>NC_045618.1:57476336-57848836 GCF_009829155.1 Mustela erminea | reverse complement strand
ACAGTGTACATTGCATTCCATCCCTGTGAGGTTTGCATAAGCAGTTCCAAGTTAGACTAAATATTATATTGCTCTTATTACAGTGGATAAATTTTTCAAAGTTTAGGAATTAAATATTTTATTTTTCAGTCTGTTCTCCACCACTATTATGAACTTTTTACAGCTTCTTCATTCATGGGAAATCTTTAGGGTTTCCTTTTTTAAATGTAAGACTATTATTTGTTTCCCAAAACAGAAGCAGATCAGAGTTAACAAATAAGTTCAATAAATCACTTTATACTTGGTGGTAGTAAGAACGGTATGTTTTTTGATATAAAGAGACTTTTCTACAAGGCATGTATCTTTTACATTAATAAAAGTTTGCTAACAAAAAAATAAATCAAGTAAACATTACATTTTTAAGTTCATAATTTTTCTCTTCATTTTTATAGTAGTTAGAATAGGTTTTCTTGGCATGCACCTCTTTATTTAACACAGGTATTTCTCACATGAAATTAAGACAACATATCCAAAGATGGGCATGTCCTGAGCTGTTTGGCTGAAATTTCCCACAAAATAAGAAACCAAGAAGCTGTTTATACATTTGCTTTAAAAGAAGCAGACTAATTATGTTAACTGATTTATTAGTATATGAAGTTCTTTGTCCAATTATTAAAACTACAAAGAGACCAGGGAGCAATTTAAATGTCTAATGTACCTCAAAACCTCTTTCTTTAAGGTTAATTATAATTCCAAGCAAAGCTACTCTAGATAGGCCCCTTAGGTTTTATATGCAGGTTTAAATAAAATAATAACAATAACATTACCTCATTGGCCAGCTCCAGGAGCACTGGGGCTGCTCCATTTCTCCCCACTCCATTCAGGTACCTAGACAGACAAAGCCAAGTGGTAATGCAGTGACAAGAAAAGGCCAGCATAGACTTGTCAGCATCCCTTGTGTGTACACGTTTCTCCTGGGCAAATGCCACACTCAACTCTAGTTAAAGTATGCTACTGTCATAGGAAAGCATAGAAGGGAAAAGAAAAACAAAACAACTTACCTCAAAACTACTGGAAACTTACTAACTGAAGTCGGGGGCGTGAGGTCTGAGCACGTCGGGCCCCCTTCCCTTCTGTGAAGATGGAAGTTATTTTTGAAAAGAACTAGCCCTATCACCTGGCTTTATACCACAAGCACCTTAAGCAAAGGAAATAAGTTTATTCTTATGGTTTGAAAAAAGCATCCATTGGTTGACACCTTATTAAGAAACAAATGGAGCAGACTTGTCATCGGTGGGTCAGTGTCAGGCAGTACAAGCCATCATTTGATCTGTCCTGGATTTCAAGCATAACCTCCATCCCTCCTCCTACCCTAACCCAGCTATAAACAAAACGAAACAAAACAAAACAAAACAACAAAAAAACCTCGCCAAATCCATCCCAGACATGGAAGCCAGAGTGATTTTATTTTTTTTAAGCAAAAATTTGAATGGGTCATTCTCCTCAAAACATTTCAGAGCCCCAAGTCAAATTTCAAGGTTCAATTATAACCACTTAATACCTCTTATAAACTTCTTCATAATCTGGTTCCCACCTACTGTCCTTGCCCAGTCTCATCTGTCATCACAGTTCTGCACTCCAACCTTTACCTGAAGAACTCGTGATTTGGATTACATGTAACTTTCCTCAATCCACCACAAGCCAGGAGTTAAGTTAGGTGTCCCAAGGTGCAATTGATGAACACCTGGTAAGGATCTCTCCGTCACTTAATATAGCAGCATATTGTATCTGCCTAGTTACTTGTCCACCTCAAACCCATTTCCCAGTGCAGGGTTGAAAGCCTGATGAGGGTAGAGGAATTGTATTTTATTCAACTAATTATGCCTAAAACAGTTCTGGCTTATAATAGCTCATTGTATTATACATATATTTTTTTCTTTAATAAATGACTGATTTAATAATTTTAAAAGCCATAGTGGACAAGAAAAATACATTCGATATGGATGTTTTCTCTATAGTATGCTGTTTGAGTGAATAAATTAACAATATCTGTTTTGATAGTAAAAATCAAAGTCAACAGATGAGGTCTTCCATGTAACTACCACAAGCAGATACTAAAATGTATTATTTCACAAGTATATTTATGGAGATGTATGATTTTTCCTATAAACAAAGTGGAGTAAATGTAAATTTATTCAAGGTAGGAAGTCTCAGGATCATTATAACTTCAAAGTAATTCTAAAAAATTCCATTACCATGTATTGGGGACTTCCTTAAAACAACTATTTAAGAATCTAAATCTAAATCTAAATCTAAAACTATTTAAGAATCTAATTGAGAAATAAGCACTCTCAGAAGAAAAAAAAAAAAAAGTCAAGTACAGTTTAGAGAAAGGTCCCTGGGAACCAGCTTAGCTCAGAACCTCACATCAACTCACAACATTTCCACTGTGCTGACAGGGCTGTTCCGGAAACAGCCAATCCGTTTGGCCAAGTCTCACCAACTAATCCTGTGTTCAAATCCACCAAACATGTACATTCATTAAGGGTTTAGGCTCTGGGTCAGATTAGCTAAGCCTATACTGATATTAGGGTATCTTTACAGCTTCCTACTCAACATTCATTTATCCCACAAATATTTCTGAGAGCTAACTTGTACTGGGCCTATTCCAGGTTCTGAAGGAGCAGCAAAGAACAAACCTTCCATGGTTCCTGCCATCACAGAAGTGATACTGCAGTGGAGAGACAAACAATGAAAACGCAGAAGTACCTACATAATATAATGACCTATTCTACGATAAAATGGAAGCTTAGATGGGTGGGTGGGGAAGCCTTCTCTAAGGAAGCGACACATGGGTTGAGGCCCGTAAGAAGGCAAGAGGGGAGCCATGGGAGGATGAACCTTCCCAGCGAGAGAACAATAAGCACAAATGTCAGGAATGTGTCCGGGGTGTCTGAGGACCAGGAAAGGCTCTAGTGTGACCAGAGCAAAGCTTTGAAAGCTGTTTGGAAATAATGAAAAAAAAAAAAAAAAAAAAGTTAGACCACAGATTGCTACCTATGCCAGAGAATTGTCGTTTGGACTCAAAACTCCATGGTTTCATGTACATGTCACATTAACCATTAACCAATGGTGTGTCTCTATTAAGTTTATAAAGAACAGGAGATGGTCAAACAATAACCCTCTATATCTACACAGAAACATGTTTGTACTTAATACAGTGGAAATTCCTAATTATGAGCTTGTTAAAAGCTGCTAGTTGTCAAGAAACAAGACCCCAGGGTATGGATGAAATCTGTCTGGGCTCTCTTAGCTGATGAACAGTAAAGCTCTGAAATGGAACCCCTTCTCCCAAAGTCGACTGAGGAGCCTTCAAACGCTGAAAAGGGTAGACCTGCTTCTAAATATATTTATTCACCAATTTGTTTCCTAACTATATTCTGTAACACTTCAGAAGTGCTGGGGAAAACAAATTAAATGAAAATTAATTTAAAGTTGTAAGTTTTCCTTTCTAGGAACTTCTATACCAAGTGACGCATCAGTTTTATTCCAATTTTTATATTGGCACTCAAAGGAGCATACTAATTACAGAAAACATTCAGTAAGACATGATCAGAAATTTCTAATGCTATCCTTCTCTGCATTCTCAAAACACCTTGTGCAAACTTGCAGTGTAGACTTTCCATACATTTACAATGGCTTGTTTCTCTCTCCGGTTGGCCTGGAAGCTCCTTGGGAGAGGACTACACAAATGAATGCTGAACCTACATCCAACAGATCGTTAGCAAAGATCTGAATTACAACTCAAATATAAAGATGTGATAATGGATACTACATTATGGTGACCTGGGCCATTTTCCCAATACCTATTTGTATATTAAAACATGTATATATAAAAAGAAGTTATATGCCATCCTCTAAGCCTTACCATAGGAGGACTAAGAAATGTTATCTTGTGGGTGAAACCATCCTTAAAAAATCTTCATGGAAAGTCTGTTATGGTTTTTTTTGAGTGTGAAAGATTCATTAGCATCTAAGATTAAAACAACATGTACTGAATTTAAAATAATTTTAAAGATTTTATTTACTTGAGAGAAAGAGAGACAGAGGGCACACACATAAGCATTAGGACAGGCAGAGGGAGAAGAGACTCCTCACTGAGCAGGGAGTCTTACTGGGGGCTAATCCCAGGACCCTGGGTCATGACCTGAGCTGAAGGCAGATGCTTAACCGACTGAGCCACCCAGGCATCCCTGGTTTAAAACATCAAAGGCAAAGTTATTTGATGTTTATTATTTTCATAATAATTATAATGGTAGAATTTCAAAAACCTATCAAAATTCTATTCTAAGCTTACAGCTGAATACCACCTTTGTTGATTCTACCTTTAAAACTTCTGGAGCCCATCTCCATGTATGCAGCTGTTTTTCCCACTAAAATAGAGTAGTTGAGGACAGGTACCATGTCTTATTCAATTTGTATGCTTGATTCCTAGTTTGGTAAATGGGTCACAGTATGTGCAAAGTAAGTTGTGCTAATTAAACAAAGCAGTGGTTCAAATTTTCAGAAACTATTTTTTTCATGTAATGTCAATAACATATTTGAGCTAGCCTCTTTTCCGTGTGAACCAATTGATCTGATTCTCTAAAGCTAATAAAGCTGGCCCTCAAACAGTGTGTGTTGGAAGAAGGGAAAATATGGGAGACACCATTTCTAAACTTTGCTGTTGATGGGGATTTGCAAATCTGACCACCAGTGAATGTGTCTGTGTGTGCACACATGCCCCTATGCAACAGTCTGGTTGGATCTAAATAAATTTTACCAGGTATGTTTCCTATTTGGAAATAAAATGCCATTAATAAAGGGGGAAAGAAAAGAGTTGTTTTCAAAATGAACACCAAAGTGTATCTGTACAACATGAAGAAGTGAGGAAATTTCTTCAATAATTCAAAAGCTTGAGAAAACATTTTCAGCTGATATTGGGATACTTTGAACTTTCAGTTAACCACAATGGAATCACACTGTGGACTGTATGGTTTATAAATACAGACTTCAAATTCTGAATTGAGATCATCTCAACAATATCAAGAATGCAGAGATGCAGGAATTCCCTGACAGTGTTAGGGGGAAGCCATTACAACCTTTCTAGACAGTGATTTGGCAACATATAATAAAATCTTTAAATGCTCATTATTTGTGCCAGTAATTATATACACAGAAATCTTAAAAAAACTAATTCAATATGTAAATACTTATGTACCAAACTGTTTATCACAGTATTATTTTTATATTACAACATTGGAAACATACATGTTCAACAGAGTTATAATTCAGTGAGGTACTTTCATATGACGAAATAATGCAATCAATAAAATGTTTATAAAAAGTTTTCTACAAAGTGACATTATATCATACACATTTTTCCAAGTATAAAATTCAGGATTCAAAATGGTATATATAGTATGACCTCATCTATATAAAAATGGATTGACAAAGAACTAGAATGAAAAATACAACAGTGGTTATCTCTGGTTGCCACAGTTACGGGTGCTCATTCATTCCTTTCTATACCATCACAAGTGTGCATAATTTCTACAATATACAAGTATTACTTTTATAAAAGAAAAAGAATTGAAGGAAGTATTAATATTGTCTAACTGCTTAAATATATTTTGATATAATGCAATTTGCTTTTATTATTATCAGCTGGAAAACAAAACTCTCTTAAGGCCAATTTACCTTAGAGAATACAGGGACATTAAACCAGCACATTTACAAGAGGCTGTGTGGTCAATCCATCTGCAAGGTAACAATGTAACCCATCTCCAGGCACAGAGTACAGGGCAGAAAGCCAGGGAGTAGAATGGTCAAGTGAGAAACTGGTGAGACTTGCTTTCCTATTAGTCTGTCCATTACAACAGCCTAACTTCACATTTTTGCTTCAAAATGTTGTGACTCCTTGAAACAATTGAGATTCTCACATTTAAATAAATGTATAAGTATATATAAATACATGTGTATATATTTCTGTATTCTCATTATTGCTCACCCGAATGCATATTTACAGGAAAGAATTTTATTTTGGCTTGACCCGCTCAGATAATCCAATATAGTATGTTTATACCTCAGTAATTATGTATACTTTTAAATGAAACTAAATTTTAGAAAGCAACACTGAGAGGTCAGAGAAACTATCTAATTAAAATAGCCTTTAAGCAACAGTGAAAATGACAGTCAGGGGGTAGCTCCATGGCCGGTAAGTAGATCTCCAAATTTCTAGGAAAGGCTCTATTTTCCACTGCTTATGTTACCAAGGTTTTAAAGACTGGACATAGAACCAAACTTTTATATAATGGCCTAACACAATCATTTTTACAATCAAAAATGTACTTTTTGACATAAAAGTAATTTTTCAGTCTTTCCTTGGAGGGTCTGGATTCTAAAGCTATTGTGGACTTCATAACACTTTGTGAGCCATTCTTCATTTATCATGAATGATTTAGGTATAACTTTCATTCAAATGTTAATGTCACTGAGGAGGACTGTAATTTTTGAAAAAAATCAATTCAAATTCTACAAGGACTTGTTTGCAGGGGAATTCTCCTAGACACAAAAGTGTGTGTGCATATGTGGTGTCTGTATTCCTAACAGATGCTACTACTGAAAACTGAAAGCATCTCTTATCATACATGGCACAGTGTATAATTTTTTAAAAGGCTAACTTCAATAACTTTTCTTTTCAGTAAACACTTCTCAATTCTTAAAAATGACTTGATAGAAACATCATACCGATATTTATTCTAGATACTCATTTCATTCATAAAACTTTTGTGCATAAAAATCCTTCATCTAAAATCAGTGGTGTCACTCTCACCACAGAAACGTTGATCTGTCAATCTTAGGCGTAATAATATAAGAGCATATTTCAGACAGTTTTCCTTTCTAATATGTCCTTGAAATCTTTAAGAAACGAACCAACAATTCTAATGCAAACCATTACCATTTACAGTTAACAAATTATTCAGTCATATTACAAAGACAACAACATTTTTAGAACTTTTATAAGAGAGCGACTTTAAACATTCTGTTTTAGAACAGAGGTTGAAAACTATTTATAATAAATTAGGCTGAAATTAATATATCCCCTGGATACTACATTGTTGATTTAGTACCCAGATTGTCTTTTTAAATACAAAACCCCAGGATGCCTGGATGGCTCAGTCAGGTAAGCATCTGGCTTCGACTCAGGTCATGATCCCACAGTCCTGGGATGGAGCCCCACATTGGGCTCCCTGTTCAGCAGGGAGTCTGCTTCTTCCTCTGTCCCTCCCCCAACTCATGGGTGCCCTCTCTCTCTCTCCCACACACACAAATAAATAAATAAGTTAATTAAATATTTGGGAAAAAAACCCACCATTATATATTTAAAAAAATATATAAAACTCCATTTAAAATGTGAGAGTCATCTATTATTATCTATCTCTGTATGTCCTTACTTGACATGCCTTTTTTTCCCATTTTTTTAAAAGATTTTATTTATTCAGTTGCGAGAGAGAGAGAGACAGAGCGAGCATTAGCAAGGTGGAGGGGCAAAGGGAGAAGGATAAGCAGACTCTCCACTGAGCAGGGAGCCTGATGCAGGGCTCAATCCCAGGACCCTGGGAACGTGACCTGAGCCAAACGCAGATGCTTAACCATCTGAGCTACCCAGGTGCCCCCCCACTTTTTTCCCCCATTTCTAAAATGGCAAACCTAATACCTATGATACAAAACAGAAGTGAACCAAAATTCAATCTTCTTTTCTAATGTATTTTTCAACTTGTTGATCTAAATGAGAAAGAAAACTTGATTTGAGAACTTTCACACATATACATAGATACATGTGTATATTAATATGTATCTATACAAGATACACACTTACAATAAGTTTAAAGTAGCTAACTGAGATTCTATAATACTGTAAGGATTTCTTACACAGTATGCATATATACAATCAAGACAGCCTCACCATGTTCTTTAAACAAACCATTTGAGAAATCAAGCAAACATACACCTGAAGTCTTAAGTAAGACTTATATCACAATGCCCTGAAATGTTATATAGACAATTAGTTTAGTAACCTAATTTATTCATAATTATTATTACAATTAATAGGTACTATGATACCCTCTAGTGGGGCAGGCAGGTCATACCTCTGATAATAACTTTCAATCGCTTCTGAAGTATGATGTTTGGCATGTGTTCTTTTAATATGTTTCTGAAACAAAACAAAAAAAGATTCTTATGTTGTGTCACGCATCAGGTTCAAGAACAGAATGACATACCTCTTCATCCTAATATCTAGCATATAGGGCAAACTGAAAAATAGTTTGGGGATTTGGGCGGTGGTAGGTCTTTTTTCCTTCCATTCTACGAATCTATGCATTTTAATCTCTACTGCTTGGCCGGGATGTCTTCAGCCTGTAGCACAAGGTACAGTATGTATGTAAAAGCCAACAGGGTCATAGTAATTGAATCTAAATAAGTTTGCTTAGGGTTGCAGAGGGCAAAGAAAAACTTGTTCCCTCTTTCAACCTTTGTATTAATTTTCCCCCAATTCAATTCCATCTAAGTCTTCTGCACTCTAGTTTTACAATCCAATTGCCATTTTTAACCAGGAAGAACATTGCTTAAAAACAACTTATTTGAAAACTACAAAAAGTAATTCCATAGAGACTTGTCACTTGACTGACACCTGTCATCTCATGATAAATGACTCCATTTTCTGCCTCTCTTGCCTTCTGCCACTCCAGCAATGGTCATTTATCATCATCTCTGTCAGCAATGGAAAGCAGCACTGACAGTGCAAGTCAGCAAACATTTAGCACATAGAACCACGCAACACAGGGAAATTATTATTGTCAGAATAATAATGGTTTAGCATAATTTATTACAGGTCCACCAAATAAGCAAAGGCTAGATGTTATTAGACAGATGGATGGGTAGGCTTGGCAGGCCTCCACTGAGACGCAGGCGGTGCTTGATGTGGAAAGGAGAACATCCTCCAACCCAATCAGAGAGCTGGCAGTTCAATTACAAAGAAATAAAGGGACATTCATCATTCAATTAGGCACCTGTCAACCCTCACAAAGGAGAAAACTTCTAACCTGGTACTCCTGGGAGAAGATGCTCAGCAGAGTGGCCTGCGATTGACTGGAACAAATAAAAGAAGGACAAAGTTAATTACTGGAGTGCACGGCAAAGAAACAAAAGAGAAAGGAGCTTCAAAGGTAGGCCTGCTGCCCTGTAATCTAACAGAACATGAAAACAAGTGTGGAAAAGTTGTTCCAGATGAACACCTCAAACAAAGGCTTCCTGCTGCTAGGTCAAGGAGACAGAAAAAGGGAAAGGGAAAAATATGGATGGTCTCGGAGCAAACGATCACACAACTTGGACTTTCGTTACCTTTAGAATGATTATAAATCATGTCTGTAGCGTGCAGTTATGTTAAAACAGACCAAAAGGAGGCAAGGTTTATTTCTATTAATAAATGATAGGAGTCAAATCCTATAAACAGCGGAGAACATGTGGTTCACTCACTGGCAACATTCTAAATTAATTTTGTTAGTAGACAGGTATCCTGTTCTGTAGTTATCTCAGAGTCGAGGGGAAAACTATGGTCTTCACTAGAAGTAGCACCTAGAGACCACTGGAATGTTCCTACTGACACTAGCGGGCTTTGAAAATAGGAGCTTTAACAGCAGAAAGCTGAGGTCCTGGGGGTACGTCATTCCCAAAGACGGCCGTAAGCCTTATGCATCCAAGACTCCACACAACGTCAAACACCTGGCAGCCAAACAACCTGGAAAACACTCTTTCCCAGTGGGAATTTGCCTCTCACAATTGTGAACATTTACTAACAGAACGGAATTTTTTTTTTTCTCTAAAAAGCAATCAGTATCCTATTGCTACTCTTTCTGATTGCCCTCTGTAGATATATCTACCTTATCGTAACTTGAGAACAATTAATTATTTCTGATATATTTTCCTACTAAATGCGATCTGAACAAATTACAGTGTTAATAATTTGACTTTTATGGTACACCAAAGCACTATGAATAATTAAAATTTTTCTACGCGTGAATGAAACCTCTTAAGCTCATCACAGGTAATTTGGAGAGTGTGAAATAAAAACAATGACACCACCTCTCTTTACTCAGTGCCACAGTGTTGCCATTCTCTCCATACCAGCATAGATCTGGCTTCAAAACCCTTGCCATTCTCATCAGACTACAAAAAAAAGGTTAAAAACCCACAAACACTATATGTGATTAGCAAGGAAAACCGACCATTACTAAAGAACTGCTTCAATAACTCAAAAACACTGAATAAAAAATTATTAAAAAATTATAAACTTGCTATGGTCCAATTTTTTTCAGTTTCCCTTTAAAAATGGAAACCACCTTTGAAAGAGCCAATTTTACACATAAAATCTTCCTATTATTCCTGGCTTGCCTGAACGTCATATGAAATCACATACCCCAGTAAGGCTTCTGAGAAAAAAATGGCAAAATTAAGCTTATATCTTTATAAACTACTGAATAAGTCAATACATTATTTATGCACAATAAATAGACCCCCTCCTCATTATACAGCAAAACATATTTAGGTTAGCCATTTAGTGATAGACAAAATGTCAGTCTCTAAGGGTCAGAAAATATGATGGAAATAAATGTGTTTGTAATGGGCAAGCTGGGGACCAATGACAAAGGAGGATATTTTATTCCTAAAGTGAATAAAACGAAAGTGTAACCGTGGACACCCAGAATGGGAGAAGTAAGAGACAGCTGGAGAAGTAAGTTCAGGAATAAACAGTTTCTGAGTGAGAAGCTGGTCAGGAGCTGAGGGTACTGTAAAAATGGAAGATGAGATAATGTCTCTAGCCAGGAAACTATCTTTACACTGCTCAGAATTCAATTCAGCGGAAACTGTGCATCACGTCTATGGAGTAACCCATTTTCTCAAGGGCCAATGGGGTTAGAGAGAAGATTCCAGGAGTAGGTAAATACTGGCCAGCCTAGACATAAAGAGAGCAAATGACATACCTACAATAGTATAAAGGACAGACAGACCTGGGTCCCAAATGCTTTGTGTTTGGTTGACTAGACAAAGCTGTAGAGAGCTGAATGTCCTCTGCCAGGTTATTTGCCAACCAAACTCTTGTTCGTGTATGCACTAATAAGCTTATAGAAGAGTGCTCTGAATAAGACTCATACCTCAAAGAGCAGAGAAGCATTAGTGAAAGCAAGATATTGACTCCAATGTATACCATTTGCTACTTTACTCTGGAGTGCTAATTCTAAGATACTCCCAAGGGAAAGAGGCGAGAAGAGGTTAGAGCAATCACTGTCTACAAGAGTATAGTTCTGAAGAGCTTACCATGTCTGCCCCTCTCCCTCCACAACCTCCCAGTGTTTGATTTGATTTTGGCTGAGAGTGCAGAAGTTTTGGTATAAACAATCACCAGGTTCAAAAGCAATATGGTTTTCAGCCAATGAGGGGGAGAGAAAAAGACACTGCATAACTGTGAAGTTTCTCTGGAATATTACAATCAGTCGGCAGTATTCACTGAGCATCACTACTGCCCGAGGTCATGGGTAGGGCGAAATATGCCATCAAGATAAAAAAAGAAAAGAAAAGAAAAAACGAAGTAACTGACTTAGAGGAAACTTTCAACATGTATGTACAGCCAAAAAAAAAAAAAATGAGAACACTGTCAAGTACCAACATTTTTAGGGATCTAGTAAAGCAAATCACAGCCTGAATCCTCACCTATTTCAAGACTACACTGGCTTTGGAGCCCACCTGTTTCCCTTAGCATGTATGTGTTTTAGATCTACATGTTCAAAAACAGAGTCACTCATTTTGCACCAATGCCCAAGATATATTATTAAAACCTCTTCAAAAATCAGTTGTCTTTTTCCCCATACTACCCTCCCAGATGAAGAACCTCACCCAGTAGCTTTCTGAGAAAAGAAGAGCAAGCTAGTGGACCCCTAGAATGGCTATGTAAAACCTTGCACAAGTTGTGTGAATGGTCACACAGAGCCCAGGAACCGTCATACCACAGTGGTGGGTAAGCAAGCTGAGGTCAGAGCCAACACGATGAGGATGGCAGCACAGAAGAGGGAAAGATCCCAGGGCCTTGAGAACATTGTTGAACTGCTCAAGCAACATGAATTGAACTGACCACACTCCATACTTCTTCTGAGTAATAATATATGCTTTTTCTTTTTTTTTTTGAACCTTCAAGAAGAAATAAACCCACTCAGGTTTCTATGTGTCCTGGAAATAGGAGACGTGATAGATGGAGGAGAAAAAGTACTCCATCATGATGGCACATGTATGGGATACGCTACTTGGAAAGGATTGTCCATTTTTGTCCTTTCTAATTCTCTTCTTAGCTAGCAGCTACTATATTTGGCTTTCTTAAAATTATTCCTCTGTCACTGTGTCACCAACTTGATGTGCCCAGAGATCATAAATTGGGGGGGGGGGTGTATATGATTTTTCCACACAGATTTTAAATATTGATGGGGTACTATTTACTCTCATTTTATACTGCATTCAGGACTCTTCAAATGTCAGATGTATGAAAAAGTGATATACTAGCTCCCCATTCAATATCTAACTCAACATGTCCCCATATCTGCCCAGCTAAGATATTCAAGTAACCTGAAGGACATTAGAGAAAATGAACATCAGAGGGTTTCATGAGTGCTATAGAGACTAAGAACAAACAGCTCAGCACTGTCCTAGTTGCAATTCAACTTTCATATAAGGAGGAAGTCCTCACATTCCTAGGTGGAGACTTAAAAAAAAAAAAAAAAAGAATCTGAAGGAAGAAGATACTACACATTTTATGTTCTTCCCCTTTCAAGTACCCTACCTCTGAAAAAAGACCATAAAAAGGTAAATACATCATTTACTTTCCAAGCTCCTTTTGCTACAGAATCTGGGAAGCTTAAATGTCTATACTTTACTGAGCTCAAAATTCACTGAGTAAAATAAATATTATTTCTGGAGCTCAGAAAGCAGTAAACCAATTAAAGGGAGATGAAGCGGGATACTCCTACAAAGCAATAGACTTAGAGACCTCATGGTTACAAGGTACAGCCTCCCTAAGTCTGTGAAAGAACACAATGGAACACTGGCTCTATGTGGTTAATGATTCAGAGTACTGGTCAAGGAAGGTCTTCTATGACAGCAATGCATTTACCCTCCCTGGCTCCCACGTTCCTACACACCTACACACAAAGTCAAACAGAAAGCCTACCCCCCACCCCATAAAATGAAAATGAGACTTAGTAAGAGAGAAAGACTTGGTAGGAAAAAACAAAAAACAAAAAACTTTTTTTTTCTTTTTTTCTCCCAGAAACAGAGAATTCAAAATGGAAAGAATCTGGAGAGAGACTACTGTTACTCTGATCCTGGTGGGTGGGGAGGACCACACAGGAGGAGAAAAATAGTTAAATTCAAGAAATAGAGAAATATTTATGCACTCTACCTACCCCCCATTACCTCTCTTCCCAATTTTCAACTTCATACCAAGGTTGCAGACTATAGTTTATGCCCAATCATGGCAAATATTCCCATAAATGACTATACAGATGGCAGCATTAGACTTAACAGTAATCAATTATCAAAAGGAAAAATTTTGAAAGGCTATAGGTGTGACATGTATGAAAAACAAGTGGTTACTGTCCCAGGCTCTTAACTGATCTTGCTGGTAACCTGAAGTTACATATAAAACAGCTCTACCACAAGACCTAACATTTATATGGATATTTTTTGGGGGCTAGACATTGAACCGGGCGCTTTGTTTTACCCCCACAACAACCCTCTGAGGTCAGTCCTGTTATCTTCCTTATTCTAAAGATGTGGAAATGAAGGAAGGGAAGTTAAATAATACACATAATTGCTTATTTGTAGAGCGAGGCAATAAATATCCAGGTCCAATTTCCAAACCCAAACTCTTATCTCAGTGCTAGTCTTCCTTTCCAACAGTTCCCAGAAATCAGTTCTACATGTCATGTATACTAATAACCCTGCTTAAGCATTTATATGATATCACACTACACTCCAGACAACACTGCAAGGTAGGCACTGTTGCTTTCTTAATAGGAAACTGAATTCATGGATGTTTTGAGCAAATTCTGTGACCTTAGACAATATTCCCTTTTTTGAAAAAATCAAATTGCAGTTTTCCTTTAACTAGCTACATAAAAATGCTATTCTTTTTTTATGTTGAAAGTTAAAGGAACTACTGACTTTAAGAAACAGTCTAGGATTAAAAAATTGCTGGGTAATTTCCATTATTCCCGCTGTAGCTAAGGTATATTTTGTTAATAACCACACCATTGACTGAAGTGTCTCTATGTGATTGCATATATGTATTTTGCTCAAAATGCCATTTACTGTATGTAAAGTAGCTTTAAATCCTTCCCTGAACAACACAGTATAAATAACCCAGTCTTCTCTATAGAAGACAACACACTTTACAGGTGTTAATTTTATTAAATAATATTTAATGAAGGGTTTCCTAGTTATAAAATAGTATATATTCTGTGAAAAGTGCAGAGATGTCCATTGTTAGCATTCTGGCATATATCCTCCTGTGTTTTACTCTGGGATGGCTGTGAGTGTGTATATGTGCATGTGTGTCTGTCCACACATAAACTTTTTTTTTTACACATAAACATTTTAAAAATTAGGTTTTTAACTTACTTTTTTGTCACATGCCTTCATTATGTAAGATATCAACATTTATCTATGCCATAACATATTACTCTTCTCAAACTATTTTTATTGTGAGATAAAATGAGGAAAAAAACCCAGAACAAATGTACAGCCAAAGAATATATAAAAAAACGAAACCACATAGAGCATTAGGTAAACACACAGAACAAAGCTAACATTCCCAAAAGCATCCTTCTCGATCACCAGCCTTTTCCTCTCACAAATGAACCTGATCTTTATGTTCATCTTTTCTTACTTTTCTTTAGAGTTTTACCACCCAAACAAGTATTGCTAGGTTGTTTAGGTATGCTCTGCCTGTGTGCAAGCTTTACATTAACAGAACCACGCAGTGTGCTCTTTTGTACCTGGCCCCTTCGTGGGACAACATGTCTATGAAAGTCATCCATGTTAAGTGCAGTTAAATCTTTCTCATTGTTATACAGTGTGTTCTATTGTCTAAGTATATACCACAGTTATCTATTGTATTGATGGGTAGCTGAACTGTTTTCAGTCTTTTGTTGATGAAAATAATGCTGCTATGAATAATCTTGCATACCTCTAGTCCACGTGTGCGTTCATTTCTAATGAGTATAAATGTAGGAGGAAATTTTAGGTCATCTGACATGCACATCTCTAGCATCAGAAGATACTGTCAAACAATTTCTAAAGTGTTTGTAACAATTTTAAATTCCCACCAACTTTAAAGGAAATTCCCCATTGCTGATTGTCCTTAGCTTAGTGCTTAGTCCATAGCTTGGCTTTTCATTTTCTTTATATATCTTTTGAAGTGCAGAAGTTTCTTATTTTGATGAAATCCAAATTCACCAATTCTTTAATTTGATTACTCACACTTTCTGTGTGTCTCTTCTAAGAAACCTGTGCCTACCTACAATCACAAAGATGTTTTCATGTATTTTCTTTTAGAAACTGAACAGGGTTAGCTCTTACATTGAGTCCTATGATGTATCTTGGATTAAATCTTTACATTGATAGGAGATAGGAGCTGCAGTTTGTTTTTGTTATTTTCAAACGAATATTTAACTGACCATACCCCATGTGTCCACTGAATTATCACTATTGCCTTTGAGAAAACCAAATATCTGAAGGTCTATTTTGGGGCTTTCTAACCTGTTCCATTGATTGATATGTTTATCTTTACACAGATACATTATTGTGATTATTATAGCTAAACAATGTATATTTAATGTAATTACTGATACATTAGGATTAAGTCAATTGCCTTGCTAAATGCTAACTGTCTTACTTTACATTCCCTTTCTCCCCTTTCTGGTCTTAGTTTCAATTGGTTTAATACTTATTCTTCATTATTTGAACACTGGCAATTTGGAAGTTGTATATTCTTTACATATTATGCTATTTGGGGGCACCTGGGTGGCTCAGTGGGTTAAAGCCTCTGCCTTTGGCTCAGGTCATGGTCCCAGGGTCTTGGGATCGAGCCCCACATCGGGCTCTCTGCTCAGTGGAAAGCCTGCTTATCGCATTCTCTCTGCCTGCCTCTCTGCCTACTTGTGATCTCTTTCTGTCAAATAAATAAATAAATAAAATCTTTGAAAAAATTATGCTATTTTAATGATTGTCATACAAAATCACATGCTTCCTCAAATGATCATAATTTATAATTAGTGGTTAACTGTTGCAAGGAAAACAGAGAAACTTCACAACACTATCTACAGTTCTTCCCTCCTGCAACATAAAATATTATGGGCATTGTTTTAATTCTGCATATATCTTAAAGTCACAAGGCATTGCTATTGCTTTATATATTCTGTTCATTCAGATATACCAACATATGTGCCATATTACTGCCCTTCCTTCCTTCTTCACTCCTGCATCTGGAACAACAGTCTTTTAATAAATCCACCAGTACATATGTGTAGGTGAAGTAAAATTTTGGTTCATTCAATTATAATGTGTCTTATTTTTCTACCTAGTTTCAGGATTCTTTTATATCTTTAGTTTTTAGGATTTTTAACTATACTATTTATTTCCCTTTTTGTTTAGAATCTGTTGGACTTATGTGGCTGGGTATCATTCATCATCTGGAGAATATTCTTAATAATTAGGTCTTCAAACACTGCTTTAGCACTCTCTCTCTCTCTTCCTGAGAATCCAAATTAAGTGTACTGAGCCCTCCTTAAAATATTCTCCATCTCTTACTCTCTCTTAATATGTTCCACCTTTTTGTTATTGTTTGCTACTCTGTGTACATTTTGGGTATTTTCTTCTGTTCATTAACCCTCTCTTCAATAATGTCTAATTTACTGTTCACTAACCCTCTCTTCAATAATGTCTAATTTAGGGGCACCTGGGTGGCTCAGTGGGTTAAGCCTCTGCCTTCGGCTCAGGTCATGATCTCAGGGTCCTGGGATCGAGCCCCGCATCGGGTTCTCTGCTCAGCGGGGAGCCTGCTTCCCCTCTCTCTCTCTCTCTCTGCCTGCCTCTCTGCCTACTTGTGATCTCTGTCTGTCAAATAAATAAAATAAATCAAAATTATGAAGTTTTCCACCTATGACAGTTCTTTTCTTCTAGCACAGACACAAAATTTTAAATGTGACCCTACAATATAGACAGTGATTATTTTACCAGGTAATGTGTCATTCCCCCGACTTAGGACCATTTTTCAGCCCTTCAGAATACTAGTTTTCTCCTACAAATTTCTGGTAGATATCTTTATGTATTCCACAGTTATTTTCTAAATAATGGGGAGCATCAAAAGCTGTACTGTCAAGGAGTTATCAATAGGAACAATTGTCTTTATTCTTAAATTAGGCTTAAAGCCTAATTGTGAAAATAACTTAATATTTCTAAGTCTTACTTACAACATCTGTACATAAGATTTATGACTTTAGAAACCATTTTCATCTTAAAAGTTCTAGGATATTTATCAATTCTACAAGTTAAAGGTTTAGACTTACCAAATTTCTCTCTGCTTAAAGCCCTAAAATTTTTAAGTATAGTTTTATCTTGTGTCTTAGTCCTAATAATAACTACTTGTAATCATGTTGACACTGGACATTTCTTTGTGGGCCTAACATAACAGGTCTATTCCAGGTCAATAGCTACAGTGATTAAATTGTTTATTAAGACTTCTAAGCATTTAAAGCAATCAGACCACAGGGTGAGAACATGAAGGAAAATAATTAACTCCTTTCACTCACCTGTGATTATAAGGTACCACATCCCTCAGTAGAGGTTAAATAATCACCTCTTGGGTCTAAGACCACAACTATTTCTCTGCTGAAATCCCAGTCTCCCTCAAATTACCTTATTTTTTTGATACAAGACTGAAGACAGATGTTTCACAAAAGAGCCACCAGAATTTTACTTGAAAAGTTGATTTTTAAAAATTTGTATTTTTACATATAAAAATGTAAGCAATTATAGTAATATTCAACCTAACGATTATTCAAGTGTCAAAAGAGGGGTGTTTGTTGTTTTTGTTTGTTTGTTGTTTTTTAGGAGATCTCTGACTTGACTTGAATTAAATTATCCCAGGAAAAGAGACAAGTGGCCATGAGGAACTAAAAGGGGCCCCACTTCTTTGTAGCAACTTCAAATTAAATGATTGGTTTGGCTCTTAAGATTTTTAATTTTAATATGGTGGCCGATGTTGTGGAAAATAAAGGTAAGCCTTTTACTTAAAATGAGGGTAGATTCTGGGGTGCCTGGGTGGCTTAGTGGGTTGGAGCCTCTCCTTTCGGCTAGAGTAGTGGTCCTGGATTCCTGGGATCGAGCCCTGCATCAGGCTCTCTGCTCAGCAGAAAGCCTGCTTCTCCCCCTCTCTCTGCCTGCCTCTCTGCCTACTTGTGATCTCTGTCTGTCAAATAAATAAAATAAATCTTTAAAAAAAATGAGGGTAGATTCTGAAGGGCATTTGTCAAAAGGCTTCAAAATACAAAATGAGATACCAAAAAACAACAGTATCAATTTTTATTACGGTGACAAAATCACTTCTCTGACAACACTCAGCATAATTCAGTAGGCAATCTATGATATTATTACCATGAATGGGATGAGGCAACTATTACCACTAACCAATAATTGTTATCTTTCTATACCACCATATCAATCTGGCTTTTCCAAAAGACTTGGACCTAAAATAACACCAAATAACAATGCTAAATTTTCTTCAGTAATATCCACTGCTAAAAACATTACTGATTCTGATCCACTTCAAATAATTTTCTTAAAATAACTGCTTATCAAAACCAAATAAATTAATTTTTCTTTCTCAAGTATTTTTCTTAAAAATTTACCAAGTCATTCTGCCAAATCTGTATCATCATAAATGAATACATGAACATCCTGAGGCTAAAATTCTGTGACCATAAAGCTACTAGTCTATATCTAATAAACATAATTGCTTTTGTAACTTTTTCACAGGATTAAAAAAAAGTTTAGGATATTGTTTAAGATCATCTAAACATTGTCTTATTCTTTTGCTGTACAGAAGCATGTGTTCTGCGTTCCTAGTCTTTCTAATTTAAAAGGTCACAGAGACCTTATATAGATTCAGTAAAATGATCGGTCAAATTCACTTTATAGTTGTTATAATTTATAAAAATCACACTATCATCTCTACCACTTTCTTCCTAAATAAATTTTCAGATATATTAACATAATGGTATTAATAACTTCATATCCTTTCCCTGTTTTTTATTTCTTACTCCAACCTCCAGTTACCAAACTGATGCTTTTCGTTTAAGAATTTAACAAAAAGTGTGCGTGGGTGGCTCAGATGGTTAAGTGACTGCCTTTGGCTGAGGCATGATCCCGGAGTCCTGGGATCAAGTCTCACATTGGGCTCCCTGCTCAGTGGGGAGCCTGCGTCTCCCTCTGCCTCTCTCTCTCTCTTTCTCTGTCTCTCATGAATAAATAAAATCTAAAAAAAACCCTTACTTAAACAAAAAGAATTTAACAGAAAAATGCAGTAATTTGCATAAAGGTAACTTCCTGAAAACTTGGTGCTTTCATATAGCCTCACTAGTGATCATATGAGGTCAAGCAAACTATTTGAAGCTTCAGATGCTATATTTTCCCTACTGCATTAGCTTGGAAAAAAAATGTAGATTTTTCAGTCTTCTCTAAAACATCATAATCATCATAATATGGACTATAATTAGTCCACAACCACTCCCACTTTAATAATAAATGCCGAGAATATTAAAACAATAAATGGAATGCCTTAAAATCCATTAAGCTCTTCTCTTATTAAACACAAAATTTTAACTCTTAACCACAAAACTTTTATTCTTAATTCACAATCAAATCCTTCTGGCAGTTAATCTCAGCACTTAATGTCATTCATTCCAATAAAACCCATTTTAAATGGCTGTAAATGCCTTCCCTACTTCTCTGTGTGTCTTCAGAGAAATTAGAAGATGAACAGTGAGGGAGTTCAGTCACTATGATTATGCACAACACAATTACGCTTCCTATACACTAACTTCTGTTAGAAGATCCTGTTTGTAACTTTTTTCCATCTCTGTTGAACCCCATCAGTCTAATAAAGAGTAGATACTCAACAAATACCTACTATCTTGGTGATCGTGTGATTATGATGACAAAGATAACAATGATGGTGAAGAGCTTCTTAGGTATCAAGCTCTGTTTTATTTCTCATCACTACAATAATAGAAGTAGTAGTATTTTAGAAACTGAGGAGGAGAGATGAAGTATCTTATCCAAACTAACAGAGCCATCATGTGAATATAGCTAGTTTGGCCTCAAACCGTATGTTCTTAATATGGCAACTAAGAAATAAAATTACTTTCAAGAATCAGTACTCTAACATCACATGACTCTTAAATGCAAAACAACCTAGTTTCAACAACAAAAAAATGGACCCTGTATCACAAGCTTCCACCTTTTCTCCATTAAGTTCAACTCTGCAGATGTGAATTTATCAACCCAGTAAAGTTAATGTGCAACTAGTGGCTTTAAATGAATTTACTTTTAGCTATAAATTGATGTGAAAAAAATTATATGTAAAGTTATATTTATACTATATTTAGAATTAAGCTTTAAGTAAGCATATGTTTAAGGTCTATAAAAGAAGATATAATTGAAAAAAATGTGTAAGAGTTTGAGGCTACAGGTGATTTATTTTTCTTTATTCTTTTTTTATGATTTTAATCTTATTTATATAAGAAATTAAAATTCAGAGAGGAAAATATACTTTTCCTTGGTATATATACAATATCCCAAAAATATGACTGTGTTTCATGTATGTTCGCAAAAAACACCTTCCAACCAAAAAACACAACAGCAGATGCCCTTTATTCTACAGAATCGCCACTTACATTGTATATGGTTCTTCCCAAATCTCAATGTGCCCAGTGCACAAGCTGTGCCAAATTGTGCATCACAATATTTAGAAAAGCCTGATTTTGATATAAGAAGCTTAGATCCTCTTTTCAGCATCAAAATGACCTCCAGAGCCTTGCACTCCCTTCCCAGATCAGAGGAAACCAGAAAGACTGCCTTCCCTGACACAAACGCTAAGGTAACTTAAGACAGCACCTACCTGGGGAAGTGCCTGCTGTACCTACCTGGTTCCTCCTAGAGCTACAGGACCTCATCCAGGGGTCTATCCACGACTTCCAGACCCACCCTAACATCAAGGAGGAAGCATGTGAGCACCTTTAGCCAAACACTCTAGCACCTGAGGTTAAGTCCCATTTGCTGCAATTTGGGCTTTTCTTTCTTCAGACTCAGCCCACAGACCACTGAGGTAAAATTTGCTTCCCAGATTTTTTTGTGTAATGGGGACCTTGTCTTTACAAACCTTTCCAGTATTACGGTTACTTGAGAATTTGCTCTTAACAGGACCTTAAGTCCCATTCCTGGGCCAGCCTCGCTATTAGGTCCTGCTCCCCATGACAGAGGTCCCTACAGATGCCTCTCTCTACTTCACAACACCTACTCTGTTTGCTCCCAACTTGTTCTAGACCAGTTAGAGGGGTAGAGGACATCTATAGGCAGGTCCATTTGTCCCCACCCATCCTACAAACCTACTCCGTTCTCCTGAGGAAAATTGGATCATGCCCAGCTTAGTCTTACAAGTGACAGTAAAAATGATAAAAAAAATCCACTTAAATATAAACTCTCTCAGTTTTAAGATACACACATCAGGTAACATATACTGAAATCGGTAAGCATACTGAAAAGGATCAAACGTGGGTGATACTATGAAGAAAGAAACAAACACCTTATTTTCTAAAGTTTTTCTCTTCAACTTTCCCACATATAAAATTCTAACCACTTCTAGGCAGTCATCATTTCAATGAATTGTGTCAAATGAAAAGGGAAAAAGAAAGATACATTCACCATGGGGCTAATTTATGGTCTCACTAAATCCAGCAGACTGAAGGATTTCATTTAGTTTATCATGAATTCTTGAACCAAAGCAATTCTATTAAAAGCCCTTGAAGAAAAACAAAGCAAAACAAAACAAAACACACCTGAACCTGAACTTACTAGGTCAGCCAACAAAACCCTTTCCTAAATATTGTATCAGATATCACATTTTCCACATTTTTGAAAAGCTAACACCAAGGAGTCTGTCCCTCTAAAAGGGGGGGCGAGGGGGGCAGTGTGGAACAAAATTAATTTTTTAAAAATGAATTTTCTTCCCCATAAACTAAAACAATAAGTATAACACTTTATAATTTCATGTACACAGCCTTAAAACAATACTAGGTATCAACTGGGCAAGACGAACATACTATATGCAGATTAGGAAATGTAGGCTCAGAAAAATTACCAAAACATACACAGAAGTATCTAGTTCCTGAAAGACTGAGCCTCTTAAAACTGAATCTTGTGGGACGCCTGGGTGCCTCAGTTGGTTAAGCTGCTGCCTTCAGCTCAGGTCATGATCCCAGCATCCTGGGATCGAGTCCCACATCGACTCGAGCTCCTTGCTCAGCGGGAGCCTGCTTCTCCATTCTGCCTCTGCCTGCCACTCTGTCTGCCTGTGCTCACTCTGACAAATGAATCAAAACAAAAACAAAAACAAAAACAAACTGAATCTTGTGACTTCAAGTCCTGGAGACCCAGATCCTCCCAGTTCACCTTTCCACCATGTCTAAGACGTGGCTCTCATCCTGAAGGTCAAGGGAGTGGCGTCATCTTCATTCCAGACAATGAGATGAAGTTAGTCTATAGCATACTGCTCTCACATTTTCCCATACACTCATTTCCCTTTTCTGACAGTTTTTCTTTATGTTCTCTCATTGGCCCAATGTTAAACACAGCTGAGACACTGCAAAGGCAAGTGTTCTCCTTCGGAATTGCTTTTAAAACAGAAATATGAAGGAGGATAAGCTGAGAGTTTCTAAAAATGACTACATTAAGCCTGACCTGTACCAGAATTCTGACAATTACACAATGTCCCAGGAAGAAAAAGCGCAAACCATGTGGCTTCAAACCAAAACACAAGCAAGCAAACAAACCCAGCTAAGAAAGCCTGTGTTCTTAAAAATCTGAATTTTAAGCATTCAGAAATGTACCTGGATGGCTCTCTCACTGGCTGTTGGGGACATTAGCACTGCTGTTCAACAGCTCTCAGTAGGATTGCTTTGGTCTAAGAGCTCATGAAACCCTTCAGACTTCTGGATTTACTGAGTCCATAAATAAGTCTCATGTGAATTTTAATTTAAAGTAGTCTTCCTTTCTTCATTTGCTTTTTTTCATTAGACT
Source organism: Mustela erminea (assembly GCF_009829155.1). Taxonomy (NCBI): domain Eukaryota; kingdom Metazoa; phylum Chordata; class Mammalia; order Carnivora; family Mustelidae; genus Mustela; species Mustela erminea. The sequence goes on along the minus strand of NC_045618.1, from coordinate 57,825,355 downwards.
CAGTTCTTTAAGGCAGGGGCTCTTTTTACATTTATATCTTTTAAACCTTACATCACCAACATTTAAACACAAGACCTTGTACATACTAACCTTTCACAGGACAATCTAAAGCAATAAGCCCCCTCCTCTGATTCTTTAATATGTGCATACCTCCATAGCTCTTTTAAGAGCTAACCTTCTTGAAAAGCTACCTGCCTCAGCTGCAATCAGCAAGGCATGGACTTTGAAAGAGCTCTGGATATGGTGAGCAACTTGGTCTGACCCACCTATACTTTGACCTTATACCTCAGGAATCCAGTCTGGTAAAACACAGCATCTCAACCTTTACATCAGGTGGGTGAGGTTCAGCTTCAAGGGAGAGAAAACCCAAAATAACTATAGATTAAACAAGACAGAAATTTGTTTCTTCCAGCATAGCAATTCTGCACCAGGAAATCCCTGGGATCCAGGCTAGCATCCAGCCCAACTCTCCGTCATCTCTAGGGTGCCGCCCTCACCCCTATGGTTAAGGGAGTGGCACTTAGACAGCAAGAAGGAGAAAGAATCTGAAGAAGAGACATGGGGCTCTCTTTTAGTGAAGGTTCCTGAAACTTGCCCATACTTCATAAAAGCCAGGACTCAGTTCCATGTCCACGCAGGCTGTGAGGGAGCTTCTGTCCTAGGAAATTATATGCGTGGTTAAAATCAAGAACCCTGTCAACATGAAGGAAGGGAAGAACAGATACTGGGGGAAAACAACAATTTCTGCCATGAGCACGGCACTCTACAAGTAAACTCAACAATCATAAACGAAGCTGCTATAATAATTGGCAAAGCATGTGGCTAAAAATGAACTCCCTGCTCCAAAGCTACCTTGATTCTCCTAAGTTTGGTTTAATAGACCCAAACCATTTAAAACTCTTGCTATATGATATTCCTTTGAGAGCACTCTCCAATCATTATTACAACAAATTTCATTTCTCAAACACCACTGGTGAGCAGTAGAACTTATTATTTATTGGAAATGCCACCAATTAAATGACTTGTTATTCATCTGACAAAAGGCAAAGGATTCTCTCTTTTCGGTTCAGGACATAACCCTCTTATCACAGAATAGTATAATACTTATTATATTTGAGAATTAAGTATTTTTTTAATCAAGGTTTAAAAAATTTTTTTTATTGTTATTTTTTAAGTAGGGTCCATGCCCAACCGGGGGCTTGAACTCATGGCCCTGGAGTCAAGTCACATGCTATATTGAGTGAGCCAGGCAAGCGCTGTAGGAATTAAGTATTTGATTCTCAAAACACAATTTTTTCCCCTCTTCTAAGATAATAATAATACTGAGAAAATTTAAAAGCAACTGATTTTATGAGATATGGACATTTCATTTCATGAGAAGCAGGTATCCCTGGATGCATTCCCCTAAACCATGATGATTTTGTGTAAATCTCGGTCTCTATTTCATTAAATTCAGTAATTTTGTACATCAAATAACTACGTATTTAAAAGCCACCCCTGTTAGGCTGTCAGTTCATTTATTCAATAATTCAGCAAATAGCTAGCAAGCCCCTGTTAACACTCCCATGTGTCAGAGAGGGGACTCCCAAAAAAATATGTTGTGCAAGACTCAGCCTCCCCCAGTCTCTTCTATTTAAAAGGCATTGCTTTTGTGAGGCACCAAACACAGTTATTCTCAGAAATGAAGCACTCCCCACTATTTCGATATAGTGAATACCTATCAGTACAGTGAGAGAAGATTCTCCAACCATATCTGTATAAATTTCCAAGAAGTTATGAGACCAAGAAAAAAAATCTTACAGTAAGTTCTTTCAAATGACTAGAAAAAAAAGTATCCTGGTACAAAATGGTATGTAGATAATTTGGGTAACATAATTCTAGGAGAATGAGTCAGAGGCATCATCACTCTCCTAACCTTGACCCTGAATTTGGTCTAAAACTTCTATACATTTTTAGTGCCATGTGAGAACAGATGATGCTGTAACACACGAAAATGGCAACATTTAAAATTCATAGTAGCACAAAACCATTACTTTTCCCACCGGATCCCTTGAACTTTAATAATGTCTGACCTGGTTGGCCAATAAGTTCTAAAAGCAGACAGAGGAAAATTGCCAATATTAGACACTGCTGGAATGATTTTTCATTTAGAAAGATTTTATAAGTTCTCTTAAAAACAGCTCACCAATTCTAGAGACATAATTTTCTTGAGGGGGTGGTCGTTGGAGGGAGCAGGTACCTCAGTATATGCAAAATGGAATCAGATGAAAACCAGACTTCATACATTCCTATTATCCATACACACAAAGCAAAAATAAATACAAACCCACCCCTCACCCCTCATTCAGTTACATATGCACCAATCCAAATCAAAGAAAGTGTGGCAAAAGGAGACGTCAAAGAAAGTTAGTCACTTATTTCCCAGGATAAATCGCACAAAAGCCAGCATTTCATTAACTGTCCAAAGGAGACAATACACTACACAACTGAGGCTGGATAGAGAGACTGGTAATCACACATTTATAATTTTCACATTACACAAATGAAAAGCTTTATAAAGGCACAATTTAAGAGTCTACCTTGCTTAAGTCACTTAAAAGAAGCAGAAGTGACAAGAGGAGCAAGCAATTAGCTGCTTCTCCACAATCCTGCAATTCCAAGTGGCTTTCTACATGCCCCCTTGTTTTAGTCAAATATCATTTCAACATGCAATTATCCCTGTGCTTTGATGCAGGTGTCATCTGTTTTGTTTTTAATGCAAATACCTTCTTGCTGGCTGAAAATTTCCTGTATTACAGTTTGTGAACTGTTGCCTAAATGTTGCTTATAAATGCCTTCGGCAGTGCTTTCAGTCTTTCCGAACCCAGAGACACTAGTCAGCCAGAGCAGCTCTTGGGTGCACGCCCTGCTCTGAGAAGTCAGAGAGCTAGTGTGGTCACAGAGAGAGCTGCACAAGGGGTAAACTGTCATTTAGTTTCTTTCCCAGAGACTGTCAAAAGTTTCCTTTCACAGCTTTACAAAAACACCAGCCTCCAGATTGGCAGGACATTACCTTGGCACTACATCTTTCTTAAAAGCTTTTCCACCATTTGGAATGGCCCACATTTCTCTTCACAGCATCCCTTGTGAAGAGCAGAGGCTCCTGCTCTCCATGAGGGCAAATTGGAGCTCCAAGAGAGGAAATGACTTGCTCAGGGCCATACCTTCCTGGTTTAGGAAGTCAAACCTCCTGTCATGTCTGAATCTGCAGGCCTGGCTCTTGTGGACCAGGAAAGGCCATATACTCTTCCCAGTGCTCACATAAAAGAATACATTTCATAAATCCATAAATCGTACCTGACAAGTTTTTTTTTTAATTTCAAGTTGATAAGGCCCTGATTCTTTACAACTATGTATTACTTAGAAATTCACACTTGTATTGATTTGTGTAATTTTTAAAATTTTTAGCATTTTACTAAACATAATTTATATCAGATTCACACTTAATTTATGTGCATAACTTTAAAAGAAAAATATTAAATGTCTGATCTTTATGTTAAATTGAAGAGACTGACAATTTTTTTTTTCTATTTAACATATTATTCGAAGGAAAACAACTTCACCAAAACAGTACCTTTGTCAAACAAAAAGAACTTCATAACAAAGCAATAGTATTTTCCTTAAAGGTTACAAATATTTCTATATTTCTTTCTATTTTCTTCTTGCTTGAAGTAAGATCCCTTTGAAAGAACAGCACAAGGACACTAACAGGGACATAAAAAGAGAACCAACAGACAAGGACAAAATACTTGCAAATCATGTATCTGATAAAGGATGTGTATCCAGAATATGTAAAGCACACTTACAACTCAATAATAACAAAAATAATAAAAAGACAAACTAAAGGAGCAAGGAATGTGAACAGAAAATTCTCTGAAGAAGATATATAATAACCAATAAGCATATGAAAACATTCTCAACATCATTACTCATTGAGGAAATGGAAATCAAAACCACAATGAGATATCACTTCACAGTCACTAGGATGGCTATAATCAAAAAGACAATACACAAGTGTTGGCAAGGATGCTGAGAAAACAGAATCTCAGCAGTGCTGATAGGAATATAAAAGGCCCTTGGAAAACAGTTTGATAGGGTCTCAAAATGATGAGCCATATTATTCAGATATTTGACGCCTAGGTGTCTACCCAGGAGAAATAAAAGTACAAAGCTCAAAAACTTTCACACAAATGTTCATAGAAACGTTATTCATAACAGTCAAAAAGTGGAAACCATCAAATAGCCATAAAGTCATGATGAATGGATAAACAAAATGTGGTATAGTCATATAATGGATTATTCAACAATAAAAAAGAACTCAACAACACCAATGAACCTTAAAAACATCATGCTAAGTTAAAGAAGCCAGTCATATTGTATGATACTACCTAAATAAAATGTTCAGATAGGAAAATCTATGGAGAGATTGCAGATTAGTGGTTTGCACAGGTTGGTAGGAGAAGGAATGGAAATGGGAAGTGACTGCTAATGGCTATTTAGTTTCTTTTGGGGTTGATGGAATGTTCTGGAATTAAGACAATGGTGATGGTTGCACAACCCTGTGAATATACTAATAGTAGTTATTTTTAAAGCACAGATTTAAAAGGGAGTTATGGTATGTGAATTATATTTCAATGATAAAAATTAACATTTATATAGCATATAATGATTTAATTTCAAATTAGAAAGAAAGGAAGAAAAAAGAGAAAAGAAATCTACATCAATCTCAAAGAAGTTGGTCATGATCATGGGCCCCTGTATCTTAGGAGGACCCAGGCCATGGACGGAGTCCAGTCACCTACATATTAGGTCACATGAAGGAAGGCATTTGATTTTTCCATACTGTACAGAAACCTTGTAAGCAATGGATGTTCATTAAAAACTATTAAATTTTTCCCACAGCATATTTTAAATATTATAAAATTATGTCCCCAAATTCTTCTGTGGACTATATGATTGATGTTCTTCATATTTTATTTCTCTGAAACACTGATAAGATGATAGTAATTCCACTGAACACAATCCTTGCCCTCTAACTATCCTCATTTAGGGATGTCACTTCCCACCCATTAGACAATCTGATCAGGTAATAGTAGATACAATGGAAATGTGTAGAAGATCCTTCCAGCGCATTTTCAGTGAATACCAAGCATTATACCTCCTGTTCACAGATCTGCAGACACCTATAATTTCAACAACATAGTTTATCAACCTAGTAAACACAGGGACCAAGAAAACACCTGTTGTCACCATTACTACTGATTAACCCAGAGAATGCCACCAAAATGGTAGGAGAGAGTTAAGAAATCAATTCCTACTGCTTTAAACCCAAACTCAAAAGTCTCTCTGGGACTTCCAAACTGTTTGGGTTAATCTCTAGACAGGTGGCAACCTTACTTAGAGTAAATTAACCATTCCCTAATTATACAAAAAGAGCTTGCAGGTAATTGACAGGAACACAGCTAAATATGATTATGCCTGTTGGGAATATAAAATCTACGAATAACTCTTAGAGGTTAAGGGAATAGTGACTTCTGTAAACAGAGATTTTAATTTAACAGAAAATATTTTAAAATAAAGTTTAAGTCTAGATAGTCTATTAAAGAATTGAAACAGGCATCCTAAGCAGGTAAATAACAAAGATACTGTGAGAGAGAATTAGATTACACAAACTGGTTTTACTCAGAGGCTTTTTAACGTTAATCCTATATGGCTTATTTTCCAACCAGATAATAAAAAGTAATTTCATCTAAGTGCTGCAGTCACAGGGTTTACTGCATGAGGTCCTTCCATGCCCCATTTCCACATCCCCCATGTGGGGGGTGGGCCTCTATCGTTCATTCTTTGGGAAGCATACTGTACTTTCTTCCACATTTGTACAGAGGCCCCCAGGACAAAACTCAAACTTCTTTCCCCTCTTCTCACCAACCTCAAAAAAAGTCAACTTCATGGAGATGTAGAAGTCAGACTTTCTGTTTTTTTTAAATAAGCCAAAAAATAAATTTGTATCTTTTCCATAAAAAAAAAGAACAGAAATCACATAAAGCCAGTATCTCTAAAATAATATAAATCAAAACTCTGAAATACCCATCTTGGATAAGGTGTCATAATATTATATAAAATATATGATAGGTGAAATATGTTATATCCTATATACTTATATATAAAACATATGTAACACCACACAATGTACAATATGCTTTGGAAGAACCAGCATCAAGGTTATCACTGTGACTTCCTATCAGCAGAGAGAAGGAGGCAGATGGAATTCTGGAACATGGGTAAGATAACACTCATGTCAAAAAAAAAGTCCTTGTCCTCAAGCAAGCTAATGAAGCAAGTGATAAGCTGGGGTCAAATTCCCACTTCTACAATCAAAACTTATCATAGGAGCTCTTGAAAAGGGAGTGCATCTGTCATATGTTAATGACTTCAAGCCGTTCACTGAACTTCTAGGTGTACAGGAAAACTTAAAAGCTCTTCACAACTCCTTGTGGGTATAATTAGCCTGTTGCAATTGTTGGCAATTCTCATCCTGGGACTTTAAAAGGTCACTCCACTCTTTAAGATACCAAATTTGGAGTCACTCTCTCTTCTGGACAGATTAAGCACACCCTACAATTAGTATACAGCTGCACCTGTTGCAAAGCTTCTTTCTTCAGTGATGTAAATGGGGACAGTCAACAACATTCTAAATTCTTGGGGGATTATTAGACCTTGGAAACCAAGCAATCAACGAGTCTGATGTCTGTTGCTGAGGTGATGAATGGTGGTCACACCCTGACCACACACAGAAGCCATGATTTTTATTTCTTATAGACAATCCAAGCTAGAGCAGGTCCTACCTTGAGTTCACCCTCTCTATCTCATAAGCAGGCAACATGCAAGCTGCTACATAACAGAACTATGTTCATGATTTAGTTGAACTTCTACAAAGAACAAAAAGAACCCTAAAAAATTTTTTATAAGCCCAACTGGCTAACAGAACATCACTGATTTATCTTAAGTTTACTAAATCATGGTGAAGGAACAATGCTGCTGGTCACATATGGAGGAGAATCTATTTTAGAAAGTTTGTAGCTCAAAGCTACAAATTCTCCTTTAACTTATTAATCCTTTACAGAAGTGTCTACACATTTCCTAAATTGTCATTGATAGTAATTTCACTGCTATACCACAAAATAACAATATGGATATTTGAAGGATACAGCATTTAGTGGAAATGCATTTAGAAAAGAGACATTAATTTAAAAAACACATTCATAAAGTTCCAGGAGAATGTCACTGTTAGTAAACAGTTGCTGAGGGAAGTATTAAACATAAAGTCATAAACGATCCTCTTCCTTCCTCTGTCCTCCTTCCTTTTTTAATGAAAGAAGTACAGAGGACAGGGCTCCAAAGGCCCCTTTCTCTTTAAGCCACATAAATCACTGGTATTTTCCAATAAATCAGAAAAAAAATGATTCTTCGGTAGCCAATATATGTGGCCATGGAAACAAATACAAAACCTTCTTGAATCAGGGATACTGTGCTTAGTAAACCTATTAAGCAAAGCTGCTTATTATCTCCACAGCATATAACGTATCATCATATATACTTCAGTACTTTTCTCCCATATATAATTTATTTTCAAAACACAATTGGAAGTTTACAAAATAGGGAAAAAACTTCTTTTTCAAAACAGTTTTATTACATTATTGTTAAGTAGGTACACTTTCTTCTGTGTCTTAAATTAATGTGCATAAATACTTTCACAAGGCTGACTGAAATAAGAATATAAAAAATAAATCAGGGAGACTATTTCAAAATTTGCATGATAGCTCAAGAAAGGTTAGCAGGATTTGATGACATTCTTACCATTCCCCTCCAAAAAATATTTTCACCTGACATTTCACCTGATATACTTAAATAAATATATTCCTTAGTGAAAATATTTCCTAAAGGGAAATACATATGTATATGTGTATCTATACTTTATATCTTTCTATATATATATGTGTGTGTGTGTGTGTGTGTGTGTGTGTGTGTGTGTGTCTATACTTTTATATATATCTCCTTTTAAAAGGCACGGAACTCAATTATGGAATTGCCAATTGTTTTAGTTTTGTTGTTGGTCCTATATAGTAATCAAATTTAGAAAACTATAAATTATATTTAAATTTATTATTTACAAGCAATTAATTATAAAAAACAGCCAGGTGGCTTTCATTACATAAATTACTGTTAATGACAGAGACCTCATGCTGCTACTGTATTTAGCATTTGCATGTGTCAAGTGCACAGAGTGCTGTGTAACTACCCTCTTCGTGATGGAACCGATCACTGAAGCACAAGACAGTCTGCCTAAGTTTAGATCACCCCTAACTACTTGTTTGAATCCCAAAAAGCCCTGAGGTTTTGACAGTGTTTGCTGTAGGAACCTGTAATAATATTTTGTTGGAACAACTTTAAAACCAGATAAATTACTAAGCATCAAATAGTGTTTAACAACACTTAGCTACTTAAAGTCCTATCTCTATAATTTTAAACATGACCAAAAAAATGTTTAATCAACCCTCACCAAACCAAGGAAAGGATTTACTAATGTCTCACAAATGCCATTTTTAAAATGTTTGACACGTTTCCTCCCACCATGAAACTGTGCAAAAGAAACAGACAATAACTCTCTTTTCAGGGCTCCATCTCCCTATTTCTTTAGCCTTTTATAAAAGTGATTCTTCCAGCTCCACAGCAGGTGTAATTCCCTTCCAAAGGGAATGGAAAATTTAACCTCCTTATTCTGAGTTTCAACGATATAAGAGGAGAAAAGGACCTCATACTGTTATCCTGAATTAAGTGCAATCCTTGGACAATAAAAACACATACCAAACACAAAGAGAAAATAAAAATAAAGGAAAATTTTCATCATTCTTCAAACTTGAACTCAACCAGAGACCTAAACAAGCAATTCCATTCACTCTACCACTACCACCCGAGAAAGGGAGGTTTTATGAAAAAGTGTCGTAAGCTGGGGCGCCTGGGTGGCTCAGTGGGTTAAGCCTCTGCCTTCGGCTGATCTCGGGGTTCTGGGATGGAGCCCCACATTGGGCTCTCTGCTCAGCGGGGATCCTGCTTTCCCCTCTCTCTCTGCCTGCCTCCCTGCCTACTTGTGATATCTCTCTCTCTGTCAAATAAATAAATAAATCTTTAAAAAAAAAAAGAAAGAAAGAAAGAAAAGAAAAGGAAAAAAAAAAAGAAAAGAAAATGTGCCCTAAGCTGTAGGATGAAATTCTGGAATTACTACAGTCCTACATCAGTCCCCCTTTTCAAATTATTTAAAAAAAAAAAAAAAAGTTTTGTTTTGTTCTTTAAATTAACTGAAAATCCCATGTTGAGCCACTTCTCTGGTATTCAAGGACTGGCTGGTTTATACTTATCTAACCCTTCACTCTTCTGCCTCCCCTAAAAAGTCTCTGTCTTTCAGGAATTTTATCACTTACTAATAACCACCAGGGAAGAAGGTAATAGAATGGACTGGGAGGAAATCTAAGTGTCTTTGAGAGCCCAGAGAAGAGGGGGGTATAAAATAATGGCTAATAGTTTAAGGAAAGAGAATCTACACACTCCCTCAATATGAGAATAAAGTAACAAAATGGCCCTTTTCAGCCAGCAGACAAGAACTAATTCACTCAAATTATTTTTGGCCAAAATAATCATCCTGGAGAAGGAGTGGGGCTTGTACACTGATCCTCAATGATCCTGCCTGTACTGAAAATAGAACTTATCTTCAGGTATCACTTTAGAACCACTTTACGAGTCACACAAGCAAGTCAACTTCATAGTCACAGCTCATCTCTTAACCAAAATACAGGGTGGCCACCAAGTCTAGAAACATATAATAAAATTTTTTTTCATTACTGGATTGCAACACGTGGCAAAATAATTGTTTCCAGACACCTTAGTCACCTTGTAGCACCTGCTCCCGTATTTATCAGACCTCCTGATATTTGCCTATCTCCAAATGCCAGATCCATTCCCAAAGTTTGTCCCTGCTGAAGATACTTAAAAGATTGTGCCACATGCTCTAAAAAACACTTGCTAATGTGGAGCCCCAAAAGCACTTTGGTTATCATTAGAATGTGTGTCCAGTAGGAACCAGTAATTGTCCTAGCACTTTTTTTGCTTTTTAACGGTCATTATTTGATTGTTGTAATACATGAGAGGGAAGAGGAAAGTTCAGTGATACGTGGACATTAGAAGAGCTAAGTGGAAGCCAAGAGATAAGAGTGCCCAATAGCTTGGCAGGCACTGGGGGATACTACCTACTAAACGACCAGCACCTTCCATAGGAGTGCTCAGAGGCACTCATGAGAACATATGTTTAAGAAATTCACACTCTGATTTCACACTCCTTTTCTCATATTATTACACAGTAAGTTTCAACAATATAACAAGATTTTCCATGTTTTTCTAATGTAAGCTAGGAACAACAGCTTTATCACCACAAGTAAAAAATAAATTTGAGAGCTGCATATCAACAGTGGGCTGAGTGTTTTGATATGTGATGTAAGCAAATGATTCAATGACGCTGTGTCCAGGGTATGGTAATGATCAGTTTCCAGAGGGAAGTCTAAAAAAGCCAGTCTGCAGTGCAGTCCGTTTTTGCGATGCTGGAGGCTCTGCAGTGGTTGAACTCATCGGCACCATGTACCAGGCAGGACACGAAGATTATATTCAGAGTGTTAGGGGTCTAGTCCCAGGGAAGGCCAAAACCAAAAGCCCTACGGAGACTGTTAAGATGAAGCACCTTAACATAAAGAGGAAGTTGAAGACTTTCTACTTTGGAAATTGTCATGATATTTCAGACATTATGGCAGGTTGAGTAAATCAAAAAAGAGCCTTCCAGAAACAACATAGGCAGTCCATGGGGTGAATACCCTGTAGCTGCCCAGCTGTAAATCTCCTGAAGGGAAAGTTCACTGGGGCTTAAAAATAGGGGGCAGATGACTTCGGGGAGTCCAATACTGTAGAATGAACATGCCAAAAATCATAAAGGCACCTATTTCACGTGATCTGGGTTTGTAAGGGTAGTACTAGTCTCCATCTGAACCATGTGAGTTACATGGCTGAGATTATGAGAAGAAAATGGGAAAAAAAAAAAAAAAAAAGTCAAATCTCTTATTACAAGCCTGCCTCGGTTCCAGCCAGGGTAGTTTCACACGAAGACCCCCTTGCAGTCCAAGTTACACTTTCCTGGGGGTAGAACATTTAAAAATGGTAGCTAGTGTCAACCCCTAATGAAATCCCAGTTGTTAAGGCCATTCGTTCTCTAAAAGGAAAACTATTCCTCACCCCATGGAATGTTAGTACTTCACCATAATTTGCAGTTGAGTAGTGCTAGAAAGGACCTTCTGATCATTTATATCAGGGACATCAAAACACTGTAGCATTGCTTCCTAAAAATAATAAAAAGAAATTACACTGCACCACATGAAGCAAATCTACTGACCACCTCTCAAGGATTAAAGTCAATAGCTGTGTTAGAATTAATTAAAAATTGAGGGGAGGGGGAGGCAAAAATAATAACAGATCCAAAACTATCTACAAATGTTAACAGGCCAGAATTCTTCTGAGAGCAAATTTCTTTCACCCAGTTTTACACTGAAGTTTGATAAACTCCGAAAACTCTATTTCAATGGAAACCATAACACCACTACCAGCTCTTCTGGTGTAAATGGCATTAGAGTTAGTATCTTTTGCATGCAGATATAGATTTTTATATCATCCTCAAAGTCCTCAGTTAATATTCAAATTTCTACTAAACCAAGCCATAAGCAAATCTTCAACTGAAAAGCTCTGTCTACCCCTCCATAATCTGTTACCTGGAAAAAAAGCAGAAGGTCTCTCAAGCCACCTAATCACCATATCAATGACACATGCCACAAGAGAGAAGCACTAGTTTATTTGATTGATCATGGTAGATAAACTCCAAATAACAGAGAAATTAACAAATGCTTGACATTTGCTCAACATCCATTATTCTGACACTGCTTTCAGAATTTCAAAGCCTGGGAGTATGCTTAATCAACATTCATATTCCCTTGTGAGCCACAGGCACCATATTGCACCCCGCCTTCGTACTGATGAAAACTGCATATTGGCCATTTCCAAAATGTTCTGGGACTCCACACAGGGCCCCTTTTCTCTCTTGTTCCTGCTCTGCAGTTTTCTTTTAAACACTTCCAAGACAAAAGCATCTGCCAGTTTTTCCCTCTAGGGATGTATGCAGAATGAACTTAACAGTTTTAAGGCAGGAGTAACCCTCACATCTAAATTCATTCATAGGACAGAAAAGGGCCTAAGAGGCCTCTCCAGGGACAAAACCCTGCTGAAATTCTCCCCACACACAACAGTGGGAGTTTTATAAAATCTAAGTCCAGACAATTTCCAATTCAAATGCCCAACATAGCATGACCTTTGTCAGATCTCTGAGCCCAAGATGCACCCATGATTTTTTATTCTAACCAGCACAGACATTAGACAGGGCACTACTGCTAAGCAGGAGGTTCAATATTTGCATGCTCTTCTATTGTGAAAATGTAACAGTGACAGCACTGTGTCAAATTCTTTTCCCTCTAGAACTTTAACTCCATAGGAGAGGCATGGCTGACAGATGACTCCCCAACATCTGTGTTATGTACACTGCACAGCTGAGGAGCCCCGGATCACTGTCAGAACATCGCAGAGATGACCTGTGCCTTTCTTATGCCTTCTTCTTCTCTCTGCCCACCCCCGACAAACATATATATATAAATATCTACAATACAAATTGTGCGATTTTTAACAAAATGTAAAAATGGCAAGACAGATTAACATAATTTATAGTCATTAAGCTGTTCACGTAGCAGCTCAACATATGTTGTATAAATGTCCTATACCGAATAATTTATCAGATCTGACACAGTGCACATCATATTGTTTTATTTAATACACTTACTAAAATTTCATGGATCAAACATCACTTCTGAAAGCACAGAGAAAGCACTAGAAAATATTTATTCATTTCCCGTGATTTATTTTGATTACCCTTACAGCTACATGATAAAGTGGAACTCACAAAATTACAAGGTTAAGGTTTACCCTGCCATTGCTTCATCTACTAAAATATAACAAATGGCTCCATGTCTGTGTTATATTTTACTTTCATTTAGTGTTAAGTAGTACACTAGGCTAAGCACTTAGCTGCCTACTGAATATTTTAATATTTTTAAATAGGACTTAAACATCCTGACCCAGAGAGTGGGAGCTTCAGAAACAATCTTGGGAAAGAACACCAAATCCTTTGTATGTACCTGACAGAACAGTACTGGCCAAAATTAAAAAAACACACTTTTAAGTTACCTCTTCCACAAAAGAGATCATAGAGGGATGCCTGAGTGGCACAGGCAGTTAAGTGTCCAACTCTTAGTTTTGGCTCAGGTCATGATCTCAGGGTTGTGGGATCAACCCCCAAGTCAGGCTCCACACTCAGCACATTGTTGGCCTGAGATTCTCTGTCTCTTTCCCTCTGCCCCTCCTGCTAGTACTGTCTCGCTGTCTCTCAAATAAATAAATATTAAAAAGAAAGAGAGAGAGATCATGGAAATAAGCATTGGCCCATATTAGAAAGTTGGTAGGAATTCACTGACTGCACAAAGGACCACAATACCATGGTAGGTTCTCAAGGAAAGAGTTGGAAGACAAAAATGACAGCAAAACACATGGCTCCTAACCTTGAGGAATTCACAATCGATTAAATAGAAAGTGAAAGACAGGAATGTATACATTTCAAATGAACAGGTAAAACTAACTACAATGGTTAAAGCAAAAAAAAAAAAAAAAAAAAAAAAAAAAAAAAAAAAAAGAAAAAAATCTTAGTGGATCTGAGCGAATATCCAAATATTCAAAGGACACACACACATACACACACACAAAAGTAGGGGAGGGAAAGGGAAAGAAAAAGTTAGAGAAGGAATTAGACATTGGCACTCAAAACTCTCATTCATCAATCCTCCGTTAAAATGTTTCATCTGGAGACAGGTCTCTCAGACAAGGAAGATGAGAAGAAAAGGAAGATAGAAAGATCAAAGATGGGAGATGAGAGCCTGAAGTAGAAAAGGCTAATAGACCTCTTCAAGAAAATCACAAATGTTTGTTGGCCTGATCATTTTTGAGAGAACCATTACAGATTTTACCAGATCAAATGCATTGGGAAAGAAAATTAGGGGAAAAAACGTAAGCAAAAAACAAAACCTGTTTCAATTTCCAATGAACTGCAGTTTATTGCAATTTTATTTCCAATAAAATGCAGTAAAAATGAGATAAAGACAAGAAAAAGATCTTTCTCAGGAACTAGGTTTTATTTTCATTTATGGGCAATAAGCATCCCAGGCTAGCTAAAAAATAATCATCTTCCCACAAGGATTACTCCCAGGTACCTAAAGAGCCTTCATCTGTTTCAAGGTGTAGACACTGCAGTCCAGAAGCAAGACTTAAGCTTTCCTAAAACTTTGCCATCAAAACTTACCATCATGTGACAGGCGAGCTGACAGTCAATGAGATACTTCAGGTGGAGCAGAAAACCATGAAGCCATATTATATTGTATTATAAGTCAGGCATCAGAGTGACTTCAGATGAATAACAGGTTACGGTAAAAATACTGAAGGGTCTATCCTCAGAAAGGAAAGATAAAGACTATGAAGTCAAATAGAGTTCAATATAAAAACAGTAAAACTCCAATCTCCCAAAAGAAAAGAACGAATAATAGGAAAATCATCTTGCTCAGTTTAATGCGTGGTGATAATGGCACCTGAAAAATCACTGGTAAAGAACAATTTAACCCTTCCTGCTTTATGTCAGAGCAAAACCACTTCACCCATATTGAAGGGTTTATATGAAGATGAGCTGTAGCACTAATAGACAGCTTTTAGAATTGGAGGGGGGGAATGCATAAAAAAAAAAAACTCAACAAGAGTTAATTGAGCGCATTGAAGAAAAGAAGAACAGGTTTAAGTGTTGCAAATTCTTGCTGGGACCCCTATCATCACCATCACTCTGGCATTTTATTTCTAGACAAGAAATATATTTTACCTTTCTGAGATTATTTTCTGGTTACAAGCCAACCATTATGAACCTTTCAGTGAATCACTGAATAGGGCACTTAAAGGGATAAACAATTATAAAAATAACTCTGTCACAAGCGCATACATTTTATTTTATTTAGTGATGTAATAAGCTTAGGGGCATATATCAGGTCCAAAATGGTCTTGGTCATTAATTTAAGCAATAAATCATAGGTCTTGCCAACAATGACGGCAAACAGATGCTAACAAGGAAATGTATTATTTAATATTGCCATGTGTTATAAAAATGTAAGTGTGTTTAAGACATGTCTTAAATTTTTATAATAATATGCATTTAATACATTACTGTTTTGACACATGCAGGAATCAGATTTATAGGTCCCATTCCGTAGCTTCTTCTTCTGTGAACATGAGAGCATATTCTGTATTTTTTTTTAAACAAGAGGGGAAACCCTTAAAGTGCATGCTTGCAACAATATCTAATTGGTTGTCTTGCTGTTTTGTAGTAAATAATGTCAACACTGAAACTCATTAAAAAGAATGAATCTACACACTTTGCCAGAATATAAAAATAGAATATTTTAAAATTACAATTTCTAAAGAAACACTATAGGCTAAGAAGTATAAGAGCACTCTTTAATCAAGTTGGCAACTACTTTTTTTTTTCATTTATTTTGAGCTGTTCTGCATGACACAAGACAAAAATTTACTAACTTGATTAATGAGTGAAGTTCAATGTTAAAAAATGTGGAAGTAACTGGGTAAGAAAAAAAATCCTACTTTATAATTGTATCTTCATGCAAATATCCTAAAAATCAAAGAGCATCTCAAAACACAAACTTATTTAAAATTGAGTCTCTCTATCCAAATTATGCCAAACTATAATATTCACCTTCTAATATTTCCTTTCTGATCAGAAGGCTGACATCTCTTACCAGTGGGTTCAATCCTCCTAAGGAAAGGGCTTGTGAGATAAGAAGGGAATTAGAGCTTAAGGAACTAATCAAAAGACTCTTAAAAAAAATAAATAAATAAAGAGCTTTTTTACACCAACAAGATGCCAGCTCCTCTAGAAGCACTTTTTATTTGCACAATATTTTGTCTGAGTGCCCTTTTCCATCCACTCTCCCAACTGCCGGCATGGTCTTCCCCCTTTCTTATGTAGGCAAGAGTCCATGCTTTAGAACACTTGAAAAAGCAGTGCTTGGAGTATGGAAACTAAATTTTCTTCATTAAATCTACTGAAGCAGATATTAAAAATGCATTTAATATACTGGCGATGGTCGGTGGGCACCGCTGACTGTGACAGGCCGGTTACTGATGATGTGCCATCAGATGGCCTTCTCAGCAGGCGCCTGGGTCTCAGGCTGCTGAAGGACAGCAATATCTTCCCTTGTGTGTAAGCTCTATTCATCTCCCAAGTATTTACTAAATCACAGGCCTCTGCACACATAGCCTACGTTTCAGCGTATGCTAACAAATGATGGATGGCCTCGTCAATTCATTATGTCCTGAAAGCATGGTTTCCTGCCATTCCAATCATCAAACCTCAGTGCTTCAGAGCTGATCAGTCCCGGGGAATATATTTTGCAGGCTCGATTAAAAGAGTAGAAGTTCTTTCCATTAGAGGCTCTGACACTTTCCCCAACTGTTTGCTGCTTCTAACAATTATTTGGGGAGAATATTCCCTAAGCGTTCACACAATATAATACTGACAGGTTGGTTTTTCTTTTTTCTTTGATGTTTGCTAAGGTGTAATTTACCTATGACAAAACAGTAGAGATATTTAATAGTGAAATTTGTGTTTTAAAATAATTTTCCTTTTATGTACAGCAAGAAAAACCTTAAAAATATTTTATATCATGTAATATTCTAATGTAAATGCATTAGTGGATGCATTTCAAAGGAACCTCCAAGGGAATAACCAGTCTCTAAATCATCTAAGCCTTTTAAGACAATAATTCATAAGAGTTCTCTTAATTATAATCTAGATAAAGGTACAAACTATTTAAAAATTCTTCTGACAGTTCCAAAGTTAGAGAATAAGAGTTCAACTTGTCAAAGAAATAAACCTCTTAAAAGAAGATATATTTTCCTTTCCAAGGTTATATGTGTCAGTTGTCTTTTCTTTAAGTCATAAGAACATTTTTATTTTTAGCTATGGCTTATCTATGGAACAGAAAATAATAGCACACTCATACCTTTCACTCAGAAACAGTAAACTTTATAAATAAACAGACGAACTTACCACAACTAAACAGATATCTGGGCTTTGAGGAAATGGGGTAGTGTTAAAGAGCTAAACAACTTACTATAAATAAGCTCCTGAAAAGGCTAAAAATTAAAAAAAAAAAAAAAAGTGCCGGACTCCCATTGAGCCAATAGCCAGGTAGGCTCTGAAGTACCCACAATCAGCGTCAGCTCTGCCATTCACCTCAACCTTGACCTCAAGATTAAGCTCACTTTTATTGCACACAAAGGTCACCTGTATTAGGTCAAAATTCAAAGTCCCTTGTCAGAAAAGGTTGATATATTCCAACCTTTCCTTCTCCATGCATCAAATTTTTCATGGTAAAGTCATATTCAGCAGACAGTATATTCAGCAATTTATTGTGCCATTGTAATACAGTGCAGAATACAATTGTCCAAAAAGCTATAACATGAATAAAATATTTTCCATGACAATGTACCAAATCTAGACTCCTTACACACACCCTTAACAGATGAAATAAAACTAACCAAGTCTCGTTTTCACACTTCAGAAGAGTTATAAGGCATTGTCCTCAAAATACATTCCATAGTACAATTATGACTTTTCTATTACCTTTGACTTCAGGCACCATTTTTCAGAGTACCATTCAAATTTTTAAGTATTATTATTATTATTATTATTATTATTATTATTAAACACAATGATTTCTAACCAGTTTTGATACCTTTATTCTCATCCGGTCTAAGTACCTTAAGTGAAGTATGAAGTAGGTCTATATCTTAAAGCCTCTCCTCAACGGAGAACCTAGAAGATAGGCTCCACGATAAATAGAATAGAAGAGGGGAAGAATTACTACCTAGCCCAATTCATTATTATTGTAATGATATGATCAGCAGAACTGCACAAATAAGATAAATTAAGCAAATTCTTTGCAGGCAGCATTCTAGAATACATTGTAAATAATAACCAAAGCCTTAAGGGGCAATATATCTATTTTCTTTAAAAGGTTTATGCAATCTCTTTGTGTTTACTTCAAGGTCTTTTCATAATCAGTAGCATGAAAAGATTTTAAGATTATTGAAAAAGCACTCAATCTTCAAATTTATTCATATCTACATTAAACACTAAAACCAGTGTCCACACTCATGTTATGATCTGGAGATCCCACAAGATCTCCATGCCCCGAAAGACTTTTACCTGAACTCACATAATTTCTGGACTCCAGCTACGTCCTGGTGGCAGAACCCTGACTCCAAAACTGGTGTCCATCCTAATATCTCTCTTAAGTTCATAACCACCTTGCTATCAAGGTGGGGTGGGAATGTAAAAGAGATTCTGGAATTTGACAGTTTATATTTCAGTTGTAATTAGACAAGAAAATACCTAAAATTTTTCAGGTTTTAATATTCGCACTTACTCGACCGGGCGTGGGGGGAGGTGGGGAGGAGAATCAACCTAAACCTACATATCCTCATCTGTCATCCCCCCCGCAAAATCCCATCTTGGTTGCCATTATCATCTAAGGACTTCACTGTAACTTAGTAAAAGTAGGTTTCTTATTATCCTGGGATTAAATGGGAAACATTTTGGCAACCTAGAAAATAAAGGGGCTTGTTTTAGGTAAATTTTTTTCAGTTCTGATGTCCTGAGTCTAATTATTATAAGCATAAATACCACTGCAATGAGCATCATTAAATCAATGTTAGCAATAACAGAAACAGAAAAATTTATTTAGCACAGTATTAGGAACTATGTTACTCATTTTATAGGTACTACCTCATTTCAATTTCATAACAATCCCATTTCACAAATAAGGCACCAAGACATGAAGAAAGTTACCCAAGGTCACCCAGCAAGTAAGTCATGAACCCAGAATTCATAAGTCTATTTCCAGAACCAAGCTCTTTAAGCCAATTTATAAAACTGGCTTTATAACAAAAAACTGAACCGCCTCCTGGAGTTCCCAATAATGGGTTTTGCCTCCTATCAATTTATAAAATAACTAATCATAAGCAGAGAGAGCTGATAAAGCACTCAAGGTCAAGAACAGGCTGTAACATCTCTGCCAAACTCAATACCACCTGGCCAGCCCAGTCATGTGGGGCTATCCCCACAAAGAATTTCTCCTCTTATTCTAAAATGCACATATTCTTGCCTAATGTTAATTTTATTATCTGTTTTAGCTGTACACTGTCATATTACTTTATTACTGACTCTTTAAATGTAGAAAAGAAACACATTTGAACATGTGATAATTGAGTCTTTAGAAAATTGTACAAAATCAAATTATAATCAACTGGGTATCTTCCCATTTGTTTTTCATTATAATTATAAAGATGCTTTATTTTCTTTTTATACTAGAGTAACTGCCAACTGAAGATGTAACAGCTAAGCTTGAAGTTTCTAAAAAAAAATAATTTCTGACATGATAAACCCTCAGGTATACCACTGGAACATTTCCAAATTCCTAGAGAGAGTAAAGAATCACTGTAATATCCCTAAAGTTAGCTAATTAATTTGTTTTGAAAGGAATCAATTTTCCTTAAATGAGACATACATATATGTTTTTTTTTTTTTCTTTTTCAACCAAGCAGCATTTTTCTCAGGTCAGTTCAATCAAACGCCCATTATGATATGTATCATAACATCAATAATATACTAGGTACTTCTAAGGCTCAAAACTGGCAGGGGCACCTGGGTGGCTCAGTGGGTTAAGCCTCTGCCTTCGGCTCAGGTCATGGTGTCAGAGTCCTGGGATGGAGCCCCGCATCGGGCTCTCTGCTCAGCGGGGAGCCTGCTTCCTCCTTCCTCTCTGCCTGCCTCTCTGCCTGCTCGTGATGTCTCTCTCTCTCTCTGTGTCAAATAAATAAATAAAATCTTAAAAAAACAAAACTGGCATTCTAGTTCCCACATAAACTATAGTGGGGAAAAAATATATGTATGCTCTCTTTGAACAAAAAAAAAGGGGGGGAGCCCAACAAAAGTATTATAAGAATAAATGAAATATAGATGTAAGCATTTTGAAAAGGGATTTTCAAGATCCCTTTTAGGAAAAAAGCTATAAAAAAAACAAATAGAATAAATTGGGTTAAGAAAACTCTGGAAAAGACATGTTACAGGGCCATAATGTACAATGCAAAAGTCTCAGATTGGTGATGGTATGCAGTGGTGTTGGGGGTGGGGCTTAAGAAATGCCTTTGGTGGCAGTGGGGAGAGCCCAGGTTTGTCACAAGTTAGCCAATTTCTGTGGTGTAAACACCCCTACTGCTTCTAATTTTAAGCTATTAGATGGGAGGTCACAGCTTGTAGAGTCAGGAAAAGATACTTATCATCAGCTCTCAGAAGCCAGAAAGAGCCAGCTCCAGCACTCACTGACTGTGGGCCAAATTCAGCCCACAGATTTGCTCTGTTTGGCAAGAAAACCATTGGCCCACAGTGTCTTTAAAAGTTCCAACAAATGGACAACATTCAAAACTCAGAGTATTTTTTTCTAAAAGTGAGATAGAGAGCTGTTTTCTAGGGAATAAAAGACTCAGCAGCATGGGGCATAAGGTAGCGGCTGCCACATTAGTACACACAACTGTTCTTTCCCTTTGCCACAATCCCAACCAGGCTAGCTTCATTCATTCATTCCTGTTGGTACCTGACCGGCTCCTCAAGAGACAGGAATCTAAGATTTCTAGTTAAAGAGCACAGAGGAAGAGTTTTACCTGCAGGTGTGTAACTTTGTCCAGATCACCGGGTAGCACTGCTCCCTCGGTGCATCTACAACATTAACTGATTTGACTAGATGATCGCTAACTGGTTTTCAATGCAACGCTCTAGAAGTCACTGAATCTAAAATAATAAGAGAGGTATGCAGGTCCCTCTGGAGAAACTTCTGTGATTTGCACCAAAGAGTCTCCAACATATCCATCATGGTGCAAACAAAAATCCAAATATTATAAACTGGAGGGGAAAT
Source organism: Mustela erminea (assembly GCF_009829155.1). Taxonomy (NCBI): domain Eukaryota; kingdom Metazoa; phylum Chordata; class Mammalia; order Carnivora; family Mustelidae; genus Mustela; species Mustela erminea. Next base: position 57,804,041 of record NC_045618.1, on the reverse strand, counting down.
GGATTTTATTTTTAGATATGTATTTTAGCTGGCCTCAGGAAATAAGAATCCAGATACTGGTGACTTCACAAGTTAAGAAATGATGTTTGTGAGCTATTTGTTACATCTAAACTGTAAGAGTCTGTGGGGTTTTTTAATGCTATCCCATGAAGAGTCTCTCTCATATTCCCAGTCCATTTACTATCTTTGCTAAATGGGGCTTGAAATGTAAGTTAATTTCAAATTTTATTAGCTTTCTCCTCCCAATATTATCAGCAAAAACAAGTAACAGTGTAGTACACCTTGACAAAAGATGACATCAGCTTGGAAGAGGTATAGACAGAAGCAAAAAATAGAAAAAAAAAAAAAAATCGCCAGTCTAATTTCACATGATTGTAGGAAGATCCATTTAAGTGATGCTTTACTCCACCACGTCCCATCTACCAAGCCTACCCCTACAAAGAGCCTTATTCCCCTTCTAGTCTTAAATACCATCTTATAAGTTAGGGAATCTCAGGAGGCTAAGGTGTGGCACAGGCATGAGTGACAAAACAAAGAGATTTCACTCTGTCTCTATTCATCCTGGCACTGAAGTTGGGTATCCACAGCATTCCTAGATTAAACATCCCCAGCTCTACCTGAGAGTGATCATAAATATTCATGACAAACATAATTCAGGAGTTTGCCGAGTGTAAATCTGAATCTTTCCTACCACTAGCCTGATTTGGGGAAGACCAAGTCAATTACTACTAAGCGAGCTCAACCAAACACCCGCATCACAAAGCTTCAGACCTTTGCCATCCACTCTAGTGCTAGCTGCATATTTGGGGATTCCAACAATCATGAAGTGATGACCCTTGTAAATATCAAAGGTGTGCTATTTCCTAAAGCAGAATAAATACAAAAGTAGAGTATATATCTCATCCTTTCTTGAACCTGGAGCACGGGACAAGTCTCAACAATAATAAAAATAAATACATGAGAAATAGATGAGTTATGTTGGGGGGAGGAAAGGGTGACAATGCACCATGTATTTTTAAGTCTTAATCTTGTGTATCACTACTGTTCCCAGGACAACCTTAGAAAAAGCTCAAGCTTCATACAGAATCACGCCAATCAGCAGGGGCAAGCACTTGGTCAGGGAAAGACTCAGTACTTTTGACAGTATCAAAAAACATGAACCCACTTACTTTTTCCTCTGCTTGTACTGCTTTCTCAGACTCAAAATATTTATTTCCATGGTCTTGAAGTTATGTCTCTAACTTTAAAAGTTTTCAAACATTTTAGCAGCTGAATCTCAATATTGAAAACACAGGGGAAAAAAGATATTTTAACATTTTACTTTGGATAGAAAATTGCAGACCTCTCCATTATCTCAATGATATTTCAGGTGTTTATCAGGTCATGATATGAATACCAAACTTAGGTTAAAAAACAAACAAAAAACAAAAAAAATTTATGCACTGCTGGGAAACCAGAAGGACAGAAAAGATCAGCCCTCAGGCAAGGGAAAACACTTGAAAAAGATGACAATGTCAATAGTGTCACTGTTTTCTGGCAGGAAGGAAGCTCTAAGTTATGAAGAAGAACTATTATCTCTTTAATATACTATATCAAGAAGCCTCCTGAAAGGTCGGAATGGAAGGAAACAGGAAAGGAAACAAAGAGGCAGTATTTAGTTCCTAAAAGTGGCTAGGAAAGGGTTGGACTTCTGACCAGCTATGTACTGTCTTTAATACACAAGGTACAGACTGCTCCCTGCTGCTCTCGAAGCCCATGGAGCGAGGAAACCATCCTGGAGCCAGCTGTCTACTCTGTTCCCCTGAGAAATGGATACTCGTCATTCAGTTGGAAGCTGTACCCCAACACCTTTACTGTGTTCATTGTGTACCAGCTCATGGTAGAAGCAATCTGACAGCAGAAAGAGAGAAAGATACATTGAATTAAACATTTGAAAACATTTCCTTTCAGGAAAAAGCCAACTGAAAATAAAGGAATATTTATTCTTTACCTATCTCCCATATGATTTTCACACCTGTATATGCCTTTTATACATTAAGGTCATTTTTCCCACTTATTCCCACTATTCTTATACTGTTAAAGTATTTGATTGTTCTGGAAAATTCAACAAATATGGCAAAACTACACAAAAGGTGTGATAAAAATACACTTTTAAATTCAGTCAACATTTGTTGAAAGTCAAATTTTAAGATATTATTACCCTAAACATCAATTGAATATTTTTCTCCTTGGGAGACATAGAATTCCTCTTTATTGTATCTGTAAACATTCTGAGATGAGTTATTACTTAGTAGACTGAAGTTTGATGCCTGAATATAGACTTTAAAATGAAGCCAATAATCTAATAAGATAAAAATTTTCTCCTCAAACTAGTAAGAAATAGTCAGCATGTACGTTTGCCTCAAGATAACATTATCTGAGATTTTCTCCAAATACTCCTTCATAGAAATTCAAGCTCATTTCACTTTTGCAACTATGTGAATCCAAAAAGGCACAGATATCTGATCAAAGCACAAGGTGTCATATCCTTTATAAAATAACCTTCCAGAAGAATTTTAAAGCTAGGCTAATATGCAACAATAAAATAAAAACCTGAAATGTTATGAAATAAAAAATCATATTTTAAAAGATGACCAAAGGAAATACATGAAATAACCATATTCTTTTCTTAGGCCACTTTTTAGGCAGATTTCTTTTCCAATTTTCCCTAAAGATCAATATATAAATACTCCTCTATATATTTTTAAGTATATGCTTACTATTTTTTGAAGGTCATGTAAATCAGTTATGTTTCCTCAGCAAAACCACCAAAAGAACTTCCAGCTCAATAAAAGGCTGACTGACTTTTTCTCCCTTTACAGGCTATTCTCACTCATTATTTTGGAATTTCGTTGCACCACAACATTATCAAAAGAATAGAAAATTGACCACAAATTGAGAATCAACTATCAATTCAACTGAGAGAACAAGCGAATAGGAATAATCTTCCAATTTAAGTAAATCACTATTAATTATACACTGCAATGTACTACTGTAATTCTTAAAAATCAGTGCATCTGGGTTCAAAAGTTTGGTTTCCTTTCTTTTAAATGACACTATATATTACTATGAAAGATTTAAGACAAGTTTCTGATATCTGGGCCGTATTCAACTGAAGATTAAATCCATGTGTTCAGAGCCATACAATCAACTGATCCGTATCAAAGCAAAATTTTGTTTTATGTTTCAAAAGGCTCATACTCAGACATTTCTTCTACTGTAGGCGAGCTACTAAATTCTAATAATAACAATAATCATATTTACCATCCATTAAATACTTACCAGAACGTTTACACTATGCTAAGTGTTTTACATGCCTTATTTTATTTAATCCTCACCACAGACTTAAGGAACTGAACGGTGAGAGGCAATCCGCAGAGTTAAGAGTTAAGAGTCTGCAGTTATACTCTGCCTGGGTTTGAATCCCACTTCTTCTACTTCTTAGCAATGGAGCTCTGTCCCCCCTTTTTTTTTTTTTTTAACAGACGAGGCAACTGTGACTCAGATAAAAGTGGCAAAGCCAGGTCACTCCCCAAGAACAAATAGTCATAGGAAGCAAAAAAAACAATAAAATATAAGGCTCCCCATGGGACAAGAGAATAGCTTAAAATGCATCACTGGTGGTGGGTGATAACATTATTCAAAAAAGGGTAACTGTAGTCAATGGCAGAACCAAATTAAACTACACCACGCTGAACAAATGTAAAACTTAAATAAAATTGTGTTTGTCCCAAGCCCATCCCTCTGCTACTCCACTCCTAACCAGACTGGACTGTAGGTCCACCATTAAGTCCCACTAAGTTCTACCCTGGCAAATACAAAATAGAGCCAGCCCTAACTCCAGTTCTCAGATAAAGTAGGTGAAGATCTCAAGAAAATGAGCCAACAAGTTTTTAACTACTCCTTGTGAAATTTCTCTAGGAACAGCCTCATATGAGTAAATGGTTGCCTATACTATGATCCAAGACTGGGAAAACAGTAGATGTCGTGGGCCAAGACAGAAAATCATACTTAAGAATGGGGAAGGCACTCTTAGAAACAGCTGAGCCAGGATCCCTAAGGGAAAAGATATACAGTGAGGTAAAGACAAGAATTTGCTTAGAGATGTACGGTATCAAGACTTCTGACTCGTTAGTATAGGCATAAATAGCAACCAAATAATAAATCCATGACAAGGGAACTCAGGGAAAAATGAAATTTGTGCCAAAAGGCTTAGCTTACCAGAAAAAGAATTTCCAGCCAAGGCATATCTTCTCAAAGACAACCCACTTGACTATACATACATGTACTAAATGTTCCACAAATCCCTTGTGGATTCTGTGATTCTAATAATTAGAGTGACGGATATGTCTTAAAGTCTTTACTCAGATTGGAAGTTATTCAAAATTAATTACTACAATGTCCTATCTGTTTTCTAAAAAATATTCAAATAGTGCCACAGACACAGTGACCACACAGTGGATTATTACAGATCAAATACCATGAGAGGTGAATGAACAGCAAGTACCAGTGAAAATCATGAGCCAACTGTGGAATGGATTGTTTCGCATGAAATGGTGGTGGTAGATTATATTAGTTGAAAGGGTATTCCAGCGAGAGAAATAGAAAATCACCATTAGGCAAATACCGGTAATAACAATTTTAAGCAAGAACCACTGATGGATGCTTGTATCAACAGAATAGTGCGATATGATATTTGCATAGACTCAAAGGATATCCCCACAAAGTAATTATTGGAACGGGAATAGTAGTAATTTTATAATGGAGAAACTTGGCAGACACCACACTTCAATCAAGCGAATAAGGTTAACCTCACCAGCAATAAGACAATATAAAGTCATGCACCCCCTGATGTGAGGTACCGAGAAGGGTACAACAGCATCTCTGTTCTATTTTCTCTCAAAAATGTTTGCTCTCAATCTAATAATGAGAAAACATCAAGTACAAACTTAGGGGCACTCTGCAAAGTCACTGGCCTGCAGTCTTTAAAACTGTCAAGATCATAAAAGACAAAAAATAATGGTAAGGCACAGCCACCGACTGGAGGAGCCTAAGAAGACATGACAACTAATTCTAATGTGTGATCCTGGAATAGAAAAGGGATGTGAGTGAAAAAAATGAGCAAAAGTTCAAAACAGGCCTGTAGATTAATTAACCAAACTACATTAAAATTAATTTCCTGATCTTGATCATTTTACTACGGTTATGTCAGATGTTAACACTAGGGGAACCTGTGTGAAGGGTATATTGGCACTCTCTAAGAATCACACACACACACATATATAATTAGATACATATGTAGTGTTTAGGCAGGAAAATAAAATGTAAAATATAATCTGATTGGACTGGGGGCTTCTACCTGAATAGGAGGTCCAGGAAATAAGCTGGGAGCTGCAAATTAATGAATGTATCCTCAGCAAGTACTTAAATACAGTATGCCTATATTCCTGGGTCCAAAGGGTCCATTACCTGTCTGCAGAACAGAATAGAATAGAATGAGGGTGAATTTTGAAGTTGTATAGTACTAGACATCATAAAGTGTTAGCCCTTCATTTTAAATCGAAGGATTATAAAACCAGAGTAGTTAAGGGGACCGCCCAGGCTCAACATAGTGACTTGTAGAGACATAAATTTGTAATTTTGGTGGAAACAAAGAAGTCATGGATAAGTAAGGCTAGCAGGTAGAAGCCACAGTGAGCATTTGCGGGGGAGGGGATTAAGCTACATCTTTACCTTTGAACATATACTAAAATACACTTCAGCTAGACAGATTAAAAATTTAATAAGAAAGAAAGCCATAAAGAATCTAGAAGAAAATTCAGGTGAAGATTCAGTTTTCATGTCTTAGGATAGGGCTTTTTCAGAAAAAAGAGCGTAAAATTAAAGTTAAGCATATAAAAAATAGAACAAGGGGTGCCTGGGTGGTTCTGTCAGTTATGTGTCTGCCTTCAGCTCAGATCATGATCTCAGGGTCCTGGGATCGAGCCCCACACCGGGCTCCCCATTCAGTGGGGAGTCTGCTTCTTCCTCTGCCTCCCCTCACCCACAGCCCTGCTGCTGTTTATGCTCTCATTCTCAAATAAATAAATAAAATCTTTAAAAAGAATTAAAAAAAAAAATTGAACAATATTTAAAAGCTAACAACTGGGAAAACATCTGCAACAGATATGACACGTAAAGGATCAACATCCTTAACATATGCAGATCACTAAACAATAACAAATCAATAAACAATAACAGCAAACACTCCAATATAAAATTAGACAAAGGACAGCAGGCAGGTAATTCAAGATGAAGAAAGTTAAGTGGTCATTAAACAAGTGGGGAAATACACAATGTATTATAATTAAAAATGCAAATTACAAAATGTCAATCTTGATCAATCATATTAAAGATTAAATAATGACACGTTTTAATGCTGGCCAAAGCTGTAGATACAGAAACTCCCATGCCCTGGTAATAACAAGATTAGTATAATCTTTTTTTTTTTTTTTTTTTTTTTTTTTTGAGACACAGAGAGGCGGGGGAGAGATGGGAGAGAAGTAAAGGGAGAGGGAGAAAATCTTAAGCAGGCTCCAGGCCTGAGGGAGCGCAGGGGCTCTCTCTCACAACCCTGAGACCATGACCTGAGCTAAAATCAACAGTTGGATGCTTAGCCAATTGAGCCACCCAGGCGCCTCAGTATAATCTTTTTGATACTAATTTGTCAATATACACCAAAACCCTTTAAAACATACATATCCTTTGATTTGAAATAGTTCATGATTGTCAAAGTGTGGTCAGTGGACTCCAGTGGACTCCTAGAGTCCCTGAAACCCTCTCAGGTGTCTACAAAGTCAAAACTATTTTTACGGAAGAGTAAGACACATGATTTGCCTTTTGTGTGAAATTTGTATGGACAGTACAAAAACAATAATGGGTAAAACCTGCCAGCCCCTATGCGGAAATCAAGGCCAGGCAAACTGTTCCAGGAAGTCACTGTAAATTTCACTGCAACATACTGGCAGAACAAAACAAAAAAAAAAGGCCAGTTTCACAATAAGAACATCTTAAGATTCACTAATTAACTTTATTAAATCTCAACCTTTGAATATGCATCCTTTTAACATTCTATAGGACAAAATAAGAAGCAAATACAAAGCACATCTACATATCCAAGTATGATGGCTGACTTAAAGGAGGCTACTTACATGATTGCTGAACGAGCCACTTTTTCCATGGGACACCACATTTTACTTGAACGAACAATGAACAAAGTATAATTATTTAGATTTGGGTGTCTGGAAGACATTTTCTCAAAAATAAACAATGTGAGCCTGTCACTTCAAAGAAAACAAGTGATAATACTTGTTGCAATAATAAAATTTGAGCTTTCAAGTGTAAATTCAAATACTGGAAAACTCTGTACCCATCACCATAAGCTTGACAGCTTCAAATCTTACATATTTTTCTGATGAGATCTGTGGGGATATTAATGAATCTGATTTTTCTATACTGTAAAATGAAAGGTGACAACATTTGGAAGATCCACATAATTCACAACCAACATTTTGCAAACAAACAATGCATGAATGATAAAAATCACGAATGGGTTGAAGATCCACTCAAAGTTCAAGACAGGCCAATGGACTATAATGTAACAGAGTGAAAAGCTTCATGATATGGTTTCACATTCTACTTTGCAATTAACCTTTGAGAAAATACCACTTGCTAGGTTTTATGTAATAACAAAAATATCCACAATTATCTAAAAGCCTATTAAATTATTCTTCTCTTTTTCAACTACATCTGTCTGAGGCTAGAGTTTCTTCATACTCTTTAATCAAAATAACACATTACAACAGGTTGAATACAGAAGCAGATGTCTTCCTTCTATTTAAGACAGTCACTAAAGAGATCTGCAAAAATGTAAAACAATGCCATTTTCTCACTACTTTTTTGAAATGATGGTTATTAATCAGAAAAATATGATAACACAAAATGGGTTTATTACTGTCATTTTAAAATAAATTAATAAGATTTTTAAAAAATTTTTCCAATTTTAATTTCACCATTTTGGTGAACATCAACAGATGCAGTCTACATAAACAAAAGTTCTTTGGGGTCTTTGAGGCTTATTTAGAGTATAGAGATCTGAACACCAAAAAGTTTAAAAACTACTGATATAGTCACACCCAACATCTGTGGATCTAAAGAAAATAAGCAGACAACTTGGCATTATATACCAAATACATCAGAAAATTTAAAAAACAAACTTTTGATGTCTAATAATAAAGAAGTGGATGGCACATATAGAAAGTGGTATTATTTATTTGAAACAAATTGTGAAGTGTTTCATGAGAAGTGCTCACAATATGCTAAGTAAGAACAGGAAGAGCTATAAACTATACTAATAAGGACAGTATTACACTGAAAAAAAGACCACAAGGAAATATATAAATTATTAAAAGAAATTTTCTGGGCATGCAATTATGAGTAATTCTTGTTTTCTTTACTGAGCATGCACAACTTTTAAAAACAGGAAAATAAAATTTTTAGCAACTTTTGAAAACATTTCTGTACTGGGGACCCTGGGTGACTCAGTCTGATCAGCCTCTGATTCTTGATTTCAGCTCTAGTCATGATCGTGGGGAGATCAAGCCCTGCATTAGGCTCAGCACTGGGCGAGGTGGAGTCGCTTGGGATTCTCTCTCTCCCTCTCACTCTGCTCCCCTCACACCCGTCCCTGCACATGTGCTCTCTCTTTCAAATAATCTTAAAAACAAAAACAAAACCATTTCAGTACTTTGATTTTTTTTTTAGTACTTAGTGTATGTGAATACCACCAAAAAATAGTTATCACTGTTATTACTATTAATATGAAGACTAATCAAGGCAGCTTAGTGTAGAATTCTGAACTGGAAGTCAAGAAAACTGTATTTGACATTGTTTTGTCTTTTGACTAAAGGCATTTTGAAAAGTCACTTAACCTATTTAAACCATCAGAAATTATCTATGAGGTCTTTACCTGACTGACTCTAATAAAATGAACTATCAAATCTAAAGGCTGCTCAAGGCCTTTGCAACAACCACCTGTTGTGAAACAGTGCCATCATGAAAACTGCGAAGTCAACTCCCAAAATCACACTGTTAATAGAATTTCCACTCATGCTGCTAAATGACCCTTCAATCTCATCTTTTGCAGAGTAGTAGTACAGACTGTAAAGTTTCCAGTGGAAGAAGAGTTAGTTATTCTCTGAATGGTATTTGGGAAAATTGAAAAATATTTGGCCATGGGTGCCTGGGTGGCTCAGTGGGTTAAGCTGCTGCCTTCCGCTCAGGTCATGATCTCAGGGTCCTGGGTTCGAGTCCCACATCAGGCTCTCTGCTCAGCAGGGAGCCTCTTTCTCTCTGCCTGCCTCTCTGCCTACTCGTGATCTCTCTCTGTCAAATAAATAAATAAAATCTTAAAAAAAATATATATTTGGCCATGTCATGAATATGGGGGGGGGGGGAAGCACATAAGAGAATAGGCAACAGAGCATGGTGCCCCAAACAAAGGGCATCCTTCTTTAGTACACTTTCTAAATCCTCTATAAGTATATGGGAAGGTTACTTCTTATGGAGATGAGGCAACAAGGGTGAAAAAAAATAGTGATAAAGAGAAAGAAGTGTGGTAGAAGAGGAGAGGGAAAAGGGGGGCAAAAAGAAAGAGAAGCAAAAATACAGTAGTAATAGGAGACCATAACAAGAGCAGAAGTTCTAAATGTATGCTCCATCTTCAAGCTACCCAGAAAAATCTACCTGTTCTCTCAGCTAACCAGCTTTCTCCTACTTCACTGTTCATTGGAAGAGTTGGCAAGAGTTAATGAAAGAAAATTAAATCCCAGTTTGTCAATTTTATTCCTTGTTAACAAGTCTGATAAAAGTCTTAGAAACTATAAAAGGAAAAATATTGCCTTTAGTTATATCTGGGTAATACTAAAAAACATTTTATAGATGAGGAAAACGGACTCCTTCAAAAACATTGAGGTCATAAAAGACTTTTATCCTTCAATTTGTACTTTATTAATATCAATTATCCAATAATCTCTTTCTTCAAGAAAACATGTCTTTGGTGATATCTGTGCAAGGGTGGGAAGTATGAAATACGCTGGAGTATGTATAATATGGTTGTTAAAATGGCCAATCTTGACCCAAGAGTGGAATCCCGAGGGCGTGAGTCTCTCACTGCACTGAGAACCCTGGAGATCACTTAATGGCTTTAGAGAGTCGGAGCTGAGCAGGAGGAGGCCCCTTTAGGCCTGTGGTCCCTTGTTTGTTTCCCGGGGCTAGTGGAAAAGGGTCTTCCATTTTGTATTGCCACTTTGGGAAGGCCCTGCCACCTACCCTTCATCCTTGGTATCTGTCAACTAACCGGACATTTACGAAGCACCTATCATGGGCAGCCATCACCTAGAACACACCAAGTTTTCAATAAACGTTTGTGGACTTGAATTTCATTTCAAGGCCTTGGGAAGCTGCCAGGGATTCATCCCTTTGAGGGTCTCCTGTGGAAGACAGGTGAAAGAAGAAAGCTTTTCACATCCTTGATCGCCCAACACCAGACACTCCTGTTCCTCCCCGCTCATGGGTGACACGTGGCTCCTAAGCGCTGGCTGGGATGCCCGGGCACAGCTGCTGCCGGCAAAGGGCTGTGCGAGCGGAGGACGGACACTTACCTGGGGAACCTCTGCTTCAGCTTCCTCAGGCTCTGCCTGGTAGGCGGCACAGACACTAGGCACTGGGCTATCTCGTCGTACTGGGCTTTGGTCAGTATCATGTTGGGCCAGGGACGGGAAAGTGACGGGGACAAGGAAAACACGCCCTGGGCTCCAGCAGCCTTGGTGCCGGGAGACAAGGGGTGGGCAGGCAGCGGCAAGGCGCTGGGTCCTAGTCTTTTTTTGGCTTGTTCCTATACCCCCTTCATCACTAACTTGCACAGCTTAGGCTTCCACCGGCAGCTCGGCGGCGGGGGGCGGGCTGTAGACCCGATTGCCCTACCTTGGCTTTCTGAGCAGCCGCAGTAGGCCCGGCCGAAGGCAACCCGCCGCCATGATAGTTAAGGGCAAAACAACCAGGAAGGAGCTGCCGTCAGCAGAGGTGGCGCCTAAATCTCTGCGGACTGGTGTCCGGGCTGCGTTCACCTGGGATCAACCTGGTCTGTTCGCGGAATGCGTACTCTCCCAGCTACCAGCAATCAGGGAGCGCTAGCTCACAAACCGGGCGGCAGGGCACAAAAGCGTCCCATGATCCTCAAGCTTGAGCCCCAGAAAGCGACGGCTTGGGCGCGCCATTTGAATACGCTTCCAAACGCGCCGTTTTAGCTCAGCTCCAATCGGAGGCCAGCAAAGAATGTCGTCTGCTCCGAGGTCTCTCCGCCCTCTGCGAGCTGGAGCTGGACAGGTAATCCCCGCTGGGACAGCTGTAGACGCACGGCTTGGCTTGTGTTGAGAAGTCCGGCAACTTCTGCAGCTCGCGAGGAAGGCACTTTTGGTCATTTTGGGAAACAAAGTAGAAAACAAATGCGACCTCATCAAACAGCCCGCAGGAAAGCATCGCTCTCTCACTCCCCAGAGTTAGGTGCTTAACTGACTGAAACCAGTTCTTACTCTTTTTGAATCTTGACCTCTCAGAAAATGGTAGGCGCTCAAGAAATGTTTGGAGAAATGTGTCACTGGATGAATTACTGTTTTTAACAGTAATTGAGGTGTTGTAACAGGTATCAGCCCTCCCGAGGCAATGTATTAGGACATCAGTCCTTTAATCCCTTTAAAAAAAATCTGGTTTGGAGGCGCCTGGGTGGCTCAGTGGGTTAAAGCCTCTGCCTTCGGCTCAGATCATGATCTCAGGGTTCTGGGATCGAGCCCCACATTGGCTTCCTGCTCAGCATGGAGTCTGCTTCTCCCTCTCTCTCTGCCTCTGCCTCCTCCCGCCCCCCCCCCCAACTGGTGCGTGCTCTCGCTCTCTCAAATAAATAAATAAAATCTTTTCTTAAAAATCTGGTTCTTGGGCGCCTGGGTGGCTCAGTGGGTTAAGCCTGTGCCTTGGGCTCAGTTCATGATCTCAGGGTCCTGGGATCAAGGCCCTCATCCCGCTCTCATCTCAGCAAGGAGCCTGCTTCCTCTCTCTCTGCCTGCCTCTCTGCCTACTTGTGATCTCTGTCTGTCAAATAAATAAATAAAATCTTAAAAATAAAAAATCTGGTTCTTAGAAGGCAATGTGTTGTTTTTCTTCTCAAATTTAACATTTTAAGAACGAGAAGGTGTTTCCATTTTAAAGTAGTAATTTCTTTTTCTTTCTTTCCTTTTTTTAAAAATCTGAAATAAGGCCTGGGTTGGAAATTTAGCTTAGATAGCTTTCTTGGGTTAATGTCTTAATCCATCCAAGCCTTAGCTCCTTTGTCTGTAAAACGGCCTAAGAGAGTGTTACTTTTTTGGTGTAGTAATTACACATTAAGAGCTGGCAAGACCACAGTTAGCATTAAGTTTAAGTTAGTACAAGGAACAGATCAATTCCTTAGTGTAGTGTCGGTGGATACTCTGTGTAAGTTGAATAGCCTTTGTAAGACCACTTCACAATGATAGGTCACATGGACATGGTTGTTGACCAGTTATTGTTTGTTCTCCACACACTGACTCACTTAATCATAATTTCCTATGAAGCAGGTACTATCGCCATTATCCTCCTCCTCCCTTTTGTGCAGAGTGAATAAACTGAGGCATGGAAAGGTTAGGTAGCTTTCCCAGAGGTCATGAGAACAAGTAAGCAACAGGGGTAGAGTATAAACTCGAAATTTGGGTCCAGGGTCTGTGGTCTTTGCCAACTCGCAAGGTTAATTACTACACCAAAAACTAACACTCTCTTAGGCCAAAGGTTAAGGATTTTTTTTTTTTTTTTAAGGGAACAATCTACATTTCAAAGAACCTTTTAGTCCAGGCGTTAAAAAAGCTTCACCACTTTATTTTCCCAGTGTCTCAAAATCCAGTATCAGGAGTGAATCCTGAATTCAGCAACCCTAGTTTAATTTAGTTTAGTTTTGTTTTTGTTTTTAATATTTACATCAGAATGTTTTTCCCCCATATGCTTTGCATCTAGCGCTGGTTGTATGACATTAGTACATAACTATTTATTTATGGCAGCGTGGCCCGGAGTTGCCACCTGCCTAGTTTGTTGCTGACCCTGCCGTGACTTTTACATGAAAGCTAGTTGACGATAAACAGACACCACTTGATCCCCCATTCCTTTCTCCTTCTCCACTCCACTCTTTGCAATTCACAGCCAACAGATTTTTATAGAAAACATCAGTTCAAGGATGTTTGCACTAGTTATTTTTTATGGTAACTCTTCTCTCTGGCTCTTGTCCTGCATTCACCCTCACGATGGTTCAGGAAAAAGCTAGGTTTGTTTTTCTGGTTTTTATTTTTAACATGCTGGCAGTTTACAATTTTGACCCAAATCCAGTAGATTGTTTAGAGTTAGCGCCAAGGGAAAAGCACAGTTATGTTGTTGTTTTCATTGGCTGTGACAGTAGGGTTGTTTATTAAGCACAAAATAGAAGCAAAGCTGAAATGTGGTAGAGGGCGTGGTGGTGTTTAGGTGTTTTTTATTTATTTATATTTTGCATGAAATGCTCAGATTAAGACAATTAATCCTTTGAGACTCCTTTCTTCCTTCCCTTCCTCTACTCTCCTCCCTTCTGACCCATCTCTCATATCACACTCCCTGCCCCTCAGCGGCCGTATTCCTTCCAGAGCTGCCTTTCCATCTCTGAAGTTCCCCTACTGTTTCTCAGTGAGTGATACCAGCCACCCACTAAGTGAAGTAGGTTGTAAAGTGAAAACAATACCAAACTAAAAACACAAAGAACTAGCTACCTGTTTCAAATCAGTCATAAATTATGTGGCCTTGACCCAGTGACAGCCTCTCTAATCCTGACCGTCCTCATCTTAACCCGAAGAAATGGAACTCTATAGTTCTAATAGGGAGAAAGAATCTACAGATATGAAAATGTGTAGGAAATCATCGCAAGAAAATGTGTCAAAATGGGGGGTAGTACAGCTCCCTCAAAAAACCTCCAGCCCTGAAAGATGGGCTGGAGTGAATGGCTTGACCAGATTTCTTTTTGCCAATTCCTGGACGCTGTGAATGATGAACAATTGTAAAGGAGTTGTGGGGTTTGGCAGGGAGGCATCAGAAGGTCATTTCAAGAAGAGTGCTAAACACAAAGGACTAAAAATAAGAATGAGCCAAGTCACGCGCATGGGAAAGTTATTCTGGCTGGAGCAGAGAGTTCTAGGCAGAGTGAAAAGGAGTTGAAGGTGCTTGACCTTGGAAAGAGTCAGTCGCATTTTTGAAAAGTCTGTTGTTCACTGAATCTGCCAAATCCAATGCATGTTTTTAAAAATAAATACTGACATTTTATTATATCTTAAAATCTGATTCTACTCATGGAAACTTGTTAAAGTCATCTCATTGCTTATTTTAAAGAAAAATAATTCAAGTTTACTAACTGAAGAAAGAAGGGAGTTAATACTATTTAAGCACTGTGATGCTCAGACCTTATCCCATCAGTCCTTAATTTATAGGTTAGGAAACTGAGGCTCAAAGTGAGTAAAGGAATTGCCAGTGAAGTCCCAAAAACCATGATTTGGATCTCCGTTAGTCTGACTGTAGGGCCTCATGTTCTCCATCACAGTGTACTGTAATTCAAAAAGGAAAAATTCTTTCATTGAACTATCCTTAATTAGCATTTATGCCCTGAACTAGCAGGCTACCTTCTTTGGGCACCAGCAATGCCTGCTGAAGAAGCAGTGACCTTCAATTTTGACATTTCGCCAAACACACTCTAGAAAAAAATTGGCCTTTTTGGATAGAAGACTGCATATCGTTCTCTTTGCCCTGTGAAGTACCATCTAAGGTGATGCATCTTTTGAGAGCAAAGTTTACATTTCCATAGTTACCATCCATGAGTGACAGGTCATTTTATCCTGGTCCCAACATAATGTAAGCACTTAGTAGACCAGAAAGATCAAAATAAATGTTGTTGAGGCTTGCAGAAATTACTCAGCTTAAGGTACTCGAGGAAAACAAAAGGAAAAATACAGAAGGACATTCCATACCATGATGGTGAAGCAGTTATCTTGAAGAGTCAGAGAAGACCCAACCCCAAGTGTTTGGTTGTTTCCCATGAATGAACTCCTAGTTTGTCAAATGAGATAGGCTGGTTCCAGAAGGAGTTTGTGTCTTGGTGGGGGTATCCCTTGAAGACCTATTACAAACAGAACTGATGTCCTGAGCACACATAATCTAGAATGGCATCTCTGGAAGTCTTTGTTATTCAATAATACTAAGAGCCAGTTGTGGGGTGCGAGGGCACTTACCAAAGGCAGGCACATTACATACATCTATTCTCCCTTAATTCTCAGATCCACCTTCAAGATCTAAGTGCTATTATTAAATCCATTCTCCAGGGGAGAAACCTAAGGCTTAAAGAGGTGCTTTCTATTTATCTCATCGATTGTTTTATAGCATTTTAGAAGAGTATTTCTCACACTATCTGCCTTGAGGGGTCAGTTTTCCCCCAACTTTTCACGGACAAATACTTCTATAAAATAAGATAAAAATGAATTACTCAAAAAATGAAATTTAAAAACACAAAGACACACAAAATGCAAGCCCCAATTGGTTATTAGGAGTCAATAGACTTATAGTTACTCTACCAAATTGCTAAAAAAGGGTCTAAACTCTTATTCTCAATTTCTGTACTCTTCTCAGAAAAACCTGTGAGAAACATTTTGAGGACCAGCGCTGGCTTGCTGATCACGTTTGTGAGTGGTGTTGTAGTAGAGCCTTTGAAAGCCACCATCGTAAGCCAGGTATGTGCAAAGTCTAGGACGTCTCACTTTCATGTACTCTTAAGTAGAAATGTAACGTGTTCCTTTTAGACTTGTAAGTATCAGTCATCATTATTATTGTCTTTATTCTACTGTATTTAGTTCTGCTCAAGTGAGATCTGCAGTGCAAATCCTCACAGGCTATTTCATTTTATCCCGTATGAAATTAACATCATGTGTTTTTATGGCATAAAACCTGATTTCTTCTTTAAATTATAAACCCAGTCAGTCAGAGTTTATATACCTCTTCTGTTCTGAATCATACATGGAACACTATTGGCACACGGTAAAGACTATTAATTGGCATTTACACATTTACTATTAACACATTTGACAAGGATAAAATAGAAAGTAGTGTTTTCACAGGGACAATTTCTCTTGGGTGTTTGTGTGTTATAGTAAAGGGAGGCACATGAACATGTTTGTTGAAGAAAGACTGAAGCCTCTTAAATTTTCTCCTCAGGCTCATCAGGGACTTGTGGATAATTTGCAGGCAATTTGTATCCCCTTTTCCTGCAGGACTAAACCTCAGATGTAATTTCTGCAGTTGTCAATCACTCTTCTTGTCCCACAGACCATTCTGCAAGAATATATAATGTTCTGAAGGCTTTCTCACATTTATAAATTCAGGAATTGAAAGGGACTATGCTGGTGAAGTAGAGGGCTTCTCTTGTAGAAAGAAGAATGAGAGGCAAGGAATCAAGTCTGTCCTTAATAAGCACTTCTTTCAACGTAAGCTGGAGTGGGAAGTGCATGTCAGATGGAGATTAGCTCTAAGTCTCTTCATTTAAAAAATTACTTTCTTTTGCCATCCCACTGGGTTAGACTTTCAAAAGAGCAGGCAAGATGCCGGTCAGGATTTATAACCCTTTCCTTCCCCTTGATTGATAGATGGAGAGTTGGGGGAAGGAGTTCCTTCTGAGATAAATATAAAGATTGTTATAATAATAATAGGCTCCTTTATGTCAAGCAAGTGAAAGCATATTATATGCTTATCTAACGTATTGCAATCAGAGAATCTATAACTGGCATTCTCATACCTACTTGGCATATGGGGAAACTGAGATACAATATGGCTTAGAACTTCAACCAGTTTCTTTAGATTTCACTTTTAAATGTGAGGCTATAAAAATACATCTTTTTTTATACTTAATTTCTCTTTTCATGATCATCAAAGAAACATATGCTCCTTGTAGCCAACAACACAAGATCAGATACTATAAATTATCCTTAGTCCCATCACTTGGAAGCCACGACTGTAACCATGTTGGCATTATTTCTTCCAGTCATTTTTCTACAAAGTTTTCTTTTTCATAGATAAAATCAAACTGTATATACAACTTGAGTCCCACTCTGTTCACTTTATGTTACAATCACGAGCCAAGATATTCTTATCAACACTTGGCAGTTTTGACCTTAGTTTCTTATTAAGAGTAGAACAGCAGGTTTCCGGAGTTAGGAGATGAACTCTTGCAGGGTGAGTCCTTGAACGAGGTCCTTGGCCTAACCAGCACAAGACTGGGTGGTCCTTCAGTTCCAGCCATGAGCTGCTATTCTGACAATGTGAGAATGATGCAATGGATCCTCTGGAACGAGGCAGAGGTTTCTGTGACTTGACGGATGGGCGGCTTTCCTGGGCATTCCATTCACAGAGCTATGATTGAAATCATGTCAGTAAGCCTCCTACCATGTGGACATTCTGTCAGTCAACATGTTGACACTGGAATCAGCGTGCAATTTTTTTAAAGGTGGCTACTGGTTAGATCTGAACATTCAGATGCATTACAGTCCTGCGTTGGGAGCACATGTTTTGCATTGCCCAGGGGACAGTCAGACTGGATGCCAATCTTCATGCCAGAAGAGCTTGGGTTTTCATTTCCCTTTTAAGCAGCACTAAAAGGCTCAAGTTGGCACAGAGATGAGAAGGGATTAAAGGTAATGGTGTGGGCAGGGAGTAACAGAGGTGGGGTCTTAAGGTACAGTTAAGCTCTGCACACATGGGCATACACACACACACACACACACGCATAAACACAATCTAGCTTTATAAAATAACACTAGAACTCTTTGTATAAAACTTTAAAAAAACATATAAATGCTCTTAAAATGCAAAGCCCAGTGTAGCTCATTTATGACAACTCCTCTTAGGAAAATACAGACATTCCCCAAAACTCATTAATTCATTCATCAGATATTTACCGAGTGCTACCATGCACGAGGCACTGTTCTGGGCTATGTGTCTAAGCAACATATAGGACCAACCAAGTCTTCACTCTCAAAGTTTATTTTCTTCAATAAGATTTTTAATCTATCAGAAAAGTATTTCATGCTGCAATTTAAAAAAGGCTAAAGAGACATGGCAACTCAAAGCAATACCTGAAAAGACTGGATCTTATACTGGGGTGTGGGGCAGGAGGGGAGGAAGTACAAAAAAGAACATTATTGGATGAACTCACAAAATTGAAATATAAATGATGGATTATATTTTATGTATAGAAAATATATTTTTAGATATTATATAAATTGAATATATATGTGTATGCATTTATGTATATATATAATACATGTATATATAATATGTGTGTATACACATATATATTTATATAAATATACACCCCCAAATGATCCAGGAAGAATAAATCAAGAATGAAGAGTAAATGACAAATCAAAATGGAACAAAATTCAATAGTAGGTGAATCTAGATATAAGGTATATGGGTATTTTTTGTCCTTCTCTTTTTATACTATTTTAATTTTTGTAATGCTTTGGTAAATTTGAAATTATTTTTAAATAAAATATTTAAAACCTATTTCACTTTGTAAAATGAATGCAAACACAAAGTCCTTAAATCACATGGCAATCTCCTGTCAGTCACATATGATTTATAGACATTTGATTGACAAGCTGATTTTCTTGGGATTTCACAGATAGGATTGTGTTCCCTAATCAGACCCACAGGATAACTGAGGCATAACTTTCAAAATCTCCATCTATCACCCCACAACATGGACCATAGGTGCTTTCCATCTCATCTAAGAACCTAATGATTTCCTTTTATATCTATATGAAATCTATCTTAAATACATAATTATCCCACTCACTGTGTTATTGTCATTCACACTCGCTGGGTTATTAAACACCCTAAAGATCTCAGCTATATGACAGACACAGGAAATGCCACCAAACGATCCCTTTAGAGACATCTCTATCTTCTTTCCTTCCTTTTCTCTTCAGAAGTCAGATAGATTTCCCAACCTTCTACTCTCTCCACTCTTCTCCTCACCAATATTAACCCGGATAAAGTTCCTGCATGTCAAATCCTGTCTTGTGTCTTGTTTCTTAGAGGACATAGACTAACATGGCCCCCTTATCTTTAGAAGCATCCACATAGAACTAGAGGTTACATCCTAGTCACCCTACTGCATTTGGGTGTTTCCCAAGCCATCATCAGCAATACACTAGAAATGATCCTCCAAGAAGGCAATCTAAATAAATATTTATTAGACTAGACTTTGAAGTCAAAAGGACTCAGGTAGAAGAATTAGTTGGATGGTCCTAATATTTAATGGAATCAGATTTCTACCCAGTGATACAAATATTAGATAGTAATAGACAGATATGTGTGTGTGTGTGTATGTATGTGTGTGTGTATGTATGTGTATATATATATATATATAATATATATAATATATATATTATATATATATAACATATATATATTTTTTTTTAACAGACCACTCTTTTTTAGGTACCACACAGATTTTCTTCATTTCTAAAGACAGACAGCAAAGTAACTAGATGTATAGTTCCTTGGTTGCAATTAAAATCTGTTTGTTTTCCCAAGGAAATATAAATTTTTACGCAGATGACCTGAATTAACTTAGCTATTTCTGTAATTCTTCAGACTTACAGTCATCAGTACTATCTTGGATTTCTTCATTTACACAAATGACTAATCCCTCTTCGGTTCTTTCTTGGAGATTAGTGCTTATTTCAGTCTTGTCCAATGTATAAAAACTACTGTTGCCTAGATTTGGGGGGCCCAGAGGCATGTAGCCATTTGTGCACACCACATATCTTGAAATTCTGAAGGCATCTCAAACACAACTTTTTTAAAAATGAAGCTCATTTTCATGTTCCTTTAGATATGCTTCCTTTCTTGGAAATGGCACTAGTTACCACCCATCCTTTCCATCCTTCCTTGGTAACAGCCAATTACCAAGTGCTACCTATCACTGAGAAATATGCTACTGTCACTATATTGGTCCTTTCTTTCGTTGTATTTTGAGGTAAAATTGTTATATAACCTATGTTTTGGTGTACAACATTGTAATTCAACTTCTGCATGCCCTAAGAAGTGGTCACCACTAAAATATTGTTACCATCCGTCACCATTCGATCAACCCCCTTCACCCTTTTGCCACCCCTCACCCCCCTTCCCCTCTGGCAACCACAATCTGTTCTCTGTATCTGTGAGTTTGTTTTTGCTTTGTTTTGTTTGTTTTTTAATGATTCCACATATAAGTGAAATCAAGTGGTATTTGTCTTTCTCTGACTATCTGATGTATTTCACAAGGCATAATATTCTTTAGGTCCATCCATGCTAACACAAATGATAAGATTTCATTCTTTTTTTAATGGCTGAGTAATATTTTATTATATATATGTTTATAAATATAGGTATATGTGTGTGTATGTGTGTGTGTGTATATATATATATATATATATATATATAAAATCTTCTTTATCCATTCATCCATCAATGACATTTAGTTATTTCCATTTCTTGGCTATGTAAATAACACTGTAATGAACATAGGGATGCATGTATTTTCATGAATCATTGTTTTTACATTCTTCAGATAAATAGCCAGATTGGAATAGCTGGATCATAGGGTAGTTCTACATCTTAATCTTTTGAAGATTATCCATACTGTTTTCCACACTGGCTGTACCAATTTACATTCCTACCAGTAGTGTGCAAAGGTTCCCTTTCCCCACATCCTTTCCAACACTTGCTATTTTTTGGTGTTTTTGTTGCTGTTGTCATTGTTGTTTTTTCCAACAGTCTAACTGGTGTGAGGTGATATCTCATTGTGGTTTGATTTACATTTTCTTAACAATTAGTGCCATTGAATATTTTTTCCTGTGTATGGTATAAGATAGTGGCCTAATTTCTTTTTTTCACATGTGACTGTACAGTTTTCCCAGCACCATTTTCCCAAAAAGGAAGAGACAGTCTTTCCTCATTGTATGTTCTTGACTCCTTTGTCGTTAAGTTGTCCATATATGTGTGGGTTTAAATCTGGGCTCTCAATTTTATTCCATTGATCTGTGTGTCTGTTGCCAATACCACGCTGTTTTGATTTTTATATTTATAATATAGTTTGAAATGAGGATACATGAAACCTCCAGCTTTCTTCTTTTTTTCCCCAAGATTCCTGCTTTGGAATCTTTTGTGGTTCCATACAAATTTTAGAATTATTTGTTCTAGTTCTGTGAAAAATGCCATTGCTATAGTATGGACATTTTAACATTATTAATTCTTTTAATTCATAAGTACTGAGTATCTTTCCATTTCTATATATATTCTTCAATTTCTTTTATGAGTGTCTTACAGTTTTCAGTATATAGGTCTTTCAGCTCCTTGGATAAATTTATTCCTAGGAATTTTATTCTTTTTGAGGCAATTTTAAATGGGATTATTTTCTTAATTTTTTGATGGAATCTTTCGGGGTTTCTATATATATAATGTCACCTGCAAATAGGACAGTTTTCATTTTTTCTTACCAATTCAGATGCCTCATATTCCTTTTTCTTGCTCATTGTTCTGGCTAGGACTCCAGTACCATGTTGAATAAAAGTGGCAAAGTGGGTATCCTTGTCTTGCTCTTGATCTCAGAGTAAAAACTTTCAAATTTTACCACTGAATATGATGTTAGCTGTGAAATTGTCATACATGGACTTTATCATGTTTAGATATATTCTCTCTGTACCCACTTTGTTGAGTGTTCTTTTTTTTTATCATAAGTGGATGTTGATTTTTATCAAATGCTTTCTTCTGCATCTATTGAGATGATCATATTATTTCTGTCCTTCATTTTGTTAACGTGTTATATATCACATTGATTGATTTGCAGATGTTGAATCATCCTTACATCGCTGAAATAAATACCATTTGACCATAATGTATGATCTTTTAATGTACTGTTGAATTTGGCTTGCTCATATTTTGTTGAGAGTTTTTGCATAATGTTCATTAGTGATATTGGCCTGTAATTTTCCTTTTTGTGGTGTCCTTTTCTGGTTTTGGTACAAGGATAATGTTGACCTCATGAAATGAGTTTGGAAATGTTTCCTCTCCTTCAAATTTTTTGGATGAATTTGAGAAGGATAGGTGTTAAATCTTTGAATATTTGGTAAAATACACCAGTAAAGCCATTTGGGCCTAGACTCTTTTCTTTCTTTACTCCACTAGTCTCCTAATGAAATTGCTGCAATAATGTGTCTCTGTTTCAGTCTTCCACACTCAAACCAAGGTGATTTAAAAAACAAATGCAAATACAAGTCTTCTTGAGATGTTCTTGCTTATTTTGCAGTTTCGTTTCTTTCTTCTATCTCCTGATAAACTGTACGTACATTCCAATTAATAGCTCTCATTTATTAATTACATGCTACATGGTAAGCACCAGAAAGGGTCCTTTGCAGCCCTATAGGGCAGGTAGTATCATTTCTGATCAGAAAAATTAGAGAAGATAAATAACCTTTTTAATATCATAAGACTAACAAGGGAAAGAGACAGGTCTTTGGATTTCAAGGTTATCCTTTTTAAAAAATGAGTGAGGGGTTAAACGAGAGAGAGAGAGGCAAACCAATAATCACACTCTTAACTGTAGGCAACAAATTGATGGTTACCAGAGGGGAGGTGGATGAGGGGGTGAGTGAAAGAGGTGATGGGGATTAAGAAAGACACTTGTCATGATGAGCATTGGGTGATGTATGGAAATGTTGAATCACTATATTGTACACCTAAGACTAATATTATATGTATGTTAATTAACTAGAGTTAAAATAATTTTTAAAATCTGCTATACGATTTATATACCAAAAAAACACAGGTTTTTAGTCTGAACAAATACATATTTTAGTTTGGACAAATATATATACCCCAGTCAAAACATAGTCTTCTTTCATCACCCCCAAGTTACCATCTAATTTAAAAAAATTACCCACAGTTTTCATACAGTGAAAACACACATTTTAAATGCACAATTTTGAAGGCCATTGTTTTTGCCCTTTAGCTTCCTTGCAACACACCTGCCTAGTTATTTTATGTTAATATGCAAGGGAATATGCGTTTTCCCATATTGAGATATCCATTCTCCTTCTGATAACATCTACTCTGATAACATATTCTACATTTCAGTTTTAACATTATCCCCTGTCCTAAGCCTCTCTCATACCCAAACCCCCACCAGCAAATTTTTCTCTATTATCATCTAGTAATTGTTGCTTTTAACTTTTTATTCATTTATCACTCCCATTGAAGTCTAGAGTCTATAAGTGTTCACAATCTCTTGTTTGTATTCTTTGCTGAGCATCTAATCTTTTGACAGGCACACAGTTAGTGTTCAAGGCATATTTGTTGAATAAACAAGTTCATGATGCTAAAGGCATAGGTTAGTACCTTGCAAGTCATGTGTGAATTTGAGATTTTATGCCAAAGCAACAAAGATCTGTTAGAGGTTTTACACAAAGGAATACCATGATTATCTGTGTTTTAGAAAGATAACTGACAGCAGTGTAAAGAGTATAAAACAGTAGTAAACAGAGTTGAATTGGAAAATCATTGTGGAAGTCCAAAAAAGAGAATATAAGGATATTGGTTACATGAATGAAATTGGGAAAGCCCCGAGTTATGAGAGATACTCTTCAGACCTCAACGGGGGAAATAAAGAAGAGTCAAGGATACTCCCTGGTCTTCGGTTAAGTGACAATAAATAGCTATGCCATTAAAGGAAAAAGTTGTAAAGGAAAACAGAATAATTGGGCAAATTAATCTTAAGACACATAGGTATAACACAAATAGATATCAGTTGAGCAGTCAGGGCCTAGAGATGCAGCAGTTGTGCTGGATAGTTTCCATTTCCATTTACTCTCTAACTTTGTGTTCTAAAATCCTTACCTATTTGGATTCCATGACTACATTTTGGCTTCCAGTTGGATCTAGACAATTAGAGACACCAGCAAAAATTGAAGGGCAGGAAGATAGTGAGTTTGGGATTTTTACTGCATGACTTCTGCCCTTTCAGGTCACCATGGGCCAGCTGCATCCCTCTTCCAAAGAACACAGCTCTTGCCCAATGACCCTCTTAAGGCTGCTACTGTATAGATTCCAGTAAGGACTCCCCACCCCCCTCAGGGTCCCCTTACCCTTTCAGGCACAAGGGAAATGAGCCTGGGGTACTAACCATTCCTTGTTGGTTTCAGTTGGGCCTGCCCATACCATGGGAAATAGTCTAAATAAAATTTCTTAAATTACTCCAGTTGAGAGGGCCATATGTTTCCTGCTGGGACCCTAATGTATAGATGGTACCTAAAGTCCTGGGTGACAAAATCACCAAAGGAAAGAAGATAGAGTTAGAAGAGTACATGTAGGAAACCAAAAATGAATTTAAATTCCTTACCCAAGATATTTGCAGAGAAATAAGTTCTAGAGACAGCAAGCAGAGCAGAGCCAGGGACAGAAAGGGTTTCAAGAAGGGGCCAACAATTTCAGATGTGACAGGGAACTCTACCAGAATGAGAACTGAAGTATACTCTTAGCACACTTAGCCATAGTTCTTAGACACTTAGGATGCTATAGGTGACTTAAAAAAAAAAAAAGATATATATATTCATTTGAGAGAGAGAGTGAGTGAGTTTGTGAGCACAAGCAGGGGGAATGGCAGAGGGAGAGAATTTTAAGCTGACTCTTTGCTGAGCACAGAACCTGATGCAGGACTTGACCCATGAGGTCATGACCTGAGTTGAAATCACAAGTCTGACACTTAACTGACTGAGCCACCCAGGTGCCCCATAGGATGCTATAGGTGACTTTTACGAAGAGTGGTTATGGTTTAATGGTGGAGCTAGAGGTATGACTGCATGTGTGGAGGTGGGGTTGGGTTTTGAGAAAGAGGAAGTGTAAGTATAAGTATAGACTATTTATTCAAGAGTTTGGAGAAAGAGGAGAGGAGCAAGGTAGGGTAGTACAGTGATGGAGAAATAGTGTAGAAAGGTTTTTAAAGATGAAGAGGAAAAGTTCTTGCCTAAAGCCTATAGAGAAAAGTGAGATTGAAGATCTAGGAAGCAGTGGATGGACAGGTTCATGGAGGAGGAAAGATGATCTTTTCATAGAACGGACCATCTTTCCCTCAGATGTCAATGAAGTATGAAAAAATTATATGAGCCCACTGTCTTGCCCCATAATCCCCTCTACACAACATTGATACATGACTGCCACCAATACTTTGCAATTGTCTATGTATTTTTGTCTTCCTCTCTAAATTGATACTCCAAGACAGAGTGTGTATCTTATTCTTCACAATATCCTCAGTGTTTTGTGTATAAGAGGCAATGATTTTTTTTTTAATTGAAGATTCGCCAACATCTTATGTTTAAAGGTAGCATAGTTGAAGGATGTCCTAACAGATGGCTTTATTTTTTCTGTGAAACAAGAGCTAGTCTGGTTAAAATTGAAGAACATAAAGAGCCCCTTATCAATTTGGGTGAATTGTTATAATTGCATTCTAGACTCCATAACAAGTCTCTGGGCTAGGGATACACTCTGAAGGGAGGTCCTGTTTCTCTGAAACCTTTCCTCAATAGCTGGTAGGATTTTCCTCAAAGCACTCCTCTCTCCTTGCAGCCCAGTGGACATCACTTTATTTTGGGTCCTTATGTAGCATCTACACTGTATGACAATGGGATTTTCATATGTGGCCAATTCAGTCAGTCCTTGGTAGTGGTTATCTTATAAAACTGTTTTCTATATTGCCAGAGGGAGTATGGAATTTTAACACGGCCTTTCTCTGAATATATATATATGTATGTATGTATGTATGTGTGTGTGTGTATATATATATATACATATATATATGTATATATAAATATATATGTATATATGCACAATTATTTCTTAACTGCTCCCAAAGAGGTTTTGAGGTCACTATTCTATTTTGTCTTACCTGTCTCCTTTTTTCTATGGGCTGAGATTACAGTTTTTCAGGACATTTAAGATGAATCAAAGGAGATGCAAGGTACTATAGTGATGAGGTACAGAGATGCTGGAATCGAGTTTAAACCATGCATCCCTTCAGATCCTGGCTCTACCATGGAACAACTGTATGTGCTTGGGCACATTACTGAAGTTCCCTGGGCCAGGGTCTGCCTCCAAATTAAAAACCAAGATAATATTATCTACCTCAGAGATTATCATGATGATTAAAAGTTAGAATATGGAAAGTATTTCAACTCATAATTGGAACATGGTTACATGCTAAAATTATTATTAAACCCATTAACTTTTGCTATTTCTTTAAAATACATTGCTCTAAAATGGCCTACCAAAATATCACTAGATTATTATATGACTCAATATACCCATTAAATAACATAGGTAACATATAGAAGGTATTTTGTCTGCTAGGTGCTATGCTAAAATATGTTTTCATAGGAATATCTAACAGAAGAAACTGAGGCTGAGGAAGATTATTAAGTCACCCAACATCAAACAGTTGGTTAAGTGAGATTAGAACCAGGTAGTTTGACTCCAAACTATGTACTAAATCATAAAACTACATTGTTTTTCCTCACACAAATATTATCCTCATTGGGCAAAAATGTCAGCAGGATATGATTAGGCTGGATGCCTGGGTGGCTCAGTTGGTTAAGCAACTGTCTTCGGCTCATGTTATGATCCCGAATCACAGGATCGAGTCCTGCATCAGGCTCTCAGAAGCCTGCTTCTCCCTCTGACCCTCTTCCCTTTCATGCTCTCTCTCATTCTCTCTCTCTCTCTCTCAAATAAATAAATAAATAAAATCTTTTTTTTTTTTTTTTAAAGAATGTGATTAGACTTAGTTAAAACTTACAAACTAATGACATTCTTAGTAAAAACTACTGGAGAATAGTGACTGCTTTTCTCAGAGCTGTTATATTTTGTCTTTCAGAGGAATGTTAGTAAATTTTGTCAGCTTTATTTAATTTAGGATTCAGATGTTTGGAGAAATATTACTCAGCTTTCACTTTAGAACACACTCAACTCCCTGAACCTTTGAAAGACCATTTACAAACCTAATCTTTTTTTCCCCTGTGGATGAAGAATATCTACTGATTTAATGTACATGAATTAATTTTTAAAAGTTGAGATTTACAAGATGGTCATAAACACTTCCTCCAGGTGGAAATTTTCAACTCAGGAAGACACTAGATTTAGAAAATTTAAACAGCAATTAGTTTGCTCATGCAAAGAAGGGGGGAAAAAATCCTTGATGTTCTCATTTCTCTGTATCTATAATATACTTACCTCTAAAAGAAATTCATCATCTCATAAATCCTGTTGCATGTCAAATTATCTCACTTTGAATTCATTGCATGTTATGAAGAAGTAGCCATAGTATCCTTTTTAACTGTATAAAAGTTGTCATTCACCCTTCCCCCTCCCCCTCTTTCTCTTTGTGCCTCCCTCCCTCCATCCCTCTTCTCACTCCCCCTCACTCTCTCTCTCTCTTTCTGTATATATATGTGTTTTATATATATATATACATATATATATAAGCATTTGTGTATATAATATACAAATGCTACAAGCATTTGTAAATAATTTTCTTGGTTTCTAGCTAATATTCTACTCTAAACAGTAACAAAATAACCACAACAATGTTAATTCTTTGTAGTTTCTGATATACAAGTTTGATTATAACTGATTTTATAATCACAAGCTTTACTCCTCTAAACATTTCCTGCTATGATATAAGAATTTTTGAAATACAATATGTCTCACAGAGTCAAAATCAGGTCTGTTCTGCTTCCTTAAGCACTGGGAATTTGAGCTATTATTTCTAAGGCTACAGATGAGCTGGGAAGCTGGGAGCGGAGAAACACTGAAATGGAGAAAAGATATGAACTGTGGGTATAGATAGACCTGGGTTTGTGTTCTGGCCCCACCACTTATTACCTATCAATTTATGCAAGAAATTATGCATTTAATCTTTTAGACTCTGTTTCTTCTGGATTTAATGGGGACATTAATGTTTACCTCTTTCACTGATGTGAGGGACAAATGCAAGAATGTATTCTACTATGTCTAGTACTGTTAATAACACGTGTTAGGTGCTCAGTAATGTCAGTTCTGATCTCTTGGCCAGCACTACTTCCACGAATGTAATATGGACAGCCAACTCTGGTGGTGTTAGTGTTTGAAGGGATGAGAGAGAGAATATATTCTTGCCATGTGTCTAAAGATTCAAAACAACTCAGAACGTGAAAGGAACAGACTTGATTCTAATTGGAAGTGGTGTGATATAATGGTATGGGAAAGGTTTTAAATTAGAGCAGTAAGTATGAATTTCATCTCTCTATTCAACTAAAAGTGTGATTTAAGCCATTATTTAATTTGTAGGAACTTTAGCTTTCTCCTCTATAAAATGTGGATAATAATACATACCTCTAGGCCTTAAGGTGAGGATTAAATGAGGGAAAGTTTCTTAACACAGTGCCCGGAAAAGACATGAATCCTAACTTCTTACCCAGTAGAGCAGTGACATCTGTCTCATCAGGGGGGTGGGTGTTGGGGGAATGATTTCTATGCCATGATTTATCTATGCCAAGAGTGAAAGAGTAGGGTGGGGAAGCTATGGGTGCCACTTTTTTCCTCGTTTGCTACAATCACCAAGTAGGCATTGCCTGTTTTTGTTGCCTGGCATTATGAATCTCATTTCAGTTGGATCATATTAGGAGATTAGGGCAAATTAGGGTTGATGGTCTAATGTCTATGGTTAATATAGATGATGGACTACTATGCTATTTCTCCAAAAATAATACCTACTAATTCATGGCTCCTTACTTCTGTAAGTCCTTACCCATGGATTAGCTAATCACCTTTGAAACCTTCCAAAGAAATTGGAGGCCTGAGGAGTTCGAGCCACAGTTTACACAGTTTATAAATGGCAGAACCAGAAGACAAATACAGATCTGCCTGAAATCTCCCTTTCCTACCCCATTTGGTTCTCTCTGCTTTCTTACCTGGTCTTTGGTTTCCCACTTTATCAAGCCCAGCTGGAAGAGGTCCCTCATGACTGTAAACCTTCATAGTACTTTGTTTTCACCTTCACATGGCTCCTATACTTTTCTATTAGTTATTAAAGTCATTTGACTTCTTGTATCATTTCCCAAATCAATAATAAATTCGTTGAGAGGAGGGACGTGGTTCCATACCATTGTATCAATCAAGTCTTTTTTTATTATTAACAACTTCATAAAGGGTCCAAATTCTATTTTTCTTTTCATCATATTTAGTGTATTAGACTTTCAGTTTTTCACCTGTCAATTGCAAGATGGCTATCACAGATCTAGGCATTTCGTTATTGTTCAAAGTAAGAAGAGTGGGGAAGGCAACACAACTGAGCTGTCTACTCATGCCTGTCTCCTGTGAGGTAAGAAAACCCTCCCAGGAGCTCCCTGATTAACTTCCTTTCTATTACGTCCCAATACATGGCCCCTTTGTAGGTCTTCAAGCATAGAAACACTACCATGGTTCTGAATTTCCTGAAATGTAGTGATTTATGACTGAAGAACTTAAAAGCCCATTTGTGATTTAATGAGAGTTCTGTGTGATGGTAGATAGAACAGAAAGCTAAGAGTGTACATGCATGCTACACAGCTGTTGAAGTTCCCTTCCAAGAAGCCATGCTCATTTCTATATACCAACTGTATAGCACCTGAAATTCAAAGTCACAAATTGCAAGACAGTGCTGATATTCAGGATTGCTTGCAATTAGTCAAGCCCTCAAATGTTACTGAATACTAAGGGTCTACTTTACCCTGTTTTGTGATGAACAAGGTGGATTGTATATGTTTCCTACTGAATTATTACCCTTTACATTCTTGAGAGAGTCTTTGCTGACAGCTGACTTGTAGACCCAAGCACATGTTTAGTTATAGTTCCCTCAAGTGCCAACAATAGGCAGAATAAACTTTAAAGATGTTTCAGGTAAATAGAATTTCACCCTGTACCTTGGTACAAATTGTGAGTCAATTATTTATGAGCAGAACCCAATTTGTTTAAACCTCATTGACCTTTAATACAGTTATGACATGTGTCTTGACTTGATTCTTCCCTCTATTGATTTGGTCTGGAAAAGTAAAACAAGAGGTGAAATGGCCCCTCAGGGTAAGTTAAAATTGTAGGTTACGGCCATGTTAAATTGCTTTAGTATACTTTGTGTCCTTTAGAGTCAGAAAATGAAGCTATAAAGTAAGTTGATGTAAGTAATTCTTGTTTTTAAAAGGACCTTGAAGTGCTCTTAACAATATCATGGATTTGATAAGATCTGCTTTAGACTTCTTAATTTAAAATGAACATAAAGATGGTAAAGCCAAAAGAATGTTGAAATACTAGTGTTGTGCTAACAGCTTTGAAACTGAATTCGTGGGAGAGGACTGATAGGAATTCTTCACTATTGTCTGCCATACTTGGGGAAAATTAGAGCAGCAGTTTCATTTAACTGCTAGGAATTTCCTGGGGGGCATATCCAGGTGTACAAAATATTTAGGAGGGTTTCAAAAGTTTTTGCTCATTACTTATGTGTTATCAAGTTCAGACAGTGTTTAAAACTCGGGCAGTTTCAAGTTTGAAATGTTCATTTTTGTGACAGGCAAATCTATTAAATCTGAGTGTTCACAGCTTTTTCGTCTCTTTTACCCCTTCCCATATTTGTCTGTAATTATTGTGGTATTGACGGGCTAAGTGGAGGGTTGGAGAAGACAGAAAGAAAACATTAATTCTCATAGAAAAGGAGAGAGAGCATCATTAGTTGAAGAAAAAATATACTGTTTGGGGAGTAAAAATGGAGAAAAACAACAAGAGCCAACAAGGGAATGTGAGCTGGGTTTGGGACAGAATATTGTGATGTAGAGAGAGGGAGAAGAAAGAGTTGAGTAGGGGTCATATGGAAAGAAATAAAGAAAGCTGGTTTCAAAATATGTTACGCTGTATGATGAATGGTGTGCTTTGAGATAATTAGATATTTGTTTAAATTGTTCTTTCAAGGTAAGCATACGCTGGTTCGGCTTTATGCTGGTCCCTATTATTATCCTTGAAGTTGTCATTTCTTGCATTTTAAAGTCCTTTCTTTCTTACATACTGATAATAACCATTCTATTGATTGATGACCTGTAAGGGAAGTGTGTAACAAGAAGAAAGAGATCTTGAGCTGGATGAAATGGGACTGGAAGGGGAACATGGAGTAGTTTTTTTTTTTTTTTTTTTTTTAAAGATTTTATTTATTTACTTGAGAGAGAGACAGTGAGAGAGAGCATTAACGAGGAGAAGGTCAGAGAGAGAAGCAGACTCCCCATGGAGCTGGGAGCCCGATGCGGGACTCGATCCCAGGACTCCAGGATCATGACCTGAGCCGAAGGCAGTCGTCCAACCAACTGAGCCACCCAGGCGTCCCAACATGGAGTAGTTTTACAGCACACAAATGCTGGACCAGAATCCGAGGCTTTTGAGATAATGGACCAATTTGGGAGAGAAGTTTGTCATTCCTAGGACCTTAGAAACCGCTTGAACTTCTTTGGTTTCAGTTTATCCTTCTATGAATTTGATTCGAGAGCTCCGTTTGCACAGAGGCTAGGATAAACCTTCGAGAGCTCTGCCCAACATGATGTACTAATTTAGAAGTTCCATGCTCTGGAGATTATCGGTCAACCATATAGCTCAAGAGCCTCTGTGTGAGGACACTGGAATGAAGGACCGTGAGAAGCCATGTATGAACTGGCAACTATTGTTTTACAACTAGGGATGAGGTCGCAAGTTTGAACCAAACAATTACAGTTCTTTTGGTTAAGAACTCCAAACTCCATTGTTGTCATCAAAAATAGCACAACTTGTGGGAGAGAGTTGGTACCAGCTGCGAGTTAGTTTCTTTAGCTCCCTACCTGAAAGAATCATTCAGTGGGATCCACTTCAGCTCTGTGGATCGGGCTCTGTGTTCTCTCTGTGTCTGCCAACACACAGAAAACATTTTTGAGGACTGGTGATCTGGTATGAATGCTCTGTTCTAGATGCAATGGTGTCTACTCTCAGAGTTCGTCCTCTAGTCAATGATAAGCATTAGACCACTAAGAGTGGTTTCTAACAATAATTTTCAGATTGCTGCAGTTCCTTGGAGCTTTCCACGTATTATCTGAGTTGTTTTAATAATAATCCTGCAAGACTGACAATGTGTATACGTCTGTTGCTGTTATTTCGATTACAAAAACAAAACTTAGATTCTCAGGGGTTCAAAAACTTATCTACATTGTTTGGCTAAAGCTTATGACTTACATCTTTTGATTTCAAATCTCATATCCTTTAAAATGGAATTGCATTGAATTGAAGTGACTGAAAATTAATGTAGTTGTAAAAGGGGCAGGAAAAGTTTGGAGATAGTTGTTAAGGAGTTAATCATTCTTAAAAATAGGGAATTTGTATAGGTTCTAAAGAGGGACAAGGATTTAGAAAAAAAGATATTTGTAGAAAATAGAAAGAAATGAACAGCTATAAATTGATGGCATATTCAAGATACATTTGAATGTATATTTGTAATTTAAAAAGGTATATTAGAGTAATAGCTAACATTTAGTGAGCACATACTATATACCAGATACCTGATATATGTTATCTTGTTGAATTTTTATAACTCAGAATCATAGGTAGCAGAACTAGGTGGCCTAGTTTTCCTGATAACACTTTGCAGAGCCATGGGGTCCAGAGAGGGACTGCATGATGGATAAGATAGGTATTGAAGACAATACCGTGCTTAGCATGGAAGACTACTCTGAGGCAAGAAGGGTTTCAGAGAGGGTTTAGTACAATTTGGTAAGTGGCCCTCAGTGTAACTCTCACTAGATTTCCTTTTGTCATTATCAGATTCACTCAAACTGGGCTCTTTAGGTACACTAGCTCTTTTAAATGTCCCTTCAAAAGACACCCCCCCCTCCCACCCCCCAGACGTAACTTTGTTTCTCACTGTCTGCTCTTCTCTAGCCACCTGGGACAGCTTCCCCATAAACCAGGATACAAGATGATTGGTTCTTTGTCGCTGACTTCTTAGTATCCAAACACCACTTACTCAGAGCCCTATTGCATGTGGCTAAAAAGTACTGTTCTTTCCTTAGATCTTGTATTTCTGTTAATAATGACTTCCAATGTCTTCTTTTTAGATGTTAACATTAAACAACAACAACAGCAACAACAACAACAAAAAACCCAAACCCTTCTCTATTAGCCAGTTTTACCCACAAAGTCTATTCTCTCTCTTAATGAACTCAAGCCATGTTGTATGTTTTAGCTGGCCAACCAAGACAGCATTCACTTTGTTCTAATATTATTTTTCTCCCTGTTCAATCTCAAAAAATTCTTAACCAAGTCTTCCCTGAAGGTTTCAAATAAATCATTCCTCCTGATGTTATGTTCTATTTCTGCGTTTAAAATCAAAACAAACAAACAAAAAAACCAAAAACGAAGACAACCCCCCCCCCAAAAAGCAGTCTGAACCAACCCACCAACCAAAAACCCCCCTTCCACGTCCATCTTTGGGGTTTGTCCTCATTTATTAGTATCCCGTTTTTCCAATGCAGTAAGAAAATTCCCAGCCCAAACTTCCTAATTTCCCTTTTGTTGTTTTTATTAATAAGTATCCATTTTAAAGGATAGTTATCACCTCTATTGGATTGTAAATCTCCTTGAGGGCAGGAGACTGTGTCTAACTGCTAATAGGTACCCACACATGTATTAGTGAGCAGTGCTACCTCTAGGGGGTCAATAAGTACTTGTTGACTCACTGATTCTATAAATATAAACGGCAAAATAATCAGACATTCTGCTAGCACCTAATTTGCTCCCTGTAGGTAAGTTTGTCTCTCTGGAAGCATTGATTCTTTCAGGAAACCAGGGTTCCATTTAGCGAATTACAACAGCCTTGTGCTAACTGGTACCCTGGTGGCCTGAATGAGTTTAAGATTCTCCCCAAATGAAGGACATCTCCCCTGAGAGTGACTCTGAATCTTGTTGAATACTTAACCCAACCTTTATTTTCTTCCACAGCATGAAAATGCTGAGACAAAGATTCCTTTGCCTTTGGGCCTTTTAGCCGTTTCACACGTCAAAAACTCTCAAGCCATAAAGGAATAAAAATGCAGTTCCTGTACCATATTCTTGCTGTTTTACATTTTTAAAGGAAAGCATTACTAAATTACAGTGAATGCCAAGTGGGAAATTCACAATTTTCCTTGTAGCGTTGGTTTTTGTTTTGTTTTGTTTTGTTCTGTTCTGTTTTGTTTTGTAAGTGAGTGGCTTTCCAACAGATCCAGTTGTCAACAGTGCCCTCCTACTGTTTGACTCACATTCAGGAGTCATTTCTATGTGCACCACAGTACAAAAATTTTGCAATGCATTAGAGGAACATGCAGAATACTCTCTAGATGTTTCTTCCTCAGGCCCAGGCTCCTAAAGCTTTTCTGTTTTGCAGAGTTCTCTACCAAACAATGATCCTTTCTGCAATTTAAGGAAACCTACAACTGGATAAAGTTAATGGATGAATCATTGCATTCCAGCAGGGAATGAATCCTGTCTTGGATCCTGAGGAATCTGGTGTCTTTTGTTAGGGAGTGAGCTAAAAATTGGAAGCAGGTCCTTAAGAAGGGCTTTGACTCTCAAAGCATGGTATTTCTGGGGCCAGAATTTATCATTCACTACAGTGCCATGTTCCTTATTTGACACTGTTCCCCATTAAAATTGTGTTCTTCACTGTGTTTTTATTGTACCTATACACACACGCACACACACACACACACACACACAATCATGCACGTCTGTGTCCTGTATATGTAATAACTCTTGTTATGAATGACTATTAATATTTTAAACTTTTCTTCCTCTAATTTCAGAGAGTAGAGTTTGAGTCTTATTTATTCTTATGTTTTTCCACCCTGACTCCAAGCCTGGAATCAAGTTATTGCTCAATAAACGGTAATGACAATATTGGTTCGGGGAAGACATCATTAGGAAATAAATTTTAATTTACAGAAGTTTATTCAAGTTTCCATCATGATTATGGTATTATCGCTTGCCATTTTGTCACTCCTAAGGGGAATATTTATAGACTAGTTGGCAATTTACAATTATTCTCTATGGACAATGTTAGCTAATCAATTGCATATTAAAATTGAGGGTTTGTATGAATCGTCTGGTTTAAAGTTATTTCTTTGTTGCAAAGATCAGTACCATGTAAACACACCAACATCATTTTTAGCAGCATTTTAGCTTGAAGGAAGCCTTTACTTCATAAGGCAATGTTATAAATGAAAGTGTTAGACAAGTGCTCCTAAAACCCTTCCCCTTTGCCTTTTTGGCCTTAAACATCTCCTAAGGAGATTTTTTTTAGAAGATACTACTAGAAAGCAAGTGGTATGTTAACTAAGGACAAAGAAAATTATATATTTCTGATACTAATCACCTACATGACAATGTAATTTTGGTCATAAGGACACAACAACAGAATGCTGATGGCCCAGTATAACTTGCACTTCTGCTGCAAAAAGCACCACAGTGAAGGGGTGTCACTGGTAAAATTTTCATTTCTACAAAAAGCACAAGCTTCTTAAATGTGCCATGTGGTGGTCATTTTGTCTGAATTAAAATGTTCTTTCTAAATTTTTCTGTCGTTCTTTATTCTAATTTCCATTTCTAGATTTTTCTCTTCCGTGCACAGTAAATTTGGGTATAAAAAATGAACCCCAAATCCAAAATAAGAGATGGAGAATGGGAAAAGATAGGATGATTCTTGCAAGACTGCATCATATATTTTATAAAGAGAGAGTCTCAGCAATTTATTTGGCTGTGCCGGGTGCTTGTTTAGGGAGCTAGAGATCTAGGTTTTCATTCTATCAACATCTCTTGCTGTCAATTAATTAGAATATATATTCCTATTAATTCAAGGCTATGCAATGCCTTCTTTATGTACGCTGCAAGCATGTCCGTGAAACTGCATCTGTCCTCAGTTATACCATGCAGCGCTCCGGCCCAGAAATCCAGTGTTTCTGTCCCAATCTACATATTGTATGCTTGCCAAGCTGTACAGATGCTTTTTGGATTGGAAATATTGTGGCTTTTCATAATATTTTTAAATGTTGAGAATATAGATATTAACTCCATCTCTTTACAAATACTGGGAAGTAAAACCCATTTAACAGATCAAGGAATTAGGTCACCTATGATTTGGCTATAACATGCAAACCATATGAAAGATGGCTAAGTATCTTCCAACAATGGATTTTCATGAATTCGTACAGCTGTCTCACAGAAATTAAGGCCTCATGTCCTCTTCTGAAATGATCAGGATACTTTGAAAATAGAAGTGCTAAACCCCTTTCCTCCATCCTCAAATCTGCATTCTTTTATGGAGTTCTATACCTTGGCTAATGGCATTTCAGTATACCCCGTTGCCTCAGTTAGGACTCTTTAAGTCATCCTTGACTTATGTCCCTTATTTTCCATGTCCAATTGATCATCAGTCCTGTCAGTTCTCCCTCAGAAGTGTCCTCTGGCTAAAGTCCCTTTTTATCATCCTCATGGCCACTGGCGTAGGCCCTCATCATTTTTGTTTGGAGTATTCATATAACCTCCTATCTGTTCTCCCCAGCATCCATCTTCCTCCCCTCCAGTCCATCCTTCACCTAGACACCAGAATGATCTTCCTGAAAACAATTCTCATCAAGTTACTTCTCCCCTTCAAGACCTCAGCTGGAGTCCCCTTTTTCACAGAATGAACGCTAAACTCCTATAGTTGGACCTATAAGGTTTTTGGAATTAAGCATCAACTTCTCCGTTTACAGTTCTTGGCATTTTCTGCATGGATTCTCCTCTCTGCCCCCATTCCTAGACACTCATATCAAACTCATATATTAACGAATTATATTAATTTATGCCATTGCCCATGTTTTCCTATGGCCTAGGATGCTTCTTTTCTCCTTCACCTCTTGCCAAGCTGGTACTGTTTGAGACCATGCAAATATCATCTCCTCCTGAAGTCCTTCCTGACATTGGCAAAATTGCTCTTAACCCTGTTCTAGACTTTTCTCATCATGCCAGTAACACTCCTTTTACAATACTTACTGCTTTGTATTTTAATGATCTGTTAACAGGTCTGGTTGTAAACTCTTTGGAGAGAAGGACCTGACTTATATTTGAATTTGCCAAGTACAAGGATGTTTAATAAATGCTGCATGAATGAATGAATGATCCATGTTGATCTTTTCTCCATACTACAGTGCTTTGTAACCAAACCCAATGATACTTTTACTGTAAGTTCTTATACTATAACATCATATATGCTTTCCTAAAACAAAACAAATGCACATGATAAAAAGGGCTCATTGGGCAGACACCTCCAAACCTTATGCAATTTTTACTCAGAGCATAATAAAAACTATGTTTGGTATCTGAGCTAAGTTGGATCTCCCTGGCATGCAGTCTTCCTTAGTGTGGCTGGTATGGCCATAGTAGGTATCAATAACAAACAGTAATAGTAGAGTGGAGATGCTGACAATATTCTGATTAATTAAGGAGGAGTGGATAAGATAATGAACATAGATGGAAATGGAGTTAGATCCAATGAGGTGGTTGCTAAGGTGGGCCCTGGGACCTTACAACCTGCCACAAGCTAAGAGTTTCCCCAGGCTGGGGGAACACCTCTTTAGGGAAGGAGCCTAGAGTGCAAGCCCTCATTTGTAATTGTCTAAAAGTATATACTGCAGCCTTAGAAAGTGTTGCTGTGACAAAAGCAATGACCATGCTGGGAAACATTTTCTTTCTTGCAGAAACTTATGATTCCCCTCTTGCTATGTTTTGGTTCCTCTTGTAGGCCAAAATCTGCATAGTGAAACAAGGTGACTTTCACATTGCGCAAACGTTCCCCTACTTATCAATTATATTCCCCTGTTGATCAATTGCATGTGAGCTGCATCACATTCTAACTGGGGGCATTCCAACAAAGTAGACAGTATTCGTATATTTGCATTGTCTGATTACCTAATGCCTATTCTCTCCCCTTTCCAATGAAATGCTATAGCTAATTCTTTGAAGATAGAGACTGTATGTAATACTGAAAGAACATGATTTTTTTTTTTTTTTGGCTTTGACATCAATTTCTTTGAGTAGCAGATGCTATTTTTGCCAGTCATTTGTTTGTTTCCTCTCAAATCCATTCTCTGCTCTGCCCCTCTCTGGTGTGTGTTGCAGGGACCTACACTTCTCAATTTCTCTTCTCAAATGGCTTCTGCATAGTTTGGGCCAGTGGTAGGCACAGGTGGAAGGCTGGTGGGCAGTGGGAGAGAAGCCAGGTAATTCTCCTAGTTCTTTCCCTGGACCTTCCATTTCTGTCACTTTCTACCTTTCGTCCAGGGGTTTTCTAGCTCCCGGGGGATCATCTCTGCCTCCGTGGTCTCTGTTACTCACCAGGCTATTCTCAGTTCAGATTCTAACTCCCACTAGGCAGCCCTGGCTTTTGAGCTCTAGGAATAATCCTTCCCTTGATCCTTAGAGATGGCAGAGGCTTCCTGTTGTTGCTAATTTCTGGGTTGCTTCATATTTTCCTGTCTGGATCCTCCTAGCTCTTCCATCACCATGTTACCATTTCCCTGTAAATGATCTAAGGTGGGTTTCCCTGATTGGACTCCCAGATGCTGTTAAAAAACACTGCAGAGTAAAATCAGACTTGCTACAGGTGCCCATTGCCCAGCTTGTTAGATAGAATCATCTCAATTTTATCCACCCTGTGCGAAGATAATGGTGAACTATAGCCCTAATATGTCCCTGGGAATGTTAGATGAGGTCTCGTGAAGAATTCCTGAAATATTAAGAAAGCCCCCCCTCAAGTCTTTTCCAGCACCTTGATCACACACTTGAACTCTGACATTCTTCTCATCTGCAACACAGGCTGTCCAGCCATACTGCTGATGATGCTTCAGGACACAGCCCTGATGACTGTGCCCAAGGTTATAATATCTCATCTCCCCAGGTTTCTTTTCAGTAGACAATTAACAGGGAAGGGGATTTAAATGTGCTGAAAATCCCAGAATTTCTCTTGCCTTTATTTCCAAGCAATTCATAAAGAACAACAACACAAACTTCAGTTAGACCTGAAAACAAGCAAGTTCCACACCCTTTGAGGAATGCCAAAAATAAAAAGGATCACCCCAGCAAGGGAGGGGCGTGGGGAACTGGCTCAGTAAGCACACACGGCAAAACCTGATGTCAGTATCTCCTGAAAAAACAGAACTGTTGATGTTTTCAGGAGAATAGGAGGATGGGATGTTCATACCCCCACCTAACAACATGTGCTGGGCACAGAAGCTGTAATCACGCAGGCTGACTAAGGAAAGAATAATGTAGCTCTTTGGAGTCGGGATTAAGTTGTGTTGGTTGATGGGTTTGGAAAAACAATATTATACTTGGCTTCTAGATAAATACTGCAGAGACCTCTTGTAAATCTTCCAGTAATTTTTTGTAATCCTTCACAAGTAGTAAAATCATTGCTGTGAGGCAGACAGGAGAGGAATCCACAAATAAGACATCTGTTATTGTTATATCAATGATGATATATGCCCAACTCTGAAATAACAACATTTAACAAGAAATGGAACCTTATCCAAAATGAGATCTCAGTCACTTCCATGACTTCATTTGCTACATTAATAAGAGTAAACTGAAGTTTATAATTGGGTGATCTTATCTATTAGCATTAGTAATATATCACAGGTAGAGGGCTTTATATTTTAGATTAATGGAATTCAAAATGTTGGAAAAGTTCTATGCTAACATATAGCATGCATGGATACATGAGGATGGTGACATACCGAATGAATAGAAAAAAATAATAATAAACTATTTGCTTTTTGTGTTCTATTTTGCTGTGCATTTTTTTTTTTTTTGTATACTTCTACCTCCCCCAAGTTTTCAGGCTTTTTTTTTTTTTTACAAGTTTAAGATATTTTGCAACCCTCTATTAAAACAATAATGAAAGAATGTTGAGGTTTTTAATTCTTTCAGGAGACATGTAATATTACGAGTCCTGATATTTAAAATGAATATTTAGAAAAATAATGTATTACTTGAAACTAACACATTTTTCTAACATACAGGTGAAAAATTAAATTCTAAGCTCTAAAGGCTATGTCACCATATGTTTGGAGAATTTTTAAGAACCTCAAAGTAGAACTTTGGCAGTAGAATAGGCAATTATTTGCCAACACCGGATTTATGTGCAAATCCTAAGACACTTAAATAGAATCTTTTTAAATGCCTTCAAATGATATCCAGGAATCTCTTGTTTTTACTTTTATTTCCATTATCTTGGTTTGGCTTCTGTACTTTATGTCCGATTAAAACAATCATTGGCTTACTTTTGAATTTGCAAGGTAGCAACCCCATGCATCCTCAATACAATACACATAGAAGAAAAGACCTTGCTCTGCTCTCCTGCAGATTTCCAGCTCAAACTGTGTTTAATCCTTTTCCAGCCTTTGCTGAAATTGGTGACTAAGCCAAAGTTAGAATGTTGTGTGAATCTGCTTAGAAAGTAGACATTAGAGCCAAGTAGGAAACATCTAGGCCTCTCCACATTTGCCACCACTGATGACAGCAGACTTTTGGAAGCTCCTTCTTTCTTGGGCTTTCATGATGGCCTTTTCCCCTGGCTCTTCTACTACTTTGGCCTGACCCTTTCTTCTCAGTGTACTTTAATAAACTGTCATTCCCCTTCCCCATCTTTGTATGTAAGGGCTTCTAGGTTTATGTCTCTGGTCATTTTCCATACCTTTATCATTTTATCTACATACTTTTTTTGAGCTGTATTGAGGTTTAACTGACACATAGGAATTGTGGTGAGAACACTTACGATCTACCATCTTAGCAAATTTCAAGTATACCTTATAATATTGTTAACTGTATTCACCACCCTGGACATCAGATCTCCAGGATGTATTCATCGTGTATAACTGAAACATTGTCCCCTTTGACCAGTATTTTCCCATTTCCCTCCCCCCACCCCCATCTACCATGCTTGATCGTCCACAGTCAATGGCTGAGGAGAGCGGCAGGTATTGTGAGTTCTACTTGAGACCTGCACATATTTCTAAGGCACACTATATTAGAGCATCACACTGTGGAGAAGTAATATTGTACATGAACTCACAAAGAACATCCATTTTGAACTCTTACTAGGCCTGCTTTTCAAATTACAAGTTGCTGAAGTGTGTTCTCTTTTTAATGTGTGTATGTATTTCTTTATTAATATTAAACAATAATTAGCTTGAATTTTTTTTCAAAAAAGTTATTTAGCCATTATTGAGAAACCTCAGGGTATATATTGACATGGAGCTCTCTAACAATTTACTCAATAGTTAAAATCACCAGCTTTAACCTTTGCCACTCCTGTTAGGTTTATATAAATTTGTATGAACTGAGGACTTCCATCTTTAAGCTCAGTCCTCCTCAATACTTGGGTTAAATCTTAAGAATGGGAAGAAACACTGAAGGATTATGCCTCATCAGGGAGTGTGATCTAGAATAAGTCTTGCTTCTGTAAGTTCTCTATGACCTGCTGTTGTAAGATTAGTTCTGGTACTTCTAAAATGAAGGCTTCCCTTCATCTTTCTATGTATAATCACTGAGTATAAACAGATATCTTCTTGAGTTTTCAGATAAGCATTTCAAGATCTGGTAGGCATTGGCTTTCTGCCTTAGATCCCAGACCACTGACAGAGATACCTTTGTTTATATCTATCAGCTGCCTTTTCTAGGAACTAGACCTTGCCTTTGGTACTTCTAGCTCCTAGACTGGCCTTGATCTTTAAACAGACTGAAACCCCAACATGGCACTGTTATCCATTGAGTTTGAGAATCAAAAAAGTCTGGACACTCCAGCTGCTGTCCTCATCGACCAGACGAACTCTATGGATGCAGATGCTCATTTGCATTGTGAGGACTTCCTTCAGTGGCCAGCTCTATTGTTGGTCACATTCCCATTTTCAAGATAAACTTGCTCTTGTTTTTTGTCCACCACCCACTGAAATCTGAATATGCTCCATAGACAAAGCTATACAAATTTGACAACTTTCACTGGTTTCAATAGGTGAGATCAGCCTTAATGAGATAGAATCATGGGTTATTAGAGGAAGGTTTGATGATTTTATTATTATCCTCTCAAAGTAATGTTTATCGAACATCTAAAAGGTTCTATTTCATTAAATACGAGGAAACAGAACTACAAGACTTTGTTTCTATCTTGAAAATGTTTACATTCTAATCAGATAGACACTCATATTAGTGCATATGCACACGCACGTGCACATACACACACACACACACACACACACTACACAAGGCAATATAAATCCGAAGTGGATCAAACCAATCAGAAGAGCTCAAATAAGAGAGAAAGGACTCTGGTGTGGGCTGGCTGGGGAAGGTGTTACGCAGGAGACAGAAATCAAAGTATCAAAGAAAGGAGCAGAGACTGACATATAGGGGAAAAGGAAAAGAACAGCAGAAGTTGGAGGAAACACCTTGAGCACGAGTCTGATGGCAGACCAGCATCACTGGAATTGAGAACTTTGGACGGAAATCGTAAGGAAAAGATTTCTTACTTTTCAATCAGTTTCATTTGGAGGGGATGGAAGCTTCCCAAGGCAGCAGAAAATTGGGAAGAGCTTTCGTCTCCAAGCTTTGGGAGTAATATGCCATATTAGTGGAAGCAATTGGTGGAAGAAAGAGGTGGCACTAAAAGGAACCCCAGAAGAATGTTTTCAATTTAGCTCATAACTCTGTAAAGGCAAAGATTCGCCCTTCCCCACTGCCACTCAAACCCCCAGGCTTGGTACTCCAGGGAAGCTTACTTTTCCCAATGAGGCTATCCTTATATATATTGCAACTGTATATCCTTATATATTGCAACTGTATTTTGTACGTGATTTATAGAAATGTTGGGGGGATGGGAAAAGGAATTTGTCTTGGGTATGTGATATCTGTGCTTTCCCTAATGAAGGAAAACCTTGATTTAGATTGCTTTACTCAATGCTAAGAGTGTGGGGAAGCAGTTTTGGAAATCATACAGAACAGGAACTCTGGAACTGTAGTGTCGTACGCAGTGCTTAGTGAGGCAGATAACATGTGGTGAGCTGATGGTTGCGGACCCTCCCATCTGGATTCTATGCCTTTTTTCCTCCCTTCCTGCTCATCACTCCTTCCTCTGCTGCTCAAGACTCTGTTCTAGTGTCTCATTCATGTCTGTTCTCTCTGCAAAGAGCCCTCTAAGTCAGAATTTCCTCTTCCAACCACTCTATCCACAGCTCTTCTTGTCTTAATGATAGCACAAATACATGGCATTTGTTGAGGGTTTCGGAGGTCCCTGGCACATACAGTATGTCATGTCGTGATTGCTCTCTCCTAG
The DNA here is from genome assembly GCF_009829155.1 of Mustela erminea. Taxonomy (NCBI): domain Eukaryota; kingdom Metazoa; phylum Chordata; class Mammalia; order Carnivora; family Mustelidae; genus Mustela; species Mustela erminea. Next base: position 57,760,333 of record NC_045618.1, on the reverse strand, counting down.
AGAAACATCAGTGATTAAAATTTGAATGTAAAGGGACTAGTCCAACTTCTCTGACCATCTGTTTCCTTATTGTTAGAATAGGGATAAAATAGTCACCTTATAGGTCAATGTTTAAGATCACAGATGAGGAAACTGAGTCACACATAGAGGAAATGTGCTAAACCAGATCTGACAAAAGCTTGTGATTATCTCATTCTGCTGAGCTACAGCATGAGGACTTCAAGCCCCAGGGGAGGGGAAAGGGCCATGAGATTTTCTTAGTCCCTAGGGTTGCCAGATACAATGCAGGGCATCAGTTAGATCAGAACTGCAGGTAAACGGCAACAAATTTTAGTACAAGTACATGCTAAATATTCATGGGAAATGCTTATACTTTATTATTCATTGTTTACTTGAAGCTCTAATTAAAGTAAACTTTACCTGGATGTTTTGTATTTCTTCCCCTAAATCTGGTGATCCTACTAGTACTCTATAAATCACAACATATAGACAACTGCTGAAGTGAAGGAATGTGGTCCTTGAGGCAAAAAGGAAGTAAACTTTTATTACCAAGCCATTGCCTGTCAGAACTGGAAAGGAGCATAAGGTCACCCAGTCCTCATTTCACCAAAGAGTAAATGGAAGATCAGGGTGGGGAAATGACTTGCACAAAATCATAGTGCCTATAAAGTGCCCAGATTTGCAGTCTGGCTTCCATTGCCCTTGTTTAAGCCTTCATCCACTGCACTTAGTGCTGTTGAAAAGTTTAGAATCACCCTGAAGTTTGCTGGTGAGGGCAATAGGATTGTCTTATGCCTTATGGGGGCTTAATAAATATTTTGTCCAAAATGATGATATAATCCTGATCTGGTAATTGGGACATGCCAAAAGTGGCATAGGGACACTACTAAGTCTTGTTGATACATATCACACACACATATGCAATAGTATTGTCACAAACACACACATACACACACACACACACACACTCATTCTTAGGACTTGCTATCTCCCAAGTAGATTATTAGATGCCCTTGGTAATTATGACACTAGATAAAGTTAACCAATTTTTATATTCCTGAAATCTACAGTAGCTAAAGGAGAAACTAGGGCCACATAACATCTAAATTAGGGGAAAGTAGAAACTTCAGGGCTATGTTATTAAAAACAATTTCCATTAACCACATATGGCTATTGAGCACATGAAAGGTGACTAGTTCTTTTTTTTTTTTTTTTTTAAGGTATTTATACATCTGAGAGAGACAGAGCAAGCAAAAGCATGAGTGGAGGACAGGGGTTAAGGGAGAGGGAGAAGTAGACTCTCCACCAAGCAGGGAGCCTGACGCGAGGCTCGATCTCAGGATGCTGTTACCTTGACCTGAGCTGAAGGCAGCTACTTAATCAACTGAGCCACCCAGGAGCTCCAAAAGGTGACTAGTTCTAGCTGAGATGGACTATAGGTATAAATTATACACTCTATTTAAATAAAGTGTAAAAAATGTAAATTATAAAAATATGTTTTTATATTAGTTGCATCTTTAAACATTTTTGGTGTATTGGGTTAAATCAAATATATTATTAAAATAAATTTCACCTGTTCTTTTTATTTTACTCTTTTTACTATGACTACTGCAAATTTTTAAATTGTGTAAATGCATTAGATTATATTTCTATTGGGTAGCACTTGCCCAGAGGATTCACTGTTTGTTTAAATGAAAACAAACAAACAAACAAATAAACAAACAAAGATTAGGAACCCCACACACACATCTTGCCATCTTTTGATGATAGTATTTAACTCGTTTATTGGCTTCATTGAAGATTCATGAAGTTGTTTTGGAAAGCGCAAATCATTCTGGAAATATAAAATATCTTTATAGTCATTATTGTTCTTAAAAAAGAAAATAGCTGGCTATGGGTTTTCTTTCCCAAAGTCAGCAAATACTTACTGAACTCAAGGTGCTTCCTTCTTTAGGGTAAGTCACATAGGCTGAGTTCAACTAAATCCCTCTGTTTCCTCATCTACAACCAGAGATCTCTGAAGGGGAAGGCCTGTTCCCAGCACCCATGGGGTACAGCACTGTCAGAACAATGAATAATGTGGCCCCATTGTTGCTGACAGATGGGAATCATTCACTTCTTAGTGTATGTTTTCTGAAATGCTTTTGAGTTCACGCCCCCATTGCGGCTGTTGCCATGGTCTTATGCTTTATGATGTTAGCCCCTTGCCCCTTACTCTGCTTTCCCAGAGAAGAAAAGAGACTTGCTGCAAATTTCACAATTGTAAAAATATTTTACTAGTCAGTGCCTTTGTAATTTCTTCTTGTATTTCCCATTAAACTTGGGTAATTCGTAGATACAGATAATAAAAGCTATCAGAAATAGGGGAGCCACAATCTGATTCCACTTCATTAGAAAGTGCCCTAAGAAATCCTCCTGTGTTGGGAGCTGCATCGTCAAGTCTTCCCTTGTTCTGGTGATGGTAAGTTTTATGCTCTTGTTTTTGGCACGGAGGCTCTTTTGCATTTTTGGTTAGCAGCAAAAGCCAGAATGTTTCCTTATGATGTCAACTTATGCGCGGTAGAAGAAAAGAGGAATATTTTGGAGATTTTTTTTTTTTTTTTCCATTTCAACCTCATCTTTGTTAGTGCATCTGCACTCCACCTGACCTTTCTTGGTTCTGTTTTTAATTCTCCTCATATACCAGCTTTTAGTGGAGACTGTGTGCTTTAAGTAACGAAGGTCAAATTTCTGAGCCCTTGTATGCTCACCCAATGATTTCTAGCCCTCTTTAATCCTTCCCTACACCAACTGCTGCAGTAATGAGGGGCAAGGGGCGGCTGAGGATTGAGGTCGTGAGCTTTCAGTTTGTAGTTATATATTTCTCTGGTGCTTACGTACAACAGCTCTTCTTAGTTTCCTGGAGGTGGGTTAAAAAAAAGAAAGAGAGAAAAGGAAAGAAATCACTGAATCCTACTACAATGTATTGATACTGTTTGTGTGGGTCTTTTCCTGCTTCCCTCTGTATCTTTGTTAGTAAAGGGAAGACAAAGCTCTTGTAAGTCTTATAAAGGAATGCATCCTATCTGAGTGTATACAAGGAATGCTGCCACTTGGCCATCCAGAAGAAGCCATGGTCTCTTACCTAAAAGGCTTGAAGTACAAGAGGATTTTCCTACTGACCCGTTCTCCTTAAAGGCATTTCTTCTGCATATCACCTCTCAGGATGTTCATGACATTAAAAACACCCTATCTTTAAATCTTGGCAAGTATGTATAAAGACAGAGTTCTAAAGCTATTGAGTCATTAATCCAGGACTTATTAAACCCATTTGTAATTATTCTACAGATTTTATTGTAAAAGAGAACAGATTTAAACTAAGAGCATGTTAGAGTCAGTTCTAAAACTCTTAGTGGAAACTTGATGTTGAGTTACAGACTTTGTATAAAGCCGTTATTATAATTTCAGACTATAATACTGAAGACTGCTGTTTTTGATGAAATTCCATCAAGGGATTTTTGATATTATTTGTGAGAACTATAATAAACATTTTCCCTCCTGGGGTAGACAAATGGGAGAAAGACAGGAAAAAAAAAAAAAACAACAACCCTTCACTTGTTTATTCCTCTGTTTGTTTCTTCAATTATTTATTCATATGCTTTCAACAAATATTTATCGAGCACCTACTATATGCCAGGTACTCTGTTAAACATTGGATGTTAAACATTGGATGTGTTCTGTCTACTGACAGCTGTATATTGGTACATGTTATTGAATAATTATTCAATAATTATTGAATAGAGGCTTCTTTTCATCTGTTTAATTATTAGTTTGTTTTTTTTTCTCTAATCCCTTCTTGCTATGTGATAAGCACTCTACTTGGTTTCATGGGCACATTTGTATCAGTCCCAGGAGGGAACTTACATGTTATGAGGGGGTTGTGAGATGTACACGGAGATCCATAAATACAAGAGCACATGTAGCAAATAAACTGTAATGGAGGTTTGGTGATAGCTAGGATGACTTTCAGCAGGAAAGGTACCTCGTGGGATACCAGGGGAAATCACTGAAAGAAATGCCATTTTAGATAGACCTTGAGGGATCCTAGCAGGTGAAGAGTAGCAGAGAATGACAAAGAGATTCTAGGAAGAGGGACTACCAAAAAGACATGACCATGTCTGAGCTGTGCTACGGTGTAGGAAACCACGTAGTGATGAGATGTAAAACTTTGTAGATGACGAGCCTCAAGTGCAAGGTCAAAAGATTTGGACTACACTCTCTAGGCATTATCAGAGATAATGTAATGAAATGGTGAGTCTCCACTCTTGGACTTCTTGAATCCCACAAACTGGAGATCATGGGGTGTTTGAAAATTGACGAAGAGAAAAGTAGGCTTGTGTCAGAAAATACAATCCAAGACATCGTATCTGCTTTGCTCTAGGTTTGCCTTTTTTCACGTTGAGTCCTTTTCCATGCTATTATGATTCTGAGTTTTATAAAAATAGTGTTGGAATCCTATTAAAACATTTGTGTTAATGAGTGAATGATAGCAGAACATCATTCTTTGAACACTTTTCCCAAAGCAAACACTTATGCTTCCTTTGCACCAAAGCCTGCATCATTGCATTACGGAAGGTAATCTTCAACCATGTTGGGCACGAGTCTGAAATTCAGGTATCTCTAGGGTAGGGGGTGCAAGCAAGTCTGCGTTCCTATGAGTGGGATTCTGTGAGGACACTAAGTGCCTCCTGCAGCTGTGTTATGAGAACAGAACTCGCTCAGATTGCTGGCCCTGCCACATAACAGGAAGAAATAAAAAGTAAGGTAGAAGTAGAGAGCAGGTGTCAAAGAGAGAAATTACTAGATTGTAAAATCCCACTCTGTGTGATTACATTCTGAGAAAACCTCTTCCAGATCATGTTCTGAAGAGCTATCAGATGAAGATATTTGGGAAATTACTGTGTGTTTGTGTGGCAGTGGGGAGGGAGTGTCTAATGACACATTACAGTTCTAAATATTCAATTTGTACATATATTAAATTTCAAAAGTTACATATAATAACATAACTGCATTCTTGTAAAAATTCAGTTGCATAGTGTATTGACTAACAAGTAGCAGTCCCTTTTCCTGCCCTGAGTCTCTCTTGCTACCCCTTTGTCTACTCTCCTCGGAGGTCACCATTGCTATTGGTTTTTGGGTTCTTCCAGATTTTTTTCTATGTGTTTACACACACAGGATCATGCACACACACACATACCAGCAAACTCTTTTATCTTGTACGTTCATATAGTATATGGCGTCTCACAGCTTGCTTTTTAAGAACATTCCATATAGTATATATGGATTTGCTTTGTTCTTTTTAATTGCTACATAGGACTACAGAATATGGATTCCGATAGTTATTAACCATTCCTTTATTGATGAACATTTAGGATGTTTCCATTTTTTTTTTCACTCTCATAAACAACACTGTATTAACTATCTTTCTAACTCTGGTTTTGTGCATGTATGAAAGTATTTTCTCAACCTCCCTATTTCCTCAAAACTCCCTGAAGTATTTCCTCAACCTCAACCTCCTCATTCGTCCCTAGAGGTGGATTTGCTGGGTCAAAGAATACTCACAGAAAAGAAGATGTAATAGGATATCCAATGTGTTTAGTAAGATTTTTAAGAAAATCTTTCTTTGGCAAAGATTTGAGTCCCGTTGAAATCCTAAATCCAGGTGCCTATCAAAATCATCTCCAAAGTTCTTGTTTTATTTCTGATAATGCTCAACATCCACTCTAGAAGCAAAATATTATTGTTTGTGATGAGATATGCCAATCCCATGTATTTAGGTTTCTGTGTCGCCACTTCATTTGCCAGTGCTGAACACAGAAGAGGGCTTTACAAGGCATAGTATACCTTTACTAGGTAAAATCCCCATGAACTTGATAAAGTAGAGCATGGACTTCAAAGCCATATAAGGAGTTAGTTAGGTAGTTAGGTAGTTAGGTAGACACTTGTCTTTGGTAATATAGATTTTTCTGAGCCGTCAAATGACAGGAAAGCTTGAAAAAAAAGCCCTTATTTGAATGTCCAATATTTGTTTCTCTCTGGCATGGTTGTCAACAACAATATTTTATATTTTCTCTTTCTCAAATGGTTCAAACACAGTGCATTAAAATAAGCATGCAAATATGAAGAAAATCAGATATTTAGAGAGTTCATTTTTTTTTAAACCCTCACAGAGTAAGTTATTCAGGGTGCCCATTGTGCTTTAAAGCATTAATTTCCATACAATAGGTTGTTGGATCTTTAAACAAGCTGCCTCCAGTGTTGGATGGAGTAAACTGAAAGTCCTCACTGAGTTTTGGGATTAACCTGATGGAAATATTCTCCAGAACCCAGTTTGAGCAGAATGCTTCCCTGTTGGTCAGGGGCCTTTATAAGATGGACATGGGAATGAGGACTGGGCATCTGGGCTGTGCAGGTGGAAATAATTAAGATTCAAAATGGATTTTGAAAACTGATTTGCTTTTCTCTTTCTTTGCCACACAAAAAGTAGTTCTAGGTTCCTAAAATCTCTCAACCACTCATTAAGTAAATGCATTTGTAGAACACTTGATGTTTTCTTACTTATGATTTTAAATCAACCTACATAACATATGGAATATGTATATATATACATCTATAAACACACATATATGGTCAAATCTGTGCTTCACATCAAACATCTACTGTATGTTTCACTAGGGAGACAAGACCCATGTGTTTTGCAGAAGCTTTTAAAGCTGTTTCATTTATTTTATTAGCCTTTAATGAATGTAATTAGAACCCAAGTAATTAAATGCAATTGTGCTCAGTATGTTCCTGTTGTAAATTGCCCTAAACAATGTGCATCGTGTGAACAAATTTGTGGGATTAATCGAGGATAGATAATGTTTTTGGATAGTATTTCACACTAAACGGCCGCAGAGAGAAACAAAGAAGCTGGCGCAGTGTCATTAATCTTAGTCAACTGGCAGCTCTGGTGTAATTTGCATGACTTAGGCAGTGACACAGGATGAGGCTTGCTTGGGATGGGTGTTAGATCACTATGATACGTATGTATTTATTCCCCTTTAGTCTCCTGATTTATAAGCAGAAAGAAGTTTGCATGTGGAAACGGATAAAAACAGCAGTGTTAATGGAAGGAGTTGTAGATTACCCGAATTATTACTGGCAATATACATGTTCTTTTGTTTTCATATTGAGTATTTCTGTTTTATGGTTGTTAAAAAGACATCTGTGAATCCCTGTCAAGATAGGGAGGAAAAAAAGAAAAAGAAAAAGAAAAAGAAAAACAAATATATTGTGGCTGGGTTAGTTAGGTAGACATTTATCCTAGCACGATACCAGTGGAAGAAGTTTGGCTTCTTTTTTCTCCTTTCATATCTAATATATATTGATTCATTGCTTTAGGAACCTATCCCTTTGGGGAGAGGCACTTTTGAATTGCATTATAGAAAACCTTCAAACTCCACTTATGAAAATATCATTTGGAAATAAGCACTTGGAAACATGGATAGCGAATGCAAATGCTTTCTTTTTTCATCATAAGATGTAGACTGCAACTCTGAATTACAGAAACAATTAGATAAGACATTCTAAGAAAAGCACACAAATTGAGCTTCAAATGTCATAACAGATGACAAATAAAAGGTAAGTGAATTTGGAGAGTTTTGAACTGAAATGACCATGCCCTCATGACCTAACAGACATGCTAATCTTGGCTTGCACAAGTGTATCTGACATTTATGAGCATTTGGTTTAGGCTGTTGTGTTCTTTCTCTTCTGATCCAGATGAAGTTGCTCTCAAAGTTATCTATAATGTAGCCAAATGATTTTGAGGGCAGGGTATAAAGCTGTATTATCTTTGTAACACAGTGATTACACACAAAGCTATATTTAAATATTTGCGAGGAAGAACACAGAAAGATATGTGAACTCTAAAGTAGGAAAAGAATATATATTAATCAAAGAACGACATTTCACAACACATTTTGGGTTGAACTTCATATAGTCTTTTCTTCTACACACAACTGTTTTATTTTGATACCAATTTCTTCCAATTGTTCAAAAATTGTATAGTGCATCTTTCTGAGTTAATTAAAAAATATACTTTAGTGAGTTTTACCCTGAGTAAATAAAGGTTTGTTTTTCCTTAGTGAATATACAGGTTTGAATAAAACTTCTTGAAGCACAGAAACTTAGGTCTCTCTCCTTCTCTCTTTCTCTTCAATCTATATAGGCACTGTGTTGTGTGTGTGTGTGTGTGTGTGTGTGAAAGTATCTCATTTTATGTTCTTATTTCAGAAACATTTAAACAACAAAAATAATTAACAATTCATGAGCATAGCTGACTCCTATTAATATGCCATTGACCTGCACAGCCCTTTTCAACATTTAAAGACCTAGGACAACAGTATCTACTATGAGGTCAGGCCTATTGATACAGTATTAAAATGAGGCATATTTAATATGTGCCTAGAAATGATCATGTTACTGCAAAAACTAGCATGGCAGTGGAGCCACAGTTAAAACGATACAGTACTGACTTTATAAAGTTTTAATAGTATACGAATCCCTTGGAATGAGAAGAAATGCAAAAACAGTTTAATGATGAAGTCATGTATATGGCTCCAGAATGATTGGACATTAAGATGAGGTGGAAGAAAATGTTTTCTATGTAGTTAACTCTTTTCCACAAATGCTACAGTCACTAGAGGACCATTTGCTTTAACAGACCCAAAGGCGGTCTTTCCAACCCGGGCAGAAATCTTTTTCTAGAAAGGATATGAACGGGTATCTCCTGAGCTGAATCACCATGTGGTTCAGTCAATGTGTTGCCTGAGTGATCTCCACTATTTCAATGTACTCTCTTGTCCAAGTCAAAAATACACGTGTGGCAGAAGTGATTTGTCTAGAGTACTTAGAGAGAAGAATTTCTATTCAGTTGCGCAGAGTAAATGAAAGTAATTTACTGAAAGTCTTTGCCTGGTATTATTTTGGTATGCTGTCCAAGACATGATTAGAGGCACCCATACTAGCCAGATACACCATTAATTGCTATGTCAAGTCTTCAATGAAATCATGATTGATGCTGCAGGGTTGCAGAGTCTGACTTCCCTTAGAGCATTCGGTCTCTTTTTGTACATATTATAACATTCAACTTTACAATTTACACAGCATTGTATCTCTTATCAACTTAAATATTATTCACAGATTGTTATATCTTTACAACCCATGAGATGCTTCTAAAATTAAGCCCAAAGGCTTACACATAGACACTTAGAAGGAAAAAGTTATTTTAAAAAATCTGACTTGCATCTACATTAAGACTGCTGTTGTAGAGATAGAAATTCGATACAATTAAAGCTATGGAAGTATCTGTACTATAAAATTCCTGTTAAGACACTGGAAGAAAGAGATAGGCCTGTAAGAGTTCATTCATTATAGACATGTAGGTTTGTTTGTTTGGTTTATAAGAGAGACAACATTTTAAAAAGAAATATAGAAAATAATTGCTTCTGTGAAATCCACATAAAATTTTTTTTTAATTCTACTTTTTATAACTGGTGTTCTCTATAACTCAAACTTTATGCCCCTTAATGTTCCTATCTACAAAATGGATAAAAAATCAATTCAAAAGAATTTAGAAACATGCATGTGAGAAAGGAGATACATTTCTAGAGGCCAAGTTTCAGTGGAAAAGTAGTAGTCTTAGTTAATGATCATTGAGTGGAAACTCTTCAAGCACCCTGCTGACTGATGTATGGTGGCAAGTGCTCTGCACTGTGTCCAAGACTGGGGTTCAAATATTAGCTTTGCTGCATATAAGATGTGTGATCTTAGGCAATCTATTTATATGTTCTTATCCTTCACAAAGGAATTATATGAACTGACTCTAAACCAGTTTTTGTACAGCACTCCTTGGCTGGACTCAGAGCCAAAGACTGAGATGCTGTACATGCTGGAGGTAGATTACTTCTCCTAGATGCCCATTGCATCTAGATCTTGCACTGAGCACTCTGTTAGCAAGGGTAGGTTCTCTGTCTTGATAAGCAGAGACAAGCATGAATCTATGGAAGTTTATCAGCCTTGAGTAGGTGTAGCTCTTCTCCACATGATCATTCAGGGACCCAGGTTCCTTTTACCTTGCGACTGTGTCATCTCCAAGATCCTTATTGCCATCTGAAACTGACTAGCAGAAAGGGAAACAGAATGAAGGATCACATTGGAGAGGAGGTTGTTATAGGCCAAGCCTCAGTGTAACACATATCACTTCTGCTCAAATTCTTCTGGTAAGAATTTCATCATGGGACCAGATTCTAACTTCAAGAGGGGCTGTGAAATGTTACCTATGTGCTTAAAGAAAAATAAAATGGATATTAATGGCTAGCAGTGGTCCCTGTACCAAGCAATATCCCTTTTCTGATTTATCTACATATCTGCATTTATAAATTTATATGGAGGTGGAATAGTTCTTTGAATGAAAAAGGATCTTGGATCTTTTGTTCTCAATCCTCAGCTAAGCTTTAAGATTATTAAGAATGCATTTAATGAACTGTGGAGGCTCAGATCAAGACTGTATTCCAGGACCCCCCCCCCCCCCAAAAATGCACTCTCTCAGAGAAAACCTTTGTGAAGAGTTCAGATCCAGAAGCCAGAAGTTCTTACTGTGGTCTTACCGTGGAACACCTCTTTCCATTTCTACCTCTTTAGCCCTTGTCCTGTGGCAAGGTCATGGCACCAGTTGGCTGGGTTTGGGTAGGTTTTGGCATCAGGCATAATCTGTCTAGATTTAGTTACCCTATGGACCTCTTGATGTAAAGTGTGTGGGAAACGGGCTCAGGGGTCTTGTAATTAGGAGTATTAATGTGCATTAGCATCATTTGAAACCACACACCAGTAAGTGTTGAGTACACATGCTAACCTCATTAACCATTAAGTAACTGAGAAAATACAAACATTTAACAGATTATTTACAATACTGGTCTTTTAGTGACATAAGATTTCTAAAATGTGGTTAAGTAATATACTCTGGACAATAACAATTAGTATTCATTAGATAATTTTAAGCACTCTTCACATACTGTAATTTTTTGATATAAGATTTTTAAGGATTTGCAGTGAGATCTGAGAGTTCGGAGGGGTACTAGGCAGGAGCCTCATCAAATTTTCATCCCAGGGCAGTCCTGTATCAGGTGGAGTGAAGACAATTGGGTAAAGACGGGGATGTGGTGGACAGGAAGGTAGCCCAGTGGTGCTATCCAGAGGCAGAAACAACAAATCAGTCTTTTCAGGTTGGATTTCTGGTAGGAGATTTGCACAGAGCAGTGAGAGCAAAGATAGTATCAAACAAACAAGGCAGATCCTGGTATTGGTAGCACCAGGGAGAGCTCCCGTGGTCTTTGTAGTCCTTGGAAGGCAGGAAACAAGGACTTTCTATATATCTATCCCTAGTCTATCTTGGTAGGTCCACCCTCACGCAAAGAGTTTAGTTGTTTAAGGGCCCAGGTCAGTTAAGGACATTCCTGATTGAAGAGGAAGAAGACTGCATTTTCATGAAGTCAGGAACGCTTATGATTTGTTTGAAATCAAGGCCGTATCATTTCCATAGACTTGAGCTTAGATGGCTTTCGGACCCACGGGAGCTCTGTGAGAAATGATTGCTGTGTGTTTTTGCCCCAGTATCGTCCTGGATCATGACCAGGGATCCCAGCAACATAAACATTGACAAACACTGCTTTCTCTTTTCCTTGTTTTGTGCCCTCTGGAGCAAGTGGGCTGCCAAAGATGTTAAGTGGAGACAGGATCAGAGGCTTACAGGTTTCACTGCCTTAAGTGAAGGCATATTTAGAACATCTTCCCTAGGAAGAGAAGAAGGATTTTCTTCTAGTTTCAGTCCCAGCTGGTGCAGAGAAGCCCATTTGACCCATAGTTCCATTTAATGATTCTTTCCTATAATGTTTCTGTGTGTTTCTTACCACCAATGGGGGTGGGGGGTAGGCAGCAGTGAGGGAGGAACCTACCTCCCTTCCCTCCAGCCTCTAGAAAATAAGCAGTTCCCTTTGTGGCTCTGGTTTGGGGTGGGGAGTGGGGGGCACTTCCCCCCACCTTGATTTTCCTGACATTTAGGGGGGGATTTCTCTCCCATCTGTATTGGAAATGCAGTAAAAGAGACAACCCAATAATTGTGTGGCAGTCAATGCTTACCAGGGGATGGTCTAACCAAACTTTTACAGACTGTGGGCCTGCCTTTCACATCAGACTAGAGCACTGTTGTTAGTTTAATAAAATATTTTAGTGGCTTGAAGAAATAATTTTTGTCACTTGAGGGGGGAGGTGGTTCTTCTGACTTGTTCTTCCCACATGTGCAGAAGCTTGTCAGTAACAGAAGACTAGGTGACAGCCAGCAGTCCTTCTTACTTGCAACTCTCTTCTGGACTTGTATAACACATACTCCTGATTTTCCTCTTACCATGCAGGACATTCCACCTTCGATTTTATTTCGAGCATATACTCTTCTTCTGAGGCCATTAGATTTTGAAATTTCTCAAAATGGACTCTAACATTACCCTATTTTTAATATTCCTTTCTGATCTTATCTACTTCCCTCCATGCCAGCTGTGGCACCACATGTCTTCCATATTTTTATCTCCAGCTCAGAACTCTTTTTCTGGGTTCAATATCCATATATCAAATGGTCTACTCAGCTTTTCTAAGCAGACATATTGAAAGCACCTCAAACTCAAGGCATGAGAGACAATTCTCAATCCAGCCCTCTTCCTAGAACTGCTCCTTCTCCTGTGTTTCTCATTTCAGTGAACCTGTAATCAGTGGGCATAAAAAATTAAGAGGGTTGTCCCTAGCCCTCAAATTCTCTTACCCTTCTGAACCAATTCATCTCTGAGTTCTGTCAGTGACCTCTGAAATATTTCTCAGATCCCTCACTTCTTTCCCTTTTTTTTCTTGGAACCCCTCTCTCTCCCATCCCCCTAGTTTGGTATGTACTCTGCCAGCCTCCATTCCCACCCTCAAGTCTTATATAATTATTTACCCACTACATAGCCTGAGTGGCCTTTTTGGATCACACATCTTCTTGACTCCACTTTGCTTAAAACCATTTGGTAGTTTTTCTCTGTTCTTGGGACAAAGACTAACATCCCTAACAGAGTTTCTAAGGCTCTGTGTGAGCTGGGGATAACCCCTACTTCTAGCCTACACTTGTAGCACGGGGCTCCTTTCTTGTTCCACACAACCCACAATGTCTTTCCTATTCTTAAGAAACTCCATTCTTCTGCTTACCTCCAGATGTTCTATAACTGAGGATCCCCTCTGCCTCCAACTCCCTTAATATTTCCTACTGACTCTCAACATCCCTGTTTAGACAGCAGGGTAGAAGTCCTTGTGATACTCCAGTGCCAGTACAGTCTCTCTACCTTGAAGTTCTCTGATGAGACACCATATCTCTTTGGCTTATGATTGGATTTCTAGGAAGGATGGACTATAGGGTGAGTGGCATGGAGCAGTTGTTCAATATATACCCAACTGAGAGAATGAAAGAGTTTTGTCCAGGGTTATCTTTGTCACAGTTGTTTAAATCCCATAGATCAAAAGAGTAATTTTTCTCTTTGAAAGGTTTCTATCTTTTACTTATTTTCTTCCCTGGAATCAATGTATCTATCTATCTATCTATCTATCTACTTCTATATCTTCATGATATAATTTTTTTTTTCCTGATTGGGATTTTTTTTTTTTTTTCCTGATGGGAATTAAGGATTTCAAAAGAAAAATCTCAGAACTTTCTTTCAGTTGGTGCATGGATATATGTGTACCTTGGTGTCTTCATTCAGCATCATCCCCTAAATTTTATTTATTTCACCAAGGCCTTCCATCAGTTATTATCTCACAGTTTTCAGAAACGTCTTCCAACAGAAGTCCTGTCTGAGTCAGTCTTCACAAGACATGATTGCTCTCATCTTTCACCCATGGCACACTTCTTAGATTCATTTAACTGTGTCTAACACATTTACTCCTACAACAAGTTGTGTGGGATTATCAGAGATAGTCACTCAAGCAAGTAAATTTCTGACTAGTCATTTTGTGCCCAACACCTTGAATAGCTGGATGCTGCTTTTCTTGAAAGGCTGAAGGCATGTGGTGCTTGGTGACAGGATTTTCAGTTTCATATAAGACCATGCCAGGCAGCAGATGGCATGGGTCATCATAAAATTTATCTTTGATTTTGTTTCATTGTTTCCTAATATCACCATAATATTTGTGAAATGGCTCACCATTATGCTCATTTTTTCTGTCTCCTTGTTTAAAAACCTGTAAAGCCCTGCAAGGCTGACACAGAGCAATAATTCTCTCCTGTGTTTTCATTGGTACAATCCCTACTCTCTCTCTCTCTTTTTCCCCCCATCAAGGCCTTGGAGAGCATATCTGCAGAGAAATTACCTTGTAACAGATGTTTGTCTGTTTGTATATCTGTCTATCCATCTATCCATCTGTCTGTTCACCTATCCATCCATCATCTAGTATCTCTTCTGCTTTCTTCTTCCCTGACATTTACTTAGAGTCACCCATCCTCTTGTTTCTCACTTCCTATAGTTTCACAGGAACTGGCCTGGTTCTTAGAGTGAGTACATGGTGTAAAGGAATCAAATAACCAGAAATTCATACCAAAATTCAAGGAATTTCATACCCTTGACCACAGAGAATGATTCAGGCAGGTTACAAAGCTCAATGTAGAACAATAATATTTAGGTTCAGAATTTTTATATTTTAAACACTGTTGAAGAAAAAATTCTCTGTGTGTGTATGTGTGCGTGTATGGGTACATGTGCTAAGAGGATTGCTAAGAGTAGAGAATTTGCACCTGAGAGCTGCTGAAGCCATCTTATCACTACAACTGAAGAGCTGGATTGCCCAAGAATGAAGCCCAAACAGAAAGAGGCAGAACCAAGTGGTAGTGTGAATTTGAATCCCAATGTTAACTTTGGAGGTCCTGGACCCAGTTACACATGAACCAGCTTTACCTCTGGACCTCTTAACATATGCCTCTATTTCATTTTTGGATAAGCAGTATGAATGTTTTCCCCATTGTAACCAAAAGTGTCTGGCTAATGTATTTCTTTTCCATCAAGCTAAGGTGGTCGCTACCCTAAAGATACTGAGAGAGAACATATCCAAGCTGTCAAATTTTTCATAGGAGGTAGCAAGTTTCCTAGAAGCATCTAGCCCGAGGAATTTGTTGGACAGTGATGCTGACCCTAGGATGGTAAGCATCAGATCACCTGCCATACAGGATGGCCATTTTAGGCCCCATCCATCCCTGAATATCTATGATATCAAAGGCTGAACAATTACATTCTTGTATATTAAAGTAAAGTATCTTGATGGCTGGCTTTCAAAGATTATTATGGAGTAGAAACCTAAAGTTTTCAACATAAAACGCTCTTCTTTCAGTGTACTTCCTGCTCTTTGCCTGGACGGTGTGAGGCATCACGATCTCACTCAGGTGTTACCAGTACTCGAGCTCTCTGAGAGGTCTGGGGTGCTGCAGCTGAAATCCATAAATGACCCCTCGGTTTTGCAGAACACTGCTTACATGCGAGCACATTTTCTTCAAAGGAAGTTTAGTTCTTAAAAGGTATAACATTATAGCATTTTCATTGAGCATTCAGAAAACATTTTATTGTTGTTGCTGTTCAGAATGTACAAGTCTTCCGAGCTCATTGAAGGGCATTTTCATCTATAATGAAAACGTAACATTTATAATCCTTTTACTTAGAGATAGACACTTTCCAAATTTTTTGCACACTTTAATCCTGTCTTATTGTCAGTATGAAAACATTCTTATTTTAACAGTGCATGTAGTTTGCCTTGCTTATCTTATGCTGAATATTCTATTAAATATTTTCCCACCTCCCTACTATCTACTCAGAATTTCAATGACTATATAATTTCCCCCTCTTTGTGTGTTCCATATGTGTTCAGCCATACCCTCTTATACTGTTAGCTCTCAACTAATTTTGTTAAAGGGGTAGTTGTCCACCTTAAGTTCACAATTACTGTTTTCACATATTTAAATCTGTGCTCGGAATTTTAGAAAAGATGGATATTTTGTATAAGAATTGCTCTCCGAAGCATTCATTTGTTATTAATTTATGTGTTTGTGATTTTTGAGTGCCTACTATGGGCACAGCATCTTCTTCCTTAGACATTTTTCACGGGTCGTGAAAATTATGCTTTAGAACATTTGTTTAATGATAGCTAGATTTCACACTTGCAAAATTACAAAAAGCTGTGTAAAGATTCAAGGGTCTTTGAAGCCATCTTTGGTTCCACTTACTTGTCATTATTTAATCAGAAAAGAGCCTTATTGGGACACATATGGTGTAAATAGTTCAAAAGATATTTGGATGTTTTCATGTCAGAGGATTTTCTTACCCTTCAGTCCTTAAAATGTTGCATTTTATTTTTCCACAGCTAGGCACTTTTTTTTGAAGGTGGTATGTCTTTTTTTTTTTTAAACCAGAAAGTAGCCCTATTTTTTTTTTTTTTTCTCTTTCCACAGGAAATTTTTCTTTTGTATGGAATTCTTCTGGTTCGCAGGACTGTGTGTTTGTAAAAGAAATATGCATGTCTTTAAAGTTCCATCACACAAGAGAGAACTTGTTTCTTCCACTGATTTGAATGGAATTGATCTTTAAAAGAACAGGTCTCTACATACGCAACTGAGAAATCTTAAAACACTGAATGAAAAGAGAGTCATGCTTATCCCACCAAATGTTTGCTGAAGGGGCTCAGCTGGAGACTGGAAGGGAGTGACAGAAAGCATCTGAACTCAGCGAAACACCTTCCGAGCTGTCCTGCATTTATCGGGGGGTAAGTGAAACTTGGTGGGTTTCCTTTCCTAGGGGGCTTTATTCCCTCTTCACTTCCGAGCATAAATTATTCTGAATTTTAATTTCGGGGTTGGGGTTGGATACTTTCTCAGACGACAATCAACATTTTCTACCCCCCTAAAATGTCCTTTGGCATACTATTTGGAGACTCATGAATTACAGATGTAAAACTGAAAAATAAAAGGTGAGACAAACTCCTTAATGCCCCAGGAGAATTTTCCACTACTTCGAGATTTTGGCATGAAGAGCTTGCTGCTTTTCCCTCTGGTATCGCTGGAGTGAAAATGGACCCGAAATCCCGACTGCCCTGCTGCTGAATTCCCATTCGTTAGTAGAGGGGGAAGAGATATTTTCTCACTTCCCTTCTTTTCTTTCAAACTTCTCCTCTTGGATCGACTACAGGCTACTTAAAATAGATCCACTTACAGCTTCGTGCGGGGCCTTTATAAAATGCCATCCTTACACCCAACCTCACTTCTGCTCTTGGTGGCTCTCACCTGGCCTCCGTTTGAGATAATAAGATCTCCCTATATATTCATTTAGAGGCTGAGTTTTGCCCTTGATGTTACATTATATATTGATTATCAATTAACTTTTAGGTTGCAGTTATGCTTAAGTACTTTTTACACCTAGGGAATATGGCACACACTGAATTTTTTTAATAGAAGCTTCCCTGAGGGTAACATTTCTATTCAATTGCAGTATATCATACGAGCCTTTTATGGCATCTTCGGTTTGTGGACAAGTATATTCAATATGATTTGTCCAACTTTATTTATTATGCTATAAAGTTTACTTTCAACATTAAAAATGCTCTTCATGATATCTAGGTATTTAATGCCGGATATCACGCTATCATTGAAGAATCAAAAGTTATGGAATAGGAATTAGTTCTAGGTTCTGTATTGACAGATGTGTACTTTCACCACTGACTGGCTTTATGACTATGCTCAAATCAATTAATCACACTGTGTCTAATATTATTTGAACATGAGGCAATATTATTCTGTCTTTATAGAGACCTCGAGCCTTTCCTTAGGATCATAACCACCTTTATAGATTCTCACTGATGGCTGCCCAAAGTTTATGCCTACTGTTCGTTTTTGAAGTTTTGGTCTATGCAGTACTCTGATTTTATGATCGAAAATTAGTGGCAACTCAGTGTGGGAACATTTTTCCATCTGCTGGCTATGCCTCTTAACAGTGATAGAAATAATAACTAATAAAAAACCAATTGTAAGTAACTTATCCAAACCCCACTGCTTTTAAGTCATGAAACCTGGATTCAGGTATCGACTATTGGACTCCAGAGTTCGAATTCTTTGTCTATCATCTATGTTACAAATCTATCAAGTATATCATTCACTTACCATTTTTAAACTATTTTTTTTACTTAACTGTTTCCAAAAAGGAGTTGATGCAGCTTTCCATAAAACATCAACACACAAGACAGTTAAAAATTCAGATAAAACAAGGGGTTGTAAACACAGAAAAATGAAGGTGAAATTATTATAATTAAAAAATAGGGGCACCTGGGTGTCTCAGTGGGTTAAACCTCTGCCTTTGGCTCAGGTCATGATCCCGGTTTCCTGGGATCGAGCCCCGCATCTGGCTCTCTGCTCAGTGGGGAGCCTGCTTCCCTTCCTCTCTCTCTGCCTGCCTCTCTGCCTGCTTGTGATCTCTCTCTGTCAAATAAGTAAATAAAAATCTTTATAAAAAAAAAAAAAACAACTAAACCCTGTACTAAACTGACTACTGCAATATCAATAGGAACTTAGGAACACTGGCTACTGACAAGGAAAAAAAAAAAAGAAAGAAAATGAAAAGAAAAGAAAAAATGTGATGGGTTATATAGCTCTCATTTAATAAAAGAAAATATTTGCACATTTCTCAGTAGGGGCAAAATTTGTTCTGATACTAAATTTCAACAATTTAGAACATGGATCCTTCTCACCTTTATTGTTCATTCAGCAACTATTTATTGAATGCCTATTATGGCTTCAGTATTATGCCGGTCATTAGGGACTCAGCAGTGAGCAAATAGTTTTCTGTCCTTACGGAGAGTATAGTAGTGGAGGAAACGACCATTAGTTTGGAATTATAAAGCAGGATCATTGCTATGTGGAAAGGAACACAGTTCTATGAAAGCACATTACAAGAGAATATGACCTTGAGTTAGGGTTTAGGAGACATTTCTTTAAAGAAGCGGTGTTGACACTTAGGTTTCAAGGATAAACAGAAGCTATTTGGATGCTTGCATATCAAGGTGCTGCCCACAGACCAACAGCACTGGCACCAACTGGGAGCTTCTTAGAGATGCAGAATCTCAGGCCCCATCTTAGATCTGCTGCCTCACAATCTGCTTCTGTTTTAACAAGATCCACAGGTATTTCCTTTGAACATTAAAGTCTGAGAGGCACGGATCTAGGGGAAGGGGTGAGATGGGACAGACGAAACAGCGTGTTCAAAGGCCCAGCAGTAGGAAGGAGGACTGAGGAACTAAAATACAGGCTAGGTGGCTGTAGTCTTTGTAGTAAAATGAAGAGGCTTGGAAGGAGAAAGTAGTAGAGATCGAAGCATGCCAGGGCCACCTATGCAGAGCTCGGTAGGCCTGAGAGATATGAGAGCTTTGAAGATTTCTAAGCAGAGGAAGAAGACATTCAGATTTGTATTTGGAAAACATCACCCCGCAGTGCAGAGCAGAGGTTATTTGGAATGGAAGCTGAGCACCCTTTTGGTCTCTATTACCATGTCTGGGTTAAAGACCATGGTGTGGAGAAGGTGACAAGCAGAGAGATTTGAGAGGTATGTAGAGGGTTACATTAATTGGCTTTGGATTCTTTTTAATATGAGGGAGAAAGTGAGCTAGAGGTCAAGGATTACTCCCAAATTTCAACCTTGCCCCTCCTGGATGGATAAAGAGAGTGAGATAGAAAATCCCTGAGGGACAACCGGATTTGGAGGGGAAATAACCAGCTGGGTCTTAGACATGCTGAACTGCAGGTGTTTTTGAGACACTGGAGAGATCAAAGAAGTTGTTAGAAAAGTGGATTCCCACTGGTTTAGATTAGAGATATACATGTTTAGGAAGATGCATAGGCAAAGAAGCTTTTCACTGTACTGTCTCTTGTATTGATGCCAGTAACACTTGCTAATTTTATGAACACATTTTTTAACAAAAAGATTTCATTAATTTATTTATTTTGAGAGAGAGAGAGAGCGAGCAAGCGAGGGCGCGTGAACGTGCATGAGTTGGGGGAGGTGCAAAGGGAGAGGGAGAGAGAGAATTTCAAACAGATTCCTGCTGAGTGTGGAGCCCGTCGCGGGGCTCACAACTCTGAGATCATGCCTGAGCCAAAATTAAGAGTTGAGTGCTTAACCAAAAGAGCCACCCACGTGCCCCTTAATGAAAGCATTTTTATGGAGTGCCAGACTAATACAGTCCCTCTCTACTCTTTTCTATTGTTTGAAGTAGATTCTGGAATAGACATCATCTGAGAGAAATAGTCAATTTGTTTTTTAGACTTTCTCAGATATTGATTGTCTTGACCACGCTTTGGCAGAGGCTGGATGGGACTTATCTAAAAATTGAATTCCCTGTACCTTAAACAAGAATATTATATGTTGCCAATTGCCTAGTCCATAATAGACCCACAATAATATTTGAATTGCTGATTATTGAAGTGAGAGCTGTATATTTGAAATATCTGACTTGCGGGTGGTAAAGCTGGTATTCTATTATGAAAATTAATGAGCCTGATAAAACTTCTCATTCAAATATAGTGTCATCCTACCTCTCTGCAGAGAAGGGCTGTAGAGGGCCATCTGAGCTGTGCTAAAGCTGATCTCTAAAATACCTTTGATTCTGCTCAAATATGTGGACAAATAAAAGTAGTGTGGAAGATATAATTTGACTAGAAACTTTCAGTGGAGATTTTATCAATTGACTGAATTAGCTGTAAAAATATAAATGTGACTTTTATAGAATAAGTTTACTGGCTGCAAAATATACACCCACGGTTTCATTGATTAACCCATTGCGTGGAGGGAGGAGCTGGAATCAGAGGGTAATTATAAAAATTTCCAATAACTGGTATGGTAAAAGACATCAGTCATATCGCGGAAGGTGTGCGCTAGCAAACCTGTTGGTCGGCATTACTTGAATTAGCTTCGGGGTGGGTATTCTGGGAATGAGAAGCCAGGGTGGTAGAAGCATGGTTGGTCCTCAGGGAGTAAGAGCAATTAGTGGTTTGTGACTATGAATAGCAGTATTTCATTATCTTAACAGCCAACATGGCCTGTTCTGTTACCTCCTGGCTGAAAACCAGCCCTGACTGAAATTACGCATTTGAATAGGAAGAAATGAAACCAGTGATCTTTGATTTGCGTTTGATTAATATTCTGTGATAATTTTTTTTAGCAGTGATTAACCTATAGGTTCATCTGCCTTTTAATCCATACCTAAGAAGCTATGCCATGGGTGCTGGAAGAAATGACTAGTCTTCACTGTCTTTGGCAAGAGGGCAATAATAAGACACATCCTAATGGAATTTTGTATTTGCGAGTAGGAAGGGAGGGAAGGAGGTAAAATACAGACTAGTTGTGCACTGTTGTACTTAGAATATGGTCTTTCAAATGGCTGTTCCAACTGCCTTTGATTCTTGAAGAGTTTTATGGTCTAGGATCTGAGAAAGGATGGAGTCAGGGCTCTTAGCTGAGATTATACGATTTAGAGGACGAGGCAGAACAGCTTGAAGTAATCCTGCCATGGAAAAGCTTATTTTCCTGACCACTTACTCTCCTGGAGCTAAAAGCGTTAAGGGTCCAATAAGCCTGAAAGAACTATCAGCTGAGTTCAGGGACTGGAAGAAGTCCAGCTTTCTCCTTCTCGGGGCTGATGTGCTTCAGAGACCACACGCTCTTTTCTACCGTCTCTCCATGTTTCCACCTGCGTTCTGTGTTCTAGATTATGGTCCCCATATCTTATTGTGACTTCACCTCAGCTTCTGAAATACACTTTCACAATTAAAATCACTTCTGCTTATTTCTTAAGCTTTCTTAAAGCTCAGGTTCATCCCTTAGGAACCTTGCCTGGGCCTTGATTAATCTGACCATTCTCAACCAAGCTACTTTTTCTCAACTCTTTAATGACTCTTAATGAGTATGTTGCCACTTCTCATATGTTGGGGGGAATATCTGTTGTAATGATACTATGACATTTTGATACCGCCCTTTAAACATTACTTTAATGCCAGACTTTAGAGGTTATACTTGTAAAAAATGTAGCTTTCTCTAAAATAACCAGATTCATCTACTCTGAAAACTTGATTTGACTGATTTATAACCAAAAATATATTAAATTATGATTCCTGGATGCATACATTGGTAAATAGAATGACATATGATTAGCGCATAAATTTTAGTTTAGTGTTTTTCTTTTGTTTATTGAGTGATGTAGATTTCATGAAGAAGAACAATCTCAGGATAGAGGTTTAAGAATAAACCAGGATCTTATTCCACATGTTGCATTGAAAAAGATTTATTATAGGAGTTGGGTTGTATTTTTGTCTCCATTCCCTCGTATTCTCAATAATAGGTAAAAATGGTCCTCCTTATGAGTACTTACATGCACTTATATCACAATCCCAAATTAATCATTGTTTCAATGTCAAAATCATCAGTTTTAAAATAACCTCATCATGTTCATTTCAAACTTAAAGGTTTGAAGATATACTTTTTTGTAACTGATACTTTTTTTTTTTTTTGCTTTCCCCTAATAAAATATCTAAGTGAAGGAACATCTCTGTTTCTTGAGAACCACGAGACGAAATGAGCCTACTTTCATATGTAAATGCATGTCAAACTTAAACTTGGAAGGATTAGTCCATTTCTACAGCATTTAATAGGAAAGTACAACCTTTAGATTATCTCAAAATTGAGCTAAATTTCATCTTCATTCCCAAAAGAATGAGCACGGTCCTAAAAATCCCCCTGTTCAGTACCCATGGGACATTTATCTCATAGAAGGTTGGCTTTAAGAGAGCCAAATAGTCAGTTTAGCGTGAACTTAGAGAAAACAAAGACCTCATTCAGTCCAAGGCATTATGGTATCAAAACTGTAATTACCTACAGTAGGACGTTATGCATTATTTCTCTTACTCTTGGAAACATTTGAGATATAGGCTAATTTATCGCATCCTCAACTCTTGTCAGCTTTATAAAATTCTGTTGTTTCACTTCCCAGATAATTTTTCCTTGTAAAACTTTCTTTCTTTTGTCTCCTAATAAATATGCCCTTTCTGAGTCTTTTTTTTTTCTTTGAAAATGAAAAGACTAAAAGGACTACTTTTGTAATTAAAAGTCATTTAAAAATAACCTCAGAGGATTGTTTTTAGATATCAAAACATCTTTATGGTCCCATTTCTATGGCAAGAAAGACAAGCAACCAGGATCCTGTACATTTTACTGTAGTCTACATTAATTACCTTCTATTAAAAAATGACAAAGACCTTTTTGAAAGGGAATCTGGCACTCTTTCCACAGAAATGATGGCAGGCACCCTACTTTGCTGATTTCTTGACACTTCTAATTACCTGTATTCATTTGAAATCGTTTCCTTTGTAGAGAGTTATTGGCATGATTTTCTGAGAACAAGAGGAAAATGGAAAACATTTTAGCAAGTTAAGGAAAAAAAATCAACAGTATCATTGTTTGCCGCTTTTGTTGAAACTACCTACACGAGTCATTTGAGGGACATGAAGGTAAATGAAAGGTTATACTTTGCCCTGCACGTTGTTGCTGGTATTTGTAATGTCAATAACTGTAGAAGGTTGTCAGGAAGCTGGAGAGATAAAGGTCAATAGCAATGACAAATATATCATTGTATGTGTTTGAATATGCAGTATCAGCCTAATCTACCAGTGGAGGCTTTCACACCCTGGAAATATCAATCAGGTGCTATAGGAAACCCACCCATTGTTTTCTAGTCTCCTAGAATGTAATGGGGAAGATCCAAAGATTGAAAACCCATCCGAGATTTCTTTGGTGTGTGGGGGTGTATCATAGTCATTGCTGAATACACACAGAAACCCTCATTAACTTCTTTTAAAAATGGGATTTAAAAGCACATTAAAAGTTATTCAGTCTCTCAGATTGCCTTGCTGGTGGGGAAATCAAACATTTTTCCTTTCACCAAAATGGGAAGACTCAATTCAGTTTTGTATATCATTGCAATGAGTTAGATGCCAGAGACCTTCAGAGATACAAGCAAAATTAAATATTAACTATGTCTTTCCTACGATCTCGACAAAAATTTAGTTGGGCTAATGGTGAACCTTTATGGCAAGTTCTGCCTCCTGTTGATTTTGACATGTTAGAAAGTGTGGTCATTTGTATTCAATAATAAATTATTTACAAATGAAATGCACAATAGGTTACTTAAACCGTGTCTCTACTAAGAACAGACTTGTTAAAATGCATTTTGTTGGAGCCAAACCAAAGTATTCAGATTCAGTAGACAAATGCATCTATCTTCCTTATAGTGAATTGTGCTAAAGAATTCACTTAAAACCTTTTGGGAAATGAAAAGCAAAAATAAAATAGCAAGAGATCTTTTAAATGAATGAGCTTCAACTTGGTCTCAAAGAACACCTGCAGGACATCAAGGCGGTGTGTTTGAAACACAGAGGGATCGTATTTTATGGATATTACTTTTTAATTTTTGCATCTGCTGATACTCTCCATTAACATAAGATATTTGGAAAAATCTACTCTTCCTGAGATGTTCTGCATTTTCTTGGGTCTTATAACCCCTTTCCCTAATGTTGACCCGATGCATTAGCCATCCTTCCCAGATGCACACACGGGCCACGTGGGAGGAGAAGTGAAAGAGAGATCTGCTCCCCGAGAGTGCAGAGTGACAGGCAAAAAGAGCAGTAAACTCAGCCGCACCCTGAGGTGACAGAATAAGAGAAAAGGCTGGAGGGGATAGAGAGGGCCTAAAGGAGAAAAGAGACAGAAAGAAAGGTAGAAATGATTTAGGGAGGGGGGAAAGAGAGAAGGGGCATCACGAAGACAAAATATACAAATAATTTAAAGTAATAAATATAACATTGTTACATAGAAGTGAGACTTACTGAACCTGCAGAGAGACAGAGAGAGAGAGAGAGGAGACAGAGGTTGAGAGAAAAATGGGATAATATTCAGAAAGTTGATCAGAAGAGAAAGTCCTACACAGAGGGAAAGGGAAACAAAACTAGCCCTGTCACTGATGTGTCTGTTCATTCAAGGGACAATGGATAAAAGGCTCCAACTTACCTGTCCTCTGCACTGGCCTCCTGGAAACGGACCTGTTAGAAAGCTGTGTGCCCCATCGGTTGCAATGAATCTACAGTGTGCTGGCACATTTCCTTTTCACTTTTAAATATTCTAGAGAGTTCATCATGGAGATTTTGCAGAGAGTTTTATTCCTAAAGCTTAAATTATTTCCAGGGAAATAATAATTTTAAAAGTCCTCAAGCAAAAACCATAAATGAGTTAAGTAGGATATGTTGAGATTGGATTATTTTTATCTTTCACTGGTTTCCTTTTGTATTTAGTTAGTTTTTGATTACATTTCTGACCTTCAGATAAGACTCCATGTAAGTAAACAGTCTGGCAAAATTCACCATGTGCCAAGCGACAGCTATGGTACTGTCCCTAAGGTCTTATTTATTTTGCTTTGTATTTTTTGCAAATTGAAATTACATAAACAGAAGTAGAACTTTACATTTGTCTTCTTGCTTGAAGGTAGAATTTTCTTCAGAAGGTAACTATGAAGTTTAAGAATAATAGAAGGGCTCATGTACACTCAGTATATGTAAAGCAGAGTTAACTTTTCTTTGTAATTTCAGCAACCTCCATGCAGGTGCTGGAAACAATAGAGTCTGGGTCTTGTCTGTGCCAGGGTGTCTCCTGTTTATAGGCTTACACAAGAGTGAGGGTTTATATTTTTTCACGTATTTCTTGCCTCCCTTTTTGGGGGGTAAAGGTAGGTTTGGAGATGAATGATAATATAGTACAAGTAGTTTCATATTTCTTGTGATCTCTCTCTTTTTTAAAGTTTGTAGTATAGCACAAAGAAATAATGATCATTTTTTATAATGTAGGGTTATTCTTTTATGTTAGATGACTGCTATTGAAAATCAGCTTAGTAAATCGTAATTTTCTATTGAATCTACATGATTTTGCAATTGTTTTCTTTCCTTTCACAGTATAATATTTGGGCAATAATGGAATTACATAGTAATTTTTACTTTTCTCTCACCTCTTTTCATTGTTATCACTGATCGTTTTAGTCATCAGTGACCCACCATGGGAAGCACTCAGAATTCACTGAATTATTCCATAGATTTTTCTCTTCGGCCTGAAAACTTAATATAATTTCTAAGTGTAATAACCTACTCTACAAGGTGAGCGTGCTGGAAGATAACTGTAAGTCACCAGTGTTAGG
The DNA here is from genome assembly GCF_009829155.1 of Mustela erminea. Taxonomy (NCBI): domain Eukaryota; kingdom Metazoa; phylum Chordata; class Mammalia; order Carnivora; family Mustelidae; genus Mustela; species Mustela erminea. The sequence continues at coordinate 57,733,924 of NC_045618.1, read as the reverse complement.
GATGGGAGAGATTAGATGTAATTTTATTCATATCTAGCTTCTCTCTCTATGTAGAAAGATAAAGTATTTGACATGACAGAGTGTGCAGTTATGAAGAAAATCACGATCTCAGGTCTTTTCTGAGGTAAGAACAGGCTGAAGCCAAATGTTCCCATATTGTAGAAGTTCACTTATGCATACTTACGCACACACACACAGACCCCTCTCTACTCTCCCTGTTTCTTTCACACATGCTGCATGAACGAAGTCTTCCATCTGAAAGGAAAACAATATCTAGCTTTTAGTGTAATAGTAATCTTTTCCAGATATTGGTCCTTCTTCAAAACTCACTAATCTTATTTATTAAGAGTCTGCTTAAGGAAATCAAATATACACAGAATTATTGTTAGGACTTTGATACTTGTTCAAGATATTATGGTCTGAATGTAAGCAACAAAGAACAACCAAAGGAAGAAAGAATAGGTAATCAAACAGAAAAAAATAGAGTGAGAGTTATTGGTACAAAAGCTAATGCAATTAATGGGTGGAGAGAATAAGATCAACTTCCAGTATAAAAAAAGAAAGGCTTGTTCAATGGTAAGTAAGAAAAAAGATACAGGAGACCACAGTGGATCACAAGCTATTTTTATGGGTTAAAAACTGAGCCCTGTTATTCAAAGACAAAATGCTGATAGATAGTCAGCGAAGAATTTAGGAAACATAAATAACCATCCACATTATATGCATTATTAATCAGTTCCTTGTTATCATACTGTGTTTTTTAGGATCCTTCCACTTAAGTTGAATGTGCAGAATTTGGAGTAGGTCCAGAGGAAGCAGCAAAATAACTAAATGGTTGGGAAACAGTCCCGATGAAACAAGGCTAAAAGAACTGGCCTTGTTTAGTCTGGAGAAGAAAAGACTTGGAGAGAATTAATAGCAGTCTTCAAGTTCATGAAGGAACACAGTCCTTTGCAGGTAGAGGTGAACAGCTGGTCTCTGTTTCCTCTGAGGATAGTATAAGACAGCAGGGTCTTAAATGCAGTAGATGGGATTTAGGGAAGATGTTAGGAAGATCAGGGGAAGTGCAGGAAGAGGATCCTCAGGATTTAGAATGTGTTGAGGGAATTATTATTATTATTTTTTGGAGTTAGTCCAAACTGCAGAATAAAAAGAGAAAATACAATCTACAAAACAGGAACCTGTAGAGGAAAGGAGACAAAAATGGAGAGTTGTGATCTAGGGATAAAGGCCATCCAGGATGAAAGAAATACCAAATTCTAGAAGTGTGTAAGAGTTAGAATACTTGAGAAGAAGAGAAAAAAAATGAGATTAAATAGGTAAGGACAAAACCATGGAAATTTGAGGGTATGGCATGTATGTGGACTAAGTGTACAATTTTAACCAAAATTTTGTTTTGGGGGTGGGAAAAGAATTCTAAGTATTCACTTGTACAATATATACCAGCTACGAGTAATTCAAAAAATTGCTGTTAGGTCGATATCCTTGAATATTAAAAATAGAAATAACAAACGGATTTGCCGTATTTGATGTCCAATTTTATAAGAGACAAAAAATAATAGGGAAATGGGCGAAGTGGCTTCTCAAATCTTATCCAACCTTTTGATCTTATGACACGGGAACATTGTGACTGTGTGCTAAGTAAACGGTAGTACATATATAACAGACAAAACAAGATCAAGGATGTAAAAAGGAATATTAAAATCCAGGAAAAAAAAAGATTGCAAAGGTCATCAACATCCTCATCACTAGAGACATTAGCTGAGTATACAGTGGTCTGGGCTTTATGCAGATCAAACAAAGGAATGTGATCCACGAATTGAAGAAATTTAGAGTCAAAAATTGGTTGTCATTTGATAAAAATGTTGCATTACAGGTATATTACCTGGGATTGCAGAATCCATTGCACTTAAAATGACGCTTAAGTGTATATAAATGACCATTTATGCAAGTTGAATTGTTAAAGAATGTGCATTAGCTTTTAAAATGATTGCAGAGGTTGAAATCTCCAGTTCCCTTAAACCACCATTGCAACTCAAACCAACAATCAAAATTGTGTTTAAAGATTACAAATATATTATATCATGGGTCAGGGTAAGCAGCTGGATTTCTAAATTGCTTGGTTAGTTTGATCAATTTTCTAGTTACTTTTATTTCTTCAAATGGTCCCTCTACCTCTTTGAAAATGGAATGGATTCTGCTTCTATTTAGCTTTGTTGAACAAATTTCAGTATTTCACAGCTGTATTTTGTCATCGATAGGTTTGGTCTAATGTGCTTTGTAATGGGCTATTTTTTTCTGATGTTTGAAAGTTTCCTTCACTCTCAAATGCAGAAAATAGAATAGTCCGTATTTGAATTTATTTTGCCAAGATGATAGCTATGTATATTTTATAACATTCTGGTACACAGATCCTAGCAATCTAAAAATAGATCCCTGCAAATATTTTTTACTGCTTTTAAAAAATATAGTTACAAACACTTCACTTGTAAAAAATTTTGGTTTGGAAATACATCTTAGGTTTCTCTCTCTCTCTCTCTCTCTCTCTCTCGACAAAGAAAAGCCTTTTGTTCTGATCTCGCTGGCACTACCTCATTCTGTGACTTTCTGCTGTCCCCTAGTGGCATGTTAATCTTCTTGACTACTGTGTGATCGCCTCTGGAACCAATTCTCTACTCTTCTGTGCCTTTTTGTGACTCTCATTAGCAGACATTTAAAATACTATTAAACAACCCATGAGCTGCCTTTTAGAAGCAATAACCCTGTTCTTGAGCCCAAACAGTTTTCCATTTATGAATTCTTTCCCGAGTAAACATGTCTAGAGAATGCCTGCTATCTGCATACATTGTATTATCTCACTACAATAAACATTTCAGGTTTTCAGAATTATAACACAAAACTGATGAAAGCAAAATGTTATCAGTTTTGACTGGTCTATACATAACATACGGTAGCTTAAAAGGTAATTTGTGACAGGTCAGACTATTTATGTCAATGGGTTTACAAACAGAAAATTGTACTATTCCCTTTCCTTTGCTTTTCAAAATCCTGGTTGGTTACTATCATTGTAGTATTTCCTCTTTTCATGGGGACATTTTTCTGTGAAATATTTAGAAAGATACCTTGAAACTGTATGTATTTGAAGCATTAGATGCAATTCATTTATGTAAAAGATTTTGCATCTCTATACACCGTGATGATTTTAAAAAAATGTTCTTGAATTTTTCTGGATGTTATCTCTCTTCTTATGTGAATCAGAAGTATTTTTAAAATTTTAAGATGGATCAATTATTTTATCTTCCTTCTATGTTTTATGTGCTTGAGATACAATGTTCAGCTGTAATATAGGGCTGGTAAATTTTTCAATTTTGGTTTTTTACAGCATTTTGGTTTTCTGAATTAGGGTATTTCAAAATGTATGTAATGAGAATGGAATGTAAGAATTTATCAAAAACAATACTTTAGGTTTTTAAAAATTTAAGTCAGGCAGAATTACTCAAAGTCTGGCTTACACAATTCTTTTAAAAGATGGCTAAAATATAAAAAAAAAAAGCTAAGAAAAATTTACAAGAAAAAAAGGTCTGACAAAATCTGGCCCATTAACGGAACATTACAGAAATCCGAGATGTATAGTGAACTAATGATTTCTTGGCACTGTCTTGTTTGGCACTTATCATGGTTTTGACAATTATCACATGAATAGCAACACTTTTTTCTTTCTGAACTTTTGGAGGGGGTGGCGGGAAGGGCTCTGGGGAAAAAAGGAGGCCCAAAGCCCTGGAAACTCCCATATTTTAGTAATTCAAGTGTACAGTTTGGCCATGTGGAAGGAAAAAAAGAAGTAAACTGCAAGGTTCCGTCAAATGACGATATTCTTGTTTCTTCAAAAGAAAAGTTGGTGTAGTTTTTGAACTGCCTCTCTTTTAAAAGGTCAGACTGCTGCCCATTTTGGTCATTTTATCTGTTTATGTATGCCTCCACTGGGATAAGATATCCAAAAACAAAGCCTTAGATTACAATCTTGGCTGAAGTGCAAAGTCATCCAACCAATCCAAGAAGTCCTATTGACTATCATGTGGATAGGAAAAAGGAAGAGTTTAAATCTCCTAAACTTTTTCTCAAGAGAAAAAGTGAACCACTTTTTAAAACCTCCTTAACACAGGAGAGGACTCATGCCCTCTCCTTCAATTTTGTACCGACGCTCAACTTCTCAAATTCAAATTATGTGGTTTTCTAAAAATACATCCTCCATCAAACATTGTTAATTACAATAGCTATTTTTCACACAGAAATGTCTGATTTCTTTTTTTAAAGTTGTCTATTCAGCTTGTAAATGTTCTAAAAATGTTCTCCTGGAATTATTTTTAAAAAGTCATGGTATGTTGGATAATAAATATTGTTGCTCTGTAACTGGAAACATTGGAAACAACATATTTGACAGGTTAAGAGGAATGAGAATTACATTTGAAATTTTAACTAATTTCATTTTAGATAAATGTGGTTCTTTCACCATCTTAGTTCTAATGACTAAATGGGCAAACTTCTTTGCTATTGTAGAGTTTATGCCGTTCATGCTCTTGTAGATTATTTGGACATAAGAACGGGAGAAAATTCCCTTTAGGAAAAAAATAAAATTTAAATCCAGAGACAGTCTTAATAAATCTTCTCTAATGTAATATAGCATTATCAGTGGCCTATTCTCTGCAGAATTAGTTTTTCCAAAACAAATAATAAAGCTAAGCAGTCCTACTTTTTACAACTCTGGAGACTATCTAAACAAAATGAACAGATTTATAGGGCTATTTTTAGTGTGTGTCACTTGCATTACAGTTTACATTTGCTTTCGAACCTTATTTGACATTCTTGGTAGAAAAATACAGGCAGAACACTCATTAAGGATCTTAATAAAGGACAGTCTCCATAGGGCAGTTACCAAAAAAAACCAAAGTCGAGGTATGTATAAAAATGTTCTTTTGGACTTGACTTTATGTCATGCTGCTTCATTTTCAGTTTTCTAAAAAGGAAAGCCCTGAGCCAAAATGCAGATTTAAGGTTCTGTTTATAAAAATCTTTAGGCATCAGTGTAGCCTACTAATAATTAAAGTAAAAGCACATTTTTGAGGGTAGGAATTTTCACACAGCAACAGGTAAGTGCTGCCATGCCTAAATAACTATTATTTTTTCATAAATTGTATATTCACATTAAAGTGAAAATTAACTTGCTGGAGAAGTATAGTACAATGTTGTGATTTTCTGCAAACCGTTCATCCGTGAACAAAAGTGCTTGGAAAACCTTATGTAATGTTATGAAATATGTCATCACACATAGATTTATGGAAAATACCATGTTATATTTCAAAATATAGATGCGAGGATTAAATATTTGCATTTCATCTAAACTGAGTTTCTTCTAGAGGTTTGTTCCACGTGAGAAAGGCCAGTCCCTTCCATAGTGAGAGAGACCCCCCCCTCCACTTGCATGTACAAATAAGGAATGAAGAATTCACCTCCTTTTGTTCATTCTCAAAAGGTATTATATCAAGAGGAAAATAGTAGAAAGATAAAACGAGATACATATTTAGCCACTTTGTCATGTCTTTTTCTTCTTTGTAAAGGGGAACGCTTTGATAAGGTTAGAATGTACAGGAAACCTGAAGGGACACCCTGCTCCATGCCTCGTGGTGCTTTCTTATTAATCGGGTTCATGTAAAACTCCCTAGTTAAGGAAATTCCTTAGCTGTAGACATCATTGAGCTGAGCCTTATAAATAGAGCTCAAATTCAAAGGTAAGAAAACAGACAAGAATTTTACACCAACCACCCCTGATAAGATATGTTTTCAAAGCAAAAAAACATGTCTACAAAGTGTTGTGGTATGGAAATGTCTGATTAAATACTTAAGAAAACACGTTTCCCACACCAGCAGCCTCTTTTTTTCTTTGCATGAAATAATTCCTTAGAATAACAAAAAAAAAAAAAAAAAAAAGTAACTTGGAGCAACTGCGGGAGCTTATTAAAATTCAGCAGACCACTTTTAAACCTGAAAAAGAGATTTCTATAAAATTATGGCTTGATACATTGCTCTCTGTGAACTTGAATACAATTGAAAAGAGAAGATGATACATTTGGGCTAACAGTAATATTCATCAAAACTGTTGAAAAAAATACAAATTAAGGCACTTTGGGAGGTTTCAAACAGCTTGCTACCAAAGAGTCTTCTAAGAAAGTACGTTTGTAACTTGATCAGTGTTTTTAACTAGTTAGAGATGTTACTACAGCTACCTGAAAAACATGCTGTAAACAATGCCTCTGGTTAAAAAATTGCTACAGATGAGGTTTTTAAACATTTGAAGCTTTAAATCATCCTATTCCTTAGGCTTTGCAGTGCAAAAGAATTGAATTTTTATAATAAATTTATCAATTACTAATTAGTTTGGTGGTGAGTGCCTAATTCAGGTTTCTATATAATATAAGGCTGGTTTCAATTTCTTCTAGCACCGGTTTATCCTGGCCTATTTAACATATGAATTAAGCCCAAATATCTTGCAAAATTCAGTGCTGTACTTATTCCTGCCAAAATAATAAAAAATAATTTATTGTTGTAATCTCGATTTATGGTTTAGTTAGGCAGAGTGAAAATATGACCTCTGTAGGAATCCCTGTAGCCCCTTAAATTCCAGTTTGCTTTACAATGAGTTCGTGTGCTGGTGAAAGTTGGCACAACTAACACTGAATATGTCAATTTAAAAATAAGCTGCTTTTGATTTTAAAATAATGTTTAAACAAAAGAAGAAGCAAGACCTGAGTCTCCTCAAATAGATTTTGTTCCTTGTAACTTGAAATAACCAAAAAAAAAAAAAAGAGAGAGAGAGAGAGAGAGAGAGAAACCAAGTCGTCTGATAAATATATTACAAGCAGAGACAGATGAGACATTTTTCAAAATTAAACTGCTATGACAAGCAGTTGTAAAGCAGTCTGCTTTCTTATTTTTTGGTGGGGGGCTGGTGTTGGAAGTTAGGGGTAGTATAATTGAAAATGCATACCCCCAGCAACTCAAATCTTCTTTTAAGGTATTCAAGTTCCTCTTCTCTTTACCAAATATACACACAATTTTAAAAAATAATTTTGCTGATCTTTACTTTCCAATTTTGGTTTTACGATGTTTTACAACATTCGCATTACGTATTATATATTTTTGTCCAGAAAGCATTCTCCAAATGGTAGTTCTTTATGTGAATAATAGAAAACATGAAAATATGGCTTTTCTCCCTATTCCATTATTGAAATGGAATATGATCATTAGCCAGGGCTGTGGTTTAGTGGCAACATTTTGAAAAATAGCGTATAATAAATAGGTGTCAAATTAATCAAGAAAGGACTATTATCATTATTTTTAAAAAAGATATATACCATTAGGATGTTTTAGCTATATATAATTGTCATGAAGAAAATAGAAGGTTGTGTCTTTTCAAAATTAGCATACTCTACCTCTTCAGAGTGTTGAAAAGATTTGGTACTCAACTTGGGTTTGTGAAAATCGTGATTAAGGAACTGTTCATGATCCTAATAAAGTTCTATGATTCACCCTGAATTTAGAAGTTGTTGATGCGGCAATAGACAATCCTGTGACTAACGCAGTGTCTATCTCTTTCTTTTGTAATTTGGAAAAAGTGTTTCTGAATCAGCTTCCTCGCAGTGGAGGTGCCTCACTTTTGAGGCAAAGAAGTTTACTTTGTCCAAATTCCTTCTAGTGCTTTCACTTTGTTACTCAAGTCAGAGACAAAGAATATTTTCTCAGGCATCGATTTTTTTTTACCCCCTTGTGGTTAGTAAGAATTTATCACGTAGAGGTCCTGCAGGTTGAAATGCATATAAAAATCAGTTTTGATTTCCAAAAACCATTTACAGTGAGAGCAGAAGGAACTTCAATCATTTTATCATGTGGTTCATATCATCGAGGTATACTTTTAATTAAACACTGCTCCATAAATAAGCAAATAATAGAAGTTAGCAGAGAAGCACTTGATCTAAATCATGACAGGTGCTCATTTATCTTTGTCCTAACGAGACAATAGGAAATGACACTACGCTGTTGTTTTCTATGCATTAAGATTTCCTTCTTAAACAAATGCAATTGAGGCCGTGTGTTTTCCGACAGCCCGGCACACACTGCCAGTGGCCAGAGTTTTGTCTCGTCTTCATCCAGAGGAGGATTAATCTTGGGGATGGTGCAAACAAAATGTATGTCTGGGGTCAAAGTGCAGACTGCCTTTTGGGATCTGCATTACATTAATGTCATTTTTGGGTTCCTGACGTTAATCAAAACCAACACCATAAAGCGTCACTTAGCTAATTTGTGTATTATTGTCAATGTTACCATTAATTATGCGTTTGTGAGGAAAAAGAGGATTAATGAGATGTCACAGGTAATTTACAATGATCAGGCTCCCCAGGACATTAAGAAAACACTAGCTGGGTAAGATTACCATGCAATCATAATAGTATGCAAGAAGCAAAAGTCTTTGTTGACGGACTACACTAATATTGTCCATTGTTATCAAAACCTCTCTTCACTAGAGTAATTCCTAACTTTTAAATATCTTGCATGAAGTAAATGTTTGTTTTGGCCCAAAATGTCATGCACTATTGTACTCATTGTGAGACTTCCCTGGAGGTGTGTCTCTCTCCAAGTTCCAAGGATAAGCTATTATTTCTCTTGAAAGGTAGGCAAGTCACAGAGGATTAATTCTTACCGTGCCCCCTGAACTCGGGTTCACATGTATTATCTCTATGAAACCATTTTAGGTTGTTTGAGTGGTTGTATTTAAATCAGGCTGGGAAAATGATCTCTTAAATCACATCCTTTTCTCCAGACCAGTCCTCACTTAGAGCCCTGTAAAAAACTATTTTGCTCTCTGTCATCCCATTTTGGGAGTTGACTCAGTGAGGAGAGACCGAAGAGTCTAATGTAAGAACTGTACCAGCCCAGGATGCCTGGGGACAGATGCACCGAAGTGTAGTCCTCTACTGTAATCTGAGAGACCCTGCAGGAGCAGGGGCATTGGACCTCAGTTTCCCTCTGTTGCCCACTTGCCATGTGCTGACTTGGCGGTCTGCTCAGAGAACAATCTGGAGCTGCCGGTGTGGGGAGGGGTGGGGATCAGCATGGTTGGTCCAACCTGTTATTGGAAAATCAGCCCTGATACAGATGCTCACTTGGAGCCCAAGAGGCTGCTAGGGGAGGTTCTCACAGCTGGAGTGGAGGGAGGAGCCAGAGTTAGGAACCAAGGAGTACTCTAAAGGAATCAGGAGACAGGAAGACGGGATATGTTGAGAAAGCAGGCAGTTATTTATTTCATAGATATCTGTTGATCCCTACTCATGCATGAGGCGCCATGATAGGGTTAGGGATATAAACTGGGGAGCAAAACCAGACATTATCTCAGGGAATTCAGAGCTCAGGGCTTTGGTAGCTCAATCTGCTTGCTTTTAGAAATGATCACGATGCTATAGGGTTGAGAAGAGATCAGAAGAGGGTGTGAATGGTTTATGGAAGACTTAGTAGAAGGGGACTATTTGGGGCAATCATGTGCTATTTCAATTAGAATTTTCACTGACCCGCTTTAATTTTTGTCTTAGCCTTATTTTTGTTTATTTGAGGAATTACTTAATGAAAATATAGAATTACATATTTGCTTTCATATTCATATCTGAAATCTAGGTTTGAATTCCAGCGCTGAACCTGTTATTTAACTTCTCTATGTGTCAGTATCTTCATCTGTAAAATGGAGATAATTAAAATGCCCAATGCAGTTACGAGGATTAAATGAGATAAAGAATATGAATCACTTAGCATAGGACTCAGCACACAGGGAGTGTTTATCAGTCAGTGGTTTTCAACATTAAATTTGTAACAACAACATTTGGAAATTAAAAAAAAAAAAACAAATACGACATGGCCGTACTCCAAACCTATAAAATCTGACTATCTGAGTTTGGTCTCAATGAAAATTATTATTATAAATGAAAATTATTATTATAGTCTAGATGAAAATTATTATTATAAGGATTCAATCTTTATCATTTATTATTAATTGCTACTAATGTTAATGTATGCATGGAAACTTAAAAAAAATTGTAGTCCAGAGGGTACATACATTTTTATCATGCATTTTATCAGGTACTTATACAGATAATGTTTAGGGCCATATCATTTGAATTATGGCATATAAAAATCTATGAAATAGTGTTGTATTGCAATTACTCTGTGTGCGTATATACATGTGTGTGTATAGATCTATTTCCCTGGGGTGAGCGCAGAAGTTTGAGATGGCTAGTGTTATATGAAAGCTGTATTTAAGAAAAATTGTCCATGTACTAGAATAAGGTCAAACCACAAGTGAGCTGAACTTCGCCATCTATTAACAAACGAAAATAAAACATTTATTACATTGTCCACTCTTGCTTTTTTATATTTATGGTATATACCAAGGAGATTTCCCTGTTGGGATAAATTTCAGAAGCAGAGAGGGGAAATCAGGGGGAAGTTTAAATAAAAATGTTTTATTATTGATTTGGTTGTTGCTGGGGCTGACCATATAGATTGTGGAAATAATATAGTTTATTTCTTTTTTTTTTATTGGCTCTACAAAGTAATAGCTTAGCATAGCTATTAGTTTATCTTGTAACTAACCTTTGAACTACTTCTGAATTTGTTGTTTTCCAGAAAGTGGTATACTCAATAGAATAAACACCGAATGATTTTTAATAATGTTAAGTGCACTGAAGGAGAAGATGCTAAGGAAAAAATCTGCTTTTCCTCTGGTCTATGACATTTTATGGATTTGAAGTTTCTTACTTTATTATTATGGTCCTTGTAGTAACAAAACCCCTGCTCTGACTAAAATTAGGGCCCATGTATAGTGTTTATTTATGTTCTGAAATTAAATGGCTAGGGTGCTTTGTCTATTCAGTATAATATCATGTAGTAAGAAAAAGCTTTATCAAAACACTCCAGACTGAAAAAAGTTTATCAAATGATTAGATGCAATATGTAAAGAACTAGCCATTATTCCTTTTCTATGTAAATGAAGATAGGTGTATAGATCCACTGAAATTATTATTCAAGGCCTCATAAATATGTATATGTTTATGGTCATATATTTTACATAAATGCATTGTAGTGATCAGAGACCCTGATATTAGAATTGCTAAGATCCAAGTAAGGAGGAGAAAATGTTCCTCAAGTGACCACAAAAATTCTTCTTCAAAATAATTATGAAAAACTTCTCAAGATTAAGAAGCTTCCTTTTGCATGTCAAGCAAAGCTGGATAAGTAAGTATCACAGCATTTCTATCTTTCCCACTGCTGGTCAAAATATCCTAGTAACTTTATGGACCTATATTGTCAATCAAGCATTACCAAACCCATAATGTGCTTATGGAGTATAAATTCATAAATAGTTGGGGCGCCTGGGTGGCTCAGTATGTTGGGCATCTGCCTTCAGCTCAGGTCATGATCCCATGGTCCTGGGATCTAGTCCCACATCAGGCTCCCTGCTCAGCAGAGTCTGGTTCTCCTTCTCCCTCTGCCTGCTGCTCTGCCTACTTGTGCTCTCTCTCTAGCTCTCTGTCAAGTAAATAAATAAAATCTTTAAAAAAAAAAAAAAGTCATACATAGTTAACATTTCCAAAAGAATAATCTTTTCAACACCAGTCTACCAAAAGGGCGGGTATCCTCACGTTCAGTACCTTTGAAAAATAATGTGTCTATATTTCCTCTTTGAGATTCATAATGTTCAAAGATTATTAAATGTTCTTTCTGTAAATAACACTTTTTAACTTCAAAAGTAATTTATCCCCAGTAAAACATTAATATAACTCAGAATTTCTATTCCATAGAACATGCTCTGGTTCTATGGAGCATGGTCATTACAGTGGTTCATGATCTACATGGTACACTCTATAATTTCTGGCTCTATCATCTGGGCCAAGAACAACTCAGTGGGAGATGTGAAGTTTTAGGAAGTACGTCCAGCTTGAAGCAGAATAACCAGAGAGAACCCAGGGTTATAGCTGGTACATCAATGCTGGTTGTCAGGTCTGCAGGGTCTCATGAAGAAAGTCAATAATGTGGAAAAATCTAGAAGTTTTGAGGAAAACATAGAGTGAAGGGTGAGAAATGGGAGTAGGCCAACTTCTGAATCAAACTGCAAGAAAGTTCTAGAGGTTCTTTTTGATGTGGTATCTATGACAGGTCATAGGGGAAACCTTTAGGGCACAGAGATTGAGGAAAAATGGTTTGCTCATCACCCCCAGCATTTCACATGTTGAGTAGACCAGGACTTTGGAAGCTTCTGACCAAGTCTGATGACCTTGAGAAGTTCTCCAACATCTTTTGATGGCATGATTAGAAATCTTTAAATTAGTGGTGCTTCTGTTGCCATTTCTAAGGAATAAGTAATAAAACTGGTGTTGGCCAGTTGGTGTACAGAGTTATATTAAGGAGATAGTTAGGGGGCATGGAGGCCTTTTGCAAAACATGCCAGCAGAAAACTTTAATCTCCATAGATCAAGGAATAGCAATGAAAATACTCTGAATGGCCATCCATGAACCTCTATATAGTGGGAACAGTGTTTCTGAAGAATACATGCCACGGTTATTGGAGGCCTTCAACTACTTTAGCTAAGGACACAAACTCGTTGAGGTTGATAGATGAAGAATGGATCCCAAACAATAAATTATTGGTTATTTCAACTTTGAGGAAATGGTCTGGGCTAAAGAACAATTTATCTTTGTAGTCTTGGAATCTAACTTTCCCAGCCCACAATAAGTAAGAACTCAATAAATGTCCATGAGATTGAATGAATATTTAATTTATGAGGTGATCTGAGTAATATAATTACAAGCAGGAAAGATAAACTAAGTGTATTAAAATATCCAGAAACCATTTCTTTTTTAAGATTGTATTTGTTTATTTGACAGAGAGAGACAGAACGAGAGAGGGAACCCAAGCAGGGCGTAGTGGGAGAGGGAGAAGAAGTCTTCCCGCTGGGAGCAGGGAGCCTGACTCGGGGCTTGATCCCAGGACTCTGAGCTGAAAGCAGATGCTTAACAACTGAGATACCTAGTCTCCCTGAGACTTTTTTTTTTTTTTTTTTTAAAGATTTATTTATTTATTTTAGAGAGAAAGAGAGGGAGAGCAGTACCTATGTGCGTGGGTGCAGGGCTGGATCTCAGGACCTGAGATCATGACCTGAGCTGAAATCAAGAGTCAAACGCTTAACTGACTGAGCCACCCAGTGTCCCTCCAGAGGTTATGTTTTAACCATATGACAAAATTGTGACAATTAGGTACACATGAAATTAGGTCAGCTTGATAGCTTGATGTGCATTTGTCAAAAATTGTATATATTTTTTTGGACAACTGATCTTGTTTCTGAGAGATAGAGACAATGTAAGATTCTATATATAGTGACTGTAACAACAAATTAAAGAGCAACCTTAATGAATTTACGGTGGGATAAAGACCATTTTTTCATCTGTTAGTCTTTTCTATATAGACATATATATTGGTCAGTTCCATCTTTGAAAATGGAAAATATCAATAAAGCAAATAGATCCATAGCCTTCATACTTCAAGATGACCTATGGGTTAAGTGGGAATGAAAAGACTTTTAAGAGTATACCTTCCTCATTTCCCTTTTTTTTTTTTTTAAGATTTTATTTATTTATTTGCTTAAACAGAGAGTGAGCAGGAGGAGGGGCAGAGGGAGAGAGAGGGAGAGAGAGAATCTCAAGCAGACTCTGTGCAGAACATGGAGCCCCACGTGGGGCTCGATCCCCTGACCCTGAGATCATGACCAGAGCCAAAATCAAGAGTCCGAGGCTTAACTGACTGAGCCACCCAGGCGCCCCTCACCATTTCCTTTTTAACTGTATAATCTAACTGTACTGAAATCTTTTTTGTATTTCAAAATTCTGTGAGTAAGCAAGTGGCCTGAGAAGGAAGGATTTTTACCTGTGAAACATTCCTATGGAGATAGAGACACCATAAGATGTTGGTACAGAGAGATGTGTTTAAGACCCAGATATTCTCTACATCTTCACAGAGGTGGAAACACTGGGCTTTCCTCACTCTGTGAACGTTTCTTGGACCTTTGTCACCTATCCTTTCTTTGTTACCCAATTCTGGATTCTGGTGAGTCTTCATGTTCATTTTGTTTTGTTTGCTCTTAATTTCAATCAGGGGTTCTGATTCTGATTTTTTTTAAAAACTCATTTATTTGTCAGAGAGAGAGAGAGTCAAGCAGGGGTAACAGCAGGCAGGGGGAGTGGCAGGCAGAGGGAGAAGCAGGCTCCCCTCTGAGCAAGGAGCCCAACTCAGGACTCGATCCCAAGACCCCAGGATCATGACCTGAGACAAAGGTGGACCCTTAACCCAGGCATCCCTGATTCTGATTTTTAATAACACTCTTATTTATAGTTTGGTTTTCTATTATTGATGAAGAATTGGTCAATATAATTTGATTAACCCCATAGAGACCTTCACTCTCTGCCTGTCTGTGAAAAGACTTCCTTATATGCCTGCATCATATCTCTGAGGAGCAAAGACCGAGGAGCTCCCCAAAGAATCCCTTTCTTATTTACTTTCTCCCTGTGGCGGCTCCTCTTCCACCTGGTCTTCCTCCCTTTCCCCCTTCTTTCTCCCACTCATCTCCTCCTTTTACCCTACCACTTTTCTTCAAATCACTGGGGCTACAGACTCATTAAATCTTGGGCTCTTTAAAATACATCAAAGTGAATAAACGTGTTCTAAAATTAGTTAGGATCAGTTAACGGATCAAGGCACCAAGGACAAACACAAGGAAGACAAAGCGGCAACTGAGAAAATGATGGTGTTCTGAATATCGTTTCTTCTTTTCTCTTTTCTGCATTGAGCTGTTCTCCCTGTATCTGGATCTTCACACACCCATAGCTCACTGCACTATCCTTCAAGTCTTTGTCTAAAAGTTAAAATTTCTTCAGGGACATCTTCCCTTACTTTCTAGACTTAGACTTTTATTATACTCTACAGCTAGAATGTCTCAGATTTAATTAATAATCTAGACGTAGATAAAACACGAGAGTCAAATGCCAGCCATCCAGAAATTTTGTATAATCCTTGGGCAATTAGAAACGTGTGCCAAATTCCTTCCATACAGAAAGTCACTGTGGTAGGCAGCCTGTCACATGGCTTTCTGGAATCCCCACCTTGCGGCCTCCATGCCCTTCTGGAACATGCCCCTCCTCACCTTGGGTGTGGGCGGGATATCGTGACTCACTTCTAAGGAACAGAATGCAGCACCAGGGATGAGGTGTCATTTCTGAAATTAGGTTGCAAGAAGACTGACTTCCACCTTGCAGGCTCTCTCACATTCTCTCTCTCCCTCTGAGCCCTCGCTTGCCTGGAGGGAAGTGAAATGCCATGTTGGGAGGAGCCCTGTGGACAAGACAGCGCAGCAAGGAACTGATGTTTTTGGCCAACAGCTAACAAAGACCCCAGGCGACTCACCAGCCACGTGAGTGACCTTGAAAGATGTTCCCCTGGTTCAGCCTTGAGCTGCAGCCCCTGCTGACACCTTTAATTGTAACAATGTAGAAACCTTGAACCACAGCGCCCAGCTGTGCCAAGGCTGGATTTCTCACCACAGAACCAGTGAAATAATATTTGTTGTTTTAACCCACTAAGTTTTGTGTTGTGGGGTAAACTGTGGTAGAGCCCTACATCACTAATACAGATTTTGGTATCTAGAAGTGGAGTGCTGTTGTGACTGGCTGATGGGTTGAGGCTGAAAAGATTTTAGGGAGTGTGTCACAGAAAGTCTAAGCTTCCTTGAACACCTGGCCAATTTCATCCACATCTATAAATGACAGCTACCAAGAAAGCATTAATAGTAAGCTCTAGCAAATGTAACCAAGTACATTTGATTGTGTTCTCACAAAAAAATTGCTCGGATCAGGGTGTCTGAAGTATCACAAAGAGGCAGGCTAGTGCATATCTGTGATTTAACATATCGGTAGCCTTTTACATGCATAATTTCCATCTTTCTCAGACATATAATGTACACCACACACAACGGATGTGTATGGTGATTTGATGTGGGGCAGGATGCTCTTCTATAGCTTTTTATGAGGTTCTGAATCTGCCCATTAACTTTTTATAGATATCTGGCTTGAATCTGTGCCTGTGAATAAATGATCACACTTTTTTTTTCTCTAATAGAGGCAATGCATGACCATCCCGCTTCAAATCTTGATTCCATTTACTAAATAATTTCTATTATAAATACATTCTTAGGTTGTACGTAATTTTCTCAGGAAAATGGGATCTTTGTGAATAGGTAAAATCCCTTGTGCAAAGTATTGGACTATTTAAATCAATTTAGTGTTTTTGCTTTACATGATTGGGGAAAAAAAAAATTTTACCTACCCTGAAGAAATTCTCACTCATGGGTAATGGAGAAAGAGATAAAAATGGTTTAAGTGCCTAAGACATCTGAGTCGAGATAGCTAAGAGCTTAATGTTGTATTGTTTTGTAGATGGCATTTCTTTGAAAATAAACATAAATTTCTTTTTATGTATTATCAGTAGTGTATATGTATGTATGATGTATATATGTATACACTCTCTATATACATATATAATAGTATATATTCACAATAATATACAATTATATACAACATATATAATAACAACAAAATATAATGTACATTTATATATATAAGATCCCTTGGTAAAAGAAAACATAAGTCCAATCGATCTGTATTTTAAAATAATGTTTCATCTATATTTGGCTGTTTGGAGAAGACATTCATTTGGTACAAATTCACTTCTCCCATGCCACTTGAGAAAGAGGATCTTTGTAAATTCCTCAATTAAGTCTCAATGGAAAAAAGAGGTAAATAGGGGAAAATGTTCCTGGTTCCATTGGCATGTGATTATTTAACAGAATGTGAGTGACTTAGCAGTAACAGGGTCCAGCCTCTTAGAATCAATCCGTTCAGCCTCAACCACCACAAAGGACTTATATACATACATATTGTAAAAATTACCTTTATAAATGAAAATTTGTGTGTGTCCAGTCTTGCACATTAAGTAAGGTAGAGTGCTCTTGGGTGCTGTGCCTTGAAGAAAAGTCTCTCTGATCAGAAATATCTTCTTCCATGGCATTCTACAGAGGTCCAAATGCCAAATATTCACGTCACCTTAGAGGTCTTTCAGGAAGCTATACATTTCAAGTAGGTTTTGCTATCATTCTAGGAGTAGTTACCAGTAACTAGGTTGTTAGCAAGGATTAATTAGTCTATATGAATAATTGGTGCTCATTGTTATGCAGCAGAAGAAGGGCCTCAGGCAGTTTGACACAGATTAAATCAGGTTTGATGGCAGTGGTTAGAACCAACAAATTGTATTTAGTGTTACCGAGAGTAGTTACCTCTTTGCTCCCACTGTCTGTTGATGAGGGCTCTGGAAATCTAGGAATAGGGTAAGAAAGGAGAGCAGGGTAGTGCCACAAAGAGGCATGGCAAGTCTTAAAGACACATTTTATTTGTATCAGTCTTGTCTAAAGCTGAAATGAGTTAACTTTTTCCTTTTTTCTTAAATATAAACAATCCATAGACAAAGCTTTAAAATATAATCTGTGTAAAGAAAGACCCTATTGTCTTAATAACCTAATTAAAATAAAGAACTCTCATGTTTTAGATTAATTCTGATAGTTTTCAAGTACATATTTTATGATTTCACTGCTAGAATCTTTTAACATTTTAATGGATATCAGATGTATAAAATTAGATCACATAATCCTTGGTCATCATGAGTCCACAAATAACTAAGTTCCTTCTTTCCTTCCTTTTTTCCTTCCTTCCTTCCTTCCTCCCTCCCTCCCTCCCTCTCTCCCCCCTTCTTCTCTCTCTCCCCCTCTCTCTTCCTCCCAGGCCATATTTGTTCAAAAAGTCAGACAGTTAACCCAAAAGTGGAGACCTTGCCAGGAACCTCTGTCTGACTCTGTCCCTCTGTGTCACTTCACCCCATCTTTTCCTACCTGACATAACCACTGCTGTAAGTCCTGTGTTCCTTGTTTTGCTTTTTATATCATGTTATCCCATTTAACTATATTTCTAAAAAGTATATGTCTATATTTTATTTTAGCCATTTTTTAAAAAAAAATATTTTTTTAAAGATTTTATTTATTTGACAGACAGAGATCACAAGTAGGCAGAGAGGCAGGCAGATAGAGAGTGAGAGAAGGAAGCAGGCTCCCTGCTCAGCAGAGAGCCCGATGTGGGGCTCGATCCCAGGACCCTGAGATCATGACCTGAGCCGAAGGCAGAGGCTTTACCCACTGAGCCACCCAGGTGCCCCTATTTTAGCCATTTTTAACCTTCAAAAACAATAATGCTTTACACAGTCATCTGGGACTTTTTTCATTTCATATAAATTAAATGTATTTAATTTATTAAATTAATACAAAATTATTTGTATTGTTATACAAATAATTAATACAAATAGTTAATACACAAATTACTTGTATTGTTGCACTGTGAACAAGTATAGTGCGCATTCATTCATTTTGATCACCATATAATATTTTTCAGATATTTTTATATGTGACTGAATAATTTCCCTCCTCTTTTTTCCTTGCCTCTTTTCCTTCTGTCTCTTTTTTCTTCTCTCTAGTGTCTCTCCCATTGGTCCTCATATCCAGGACCTTTTTTTTTTTTAAGAAGATTTTATTTATTTATTTACTTGAAGGTGGGGAGGGGGCAGAGGCAGAGAGAGACTCTCAAGTAGACTCCCTGCTGAATGTGGAGCCCGACATAGCTTGGTCTTAGGACCCTGAGATCATGACCTGAGCTGAAATCAAGAGTAAAATGCTTAATCTTAACCTACTGAGACCCCAGGCACCCCTCCAGGACTTTTTAATTGCATCTACTTATTACACATTTCTACCTGCAAGTACTGCAGACACCTTTAACTATATTTCCAAAACAAATTTTCTCCCCACATTCCTTTTCGTCTCACAACTCCCCATCAGAGCCCTGGGACAAATGCCCAGCATTCCAGAGAAGAGAATTTGAAAATAACTGCATAAAGCAGTAACCAGATGCAGGCATATATTAGGGACTTTCTCTATTAGTTGACTTCAGTGGTTCTCAAACTTCAGTGTGTACCAGAACCATCTGGACAGCTTGTTAACCACAGATTGCTGGACCTCACCCCATAGTTTCTGATACATTAAGTCCAGGTGGAGGCTGATGATTTGCATTTCTGAGTTCCCAGATGCTGCTGGTCTGGGACTTTGAGAACTAATATATTTAAAAACTTTTTTTTTTTTTTTTAAGTGCTCCATGCCCAGAACTGTGTATTAGTCTCATAGTCTCATCTTACAGGATGGGTTTGGAAGCTCACGTGCTGTGTGCCCAAGATCAGTAGTCTGGCTCACAATCCAATAATCTCTCAATTATGCAGGAAACAAAACTGGTATTTCCCTTGAATTCTACATATAAATTTAAGTTAATACTTGCCTTTCTTAAATACTGTACAAAGATATCTCCTGAAATTTAAAAAAATGAGCAGTTTTAAAGTTTTAAAATTTTTATTTTCATACTTTTATGGAATACCTTCTGATTATACTCTTTAAATTCTACTTACAGATATACCTCACTTTACCTAATAGATGTGATTTTGATAGATTGCATGTAGGTTATGGATGTAGATAAAAAATAATTTTTTAAGTGCACTAAGTGAGCTACTTCTTTAAAAAACACTTATGTTTATAAAGTCCTTCTGGATTGTGCATAATTATCCTCCAATTTGTATCTACTATAAATTTAGGATTCTCTGTATGTCTTCTTGAACAAGAGCATGCATGCACATGAGATATGAAACTACCATTTAGATGCACGAGAAAGGCATGCTGTAAGAGAAATAGTGACTTCCCTTAGATACCCATGTGCAATTTTAATGACAAAAGTTGTGCATTTTCATTGTATGTCATGTACAACTTCATGCTATCTTCTTTACCAGCTCATAAATGCTACTGATTTGCATCTTCTGGGCTGCTACAATATCTCATAAACCTCTCTTAGAAGAAACACAGCTTCCGTCAAAACAAGTCTTTAAAAATATTTACCTAGCTGTAATAAACAACACTCCTCAAATCTGCTGTACATAAAAAAAAAAAATAACCTCTTGAGGGGAAACACTAGTTTTATTTTTACTCATTAGGCTCTGAACCTTTGCCAACATTAGTAAATGATGTGGTCAGTCTAGCTCATGAAAGTAAGTCTTTTTTTTTTCTTTTTTTTTTTTTTTTAAATTTGAGGTGATGATCTATATTCCTTTCCCTGGTGCTTCAGATAGATAAAAATATCATCTTTTCAAAATCTGTTCCCTTGGCACTGTGAATGAGAATCTATAGTTAAGTAAACGGAAGGGTACCAGATCAAATTATATTGCCTTTAGCAAATAATAACAATGTTAGCTCCTTGGTACTGACCAGGTCGTTCAATACATTTATTAATTTGTGTTCTTTTAAAGTAAGCATTCAAATAGTGGAGTAAAAATTTTGTCTGGAGTGGGGAATGGATTATTGCTTTACCAAGAGGGAGGACAGCTTGGAAGCTTGCCCAATATTGCTGTGGGCTGGAGATGGCCATGAACTTAGATGAGTCTGCTAATAACAATGGTGCATTGATTGTGTTTGAGAAATCCATGTGCAGATTGGTCCGCTCCATAGACGCAAAAGAAACTGAAGCATCAGGAGTAATCTTAATAGGAATTAAGCACAAATAATAGAAATAACCACAAATGAACAATTCCTGATGCTCTACTTTTTACATGAGTATGTGCTAGTTTAGTTATGGATTTCTGAAAATCTCTGAAAAGCTCTTCATATTTTCTCATTTTTTCATACTGCTGGGTATTTTTGCCCTGTGTATTTTCCCTACCCATTTCTTTCTTTCTTTCTTTCTTTCTTTCTTTCTTTCTTTCTTTCTTTCTTTCTTTCTTTCTTTTTTTTTTGTCCATTTTTTTTTCTCTCTCATCTCTTTTCTTCTCTCTTTCTCTGCCACACTTTGTCTTTCCTATCTTGCCAGTCTTTTTTCCTTTCCTTTCTAGCTCCTTCTCTATACATCCTCCTTCTTGTTCTTTCTCCCTTTTTGTCAGGCATTGTCTAAGTACTGAACAGAGAAAGTAAGTGGTGTACAGATAAGCTGACATAACCTCCTAACCGGACTCACTCTTTCACAAAGCAGGCTTCACTATTTAGTACCTGCAAAATAGTCTCTTAATGGTCTCTTCGTTTGCCCTTCTAGTGCATGCTTCCCACAGCTAATCTGCATTCTTATCCTATTTCTCACCAGCTTAAAATCCTTACTTTCAGTCAAATCACTCATCCATCCAACCAACTATCCATTCATCTAACCATCCATCCATCCATCCATCCATCCATCCATCCATCCATCCATGTACCCAGTGATGAATATATTGCTTCTTTCTGCCTGTAGAGGGAAGTAAAATCCCCTTAATGTAGCAAATGTATCTATCCCCCTCTGGTCCATCTTTTATCTTTACCCTTCCCTGCGGTATGGTGGCTCCCCTCCTTCTATCTGTCCATTTCTTATTCATTCTTTGAATTAACTTAGATGTACTTTCTCCTGTGAAGGCTTTTCTGACTCTTTGCTTGCCTTGAAGAATTTGGTGCTTCTTTGCTCTTGAAGCCTTAAAAAAAAATGTGTCTTGTGACACCCACTCTTGGCGTTCAGTGTAATGCAATTATTTTATTTACATTTTTTTGAAAAATATTTTTATCTTAAAGTTAATATATGCTTCTTTATTGCCTTTGGAAGATGCAGAAAAGGTGAATAAAGGAAAAGACTGTTCATAGTTCCACCACCCAAAGACAAATGCTGTTAATATTGGGATATGTTTCTTCCAAAATATCTTTCTGAGCATAAATTTTATAATTTGTTATATCTTTCCAAAGGTAAAAAGTTTCTACCCTGAAGGTTTGCTAAATTTTAGTTTATATTATGGCTTGCTTCTCTTTCCTTATTTTTTAATTTTTAAGTTTTACAATATATATATGTTTTTAAAAGTCCAATAATAGCCAACCTTATATAGAACTGAAATTTATTTTGGATCCAAGTTAATTACAAATTACAAACTCAAAATAGCTAAAAAATACCTCCAATACATATATTGACTTTTTCGTCATTGCCTGGACATTGTACTGCATTCTTTAAGTGGGCTACTTGAAATCCTCACATAACCCTGCATGACGGATGTTTTGATGTCTGTTTTATATGAGGTACTCAGAACTCTAAGAAGCTAATCACTTCTCTAAGGTCAAGCAAGTTGTGGTGATAAAATGGGGCTCAAATTTTGTTTTAATGCCAGTAGTTACAGTCTCTGGTTCACTAGGAAGCCTAAATGTAAGGTTAGTCTTCTTTCCTTATTTCTTTTCAAAACTCAATTTTTGATTCTTACCTGATTTTTTTTTTTATCAACTTTAGAAAGATTTTGTTAAGGTTTAAAAAATATCACAATTGGGGCGCCTGGGTGGCTCAGTGGGTTAAGCCGCTGCCTTCGGCTCAGGTCATGATCTCGGGGTCCTGGGATCGAGTCCTGCATCGGGTTCTCTGCTCAGCAGAGAGCCTGCTTCCCTCTCTCTCTCTGCCTGCCTCTCTGCCTCCTTGTGATCTCTGCCTGTCAAATAAATAAATAAATAAATAAATAAATCTTAAAAAAAAATCACAATATAATTCTGATTGGATTTGTGTAATGTGTACATATGAATTAATTTGAGAAAAATGGGAATCTTATTATATGTTGTCTTCTATCCAGAAATAGTTTGTCTTTTATGTAGCTCAACAAATGTTTAAAATGATTTTTCTCATTTGGATGTTTGGATCTAGCATATTTCTCAATAAGGCCATTAATTTTTTGTTGTTAGTGCAAATGATATCTATTTCATTATATTCTCTAACTAGTTATTGATTATATATGAGAAGATATTGACTTTTAAAAATACTTTTGTATACATGCTTAAGTTTTAGGAATCAAGCATTGTAATGTTTGTAGTTTTCTCTTAAATGCTTTAACAAAAATAAAAAGAAAATATACAAACACTCAGATATATGGATAAAATGAGAGAAAAGCAAATGTGGCAAAAATTTTAACACTTGATGAATCTTGGTTTAAAAAATACAGGTAGTCATTATATTATTCTTCTGACTTTTTTGTAGGTATAAATGTCCAAAATAAACAGCGGAGAAAATAATCCTACATTTGATCATTTGATTTATTTTACTAATTCTAACAGTTTTGTGTTGATTCTCTTATGTGGTGATATCCTATCCATTGTAAATTAGCATAATTTTGTCTTATATTTTCAAATAGTAACATTTCTTATTTCTGCTTTATATCTTCTTGAAATTAGCCAAAATTTCAAGAATGATGCGGAATGAAAATAGCAGGTATCATTTTGATGCTGTTCTTCCTATATTTGACAAGAACTAAATTTAATTTCCCTTTTTGGTATAATATCAATATCTATGTATCTGCCTATCATTATTATTTTTAAACTTTGTTCAGGAACTTATTTTTCTATTTTTTATTCCCAGTGAGGTTTTTCCAGCATGACTGTGGAATTTTATCAGTGTATTAAATAATACATTCTTTTCTAATATTACTAATATTTAATTTTCAATAGTCTCTTTTTACCAGAAATTAGCAAATGGTCTGAGCAAAATGCCAGGGACTTAGTAAATGCACAATAAATATTTGTTAAGTAAACAAGAAAAGGCAAAACAATGCAAGGAGAAAGATTACAATGAAGAAGAGGAGTGTCAAAAATAATTTGCATATTTTACCCTTGATGCTGTCTTTATTCTGATTTTTTTTTATTTTTTATTTTTTTTAGAGTGAGAGAAGGAGAGCAAGCACAAGTGGAGGGAGCAGCAGAGGGAGTGGGGAAGCAGGCTCCCTGCTAAGCAGGGAGCCTGATGCGGGACTCGATCCCAGGATCCTGAGATCATGACCTGAGCCCAAGGCAGAGGCTTAACCCACTGAGCCACCCAGGTGCCCCAGTCTTTGTTCTGATTTAAGAGGGATTGGTTTGATTAGAATTCTCGATATTGCTATGATTCAATTACATTGACATTTGGAGCTGATTTTTCCTCCTAATCCTGTGCAATGAAAATAAAGATCTAGAGTTTCTCAGACCATAGGGAAGGGCTGCAGAGAAACCCTGATACTCCTCTGATCACTCCTGTGATCCTATGTTAATATATAGAGAATTATGACCCTGAAAGGAAGCTGTTCAGCTAGGTAAAGAAACTTAACGTCATGTACTATATATACTATCGGGAGTTCCAAGAGAGGCAACTTCAAACTTGAAAGCATCAACACCATGGAGATTAATATTATTTACTTTAACCACAGTGATATGGGAATAATTATGCCCTCTATAAAATATTTTTAAATGTCTTAAGATGTTTCATAATATCGTCTCAACAGTTTTTTACTTTCTTCATGAAAGACCATCTGGTAGCTGAGAGGCAGCATGGTTAATGAGAGAGAGCTTGAAATCTGAAGTTGGAGCTGGCCCACACCACTTACTACCTATGAGGCCTTGGGAAAATGGTTCCACTCCTCTGAGCTTCTAATTCTAATTAGCTTGTAATTTTTGTGAGAGTTAAAAGCAATGTCAATGTCATAAATGCTGGCACATAGGAGCTCAATGAGTGTTGGTGTCTTATCTTCACTTTTCTTCTTTTCTTCATATACAGTTTCTTTACCAGGTATAAATGCTCATTTACTCTGTTGTGGACATCATCACAGTGGAAGAAAATGACAGCCAAAGATTCTACTTAACATTACAGTCTCCAAGTCATACAAACAGAACCTGTAAATAATGCCTCAATGGTTGTCCAATGGTTTTCTTTTCTTTTTTTTTTTTTAAGATTTTTATTTATTCATTTGAGAGAGAGAGAGAGAGAGAGAGAGAGCACAAGCAGCGGGGAGCAGCAGAGGGAGATGCAGATTCTGCTGAGCTGGGAGTCTGATCTGGAGTTCCAACCTAGGACTTGGAGATCACAACCTGAGCTGAAAACAGGTGCTTAACTGACAGAGTTACCCAGGTACCCCTGTCCATTGGTTTTCAATGACTTTCTCATTTCAATATGCTTAAAAGAATTAAGGTAATACCCTTAACAGTGATTATCTAAGCCAAATTACTTCTCTCCCCTTTAATATACTTTTCACAGAATACCATGTTGGAGACAAATTATAAGAAACTTAATCTTTGAGATTTTAAAAAATGAAAGAAAAATTAAAATGAAGACAAGTTAGAAAAAGAGATCATAAAAATTGCAGAGCTGCTGTAACATGCTGGATGAGGAGGCCATGTTTTCAAATGTTGCAAAGGTAAGGAAGATCTCCTTTAATTATTTTTTTGCATACTGTCTAATTTTTGTCAACCTTATTTCCATTTTCTAAGAGTCTGTGGAAGAACAGCTTAAGACCACTCAGTGGCTGGGTGTTCCTACCCTTTCATGACCTGAAGAGTGGGAGCTGTAGAGCAGATCTCGGTGATCAAGCTAAGTGCTCCAGTCCTCTGCAGGGAAGTGCTGACTAGGTACAGAGGACGCCTGCCCAACTCCAGACCCAGATGTGACCTCAGGTTGAGTATTAGTGTAGCTTAGGAGCTGGAGCTGTCCATTCACCTTGAAATTCCTCCTGGTCATGGTCTTTTCCGCAGCTGTCTGCTCTTCTTTTCCAAACTCTTGGAAGCAGGAACTCTGTGGAAGGAGAGATGAGGCATGACCTTCAGCTGGATTTCATAGGATGGAGCCACGAATGCTCAAAACTTCCCCAGTCCCGTATCCACCATCTCAGACCAGCTGAGTGTGCTTCCTTGTTAGGGCATGGGCTGGCAATGCCTACATAACACAGAGGAGAGTCTGTGTTACCGGAGGCAATGGTAGGCAGGTTAATATAAGGCTGGTGGTCAGCCCTGGGATCAGTAACCTTCAGAAGACACAACTCCAGGATGGCTGCCCAGATCTGGTTCTTGAAGCTTCTGGAAGGTGAACACTGGCAGGAGGACTGGCTCTGATAGCAAACCTTTAAGAGCTCCCTGGCCAGTATTCTTGGAGGATATGATACTAACATTATTGTGGCAACAATGGCACAAGCTGCCAGCAGGAGCATTGCCTAGGTCTCTTGAGATTGATAAGGTAATGCCATGACTTTTCCTTTTGTAGATGACTGTTCCACTTGGAAATCAAGCTTGGTGCCACCTATGTGGTTTTCGGTAGCAAGGAACCTGGGAACATCTTTCTTCATTATTTGTAGGACATCATGGTCTCTAGTTATTATACAAGTTTCCCTTTAAGTTATGATAGAAACCCAGAACAACATTGTATGGACTCTTCTGGGTGCTGTAAAAAAGCTCCTTTAATTTTGTCAGGCTTTTTTTGAATCCATCATAAGAAAAAATGAGTAATTCTTTTAAAACTCATTTTTAAAGCAGTGTTTTAAAAGGGAATAAATGATATTTTAGTGATAAACTAATATCTGAAATCTAATTTCACTTGAAATTATTTTTATTATGTGAAAAATTACACTTGCAGAATACAATCTATCCATTGAAACATTCCCGTTATTAAAACAGCAAAACTAACAGATGAGAGCTATTCTTTTAGCAAACATGTGCTTTCATAAGACTTGCCTGTCAACCCACAGCTAAAGCTCAATGGATGTAGGACAATGTACTATTGACCATAAAAGATTTAAGATGTTGTAAATATTTTTTAATAAAGATTTACTTATTTACTTTAGAGAAACAGAAAGAGTGCACATGCAAACAGGGGGAGGAGCACAGAGAAGGAGACAGACTCCCCACTGAGTGGGGAGCCTGGGTGCAGGGTTCCATTCTAGAACCCTGAGATTGTGACCTGAGCTGAAACCAGGAGTTGGATGCTTAACTGACTGACCCACCCAGATGCCCCAAGGGCAGAGAATGTTGCCTCCTTTTAAAAAAAATTTAAATTCAATTAATTAACATATAGTTAATATATAGTATATTATTAGTTTCAGAGGCAGAGTTCAGTGATTCATCAGTCTTATATAACATCCAGTGCTTATTACATCATGGGCTCTGATGATGTCCATCCTCTAGTTATCCCATCCCCCAACCCCCTCCCTACAGCAACCTTCAGTTTGTTTCCTATGATTCTTATGGTTTGTCTCCCTCTCTGATTTCATCTTGTTTTATTTTTCCCTCCCTTCTCCTATAATCCTGTTTTGTTTCTTTAATTCTATATATGAATGAAATCATATAATTCCCTTTCTTTGATTTGACTTATTTCACTTAGCATAATACCCTCCAGTTCCATCCAAGTCATTAAAAATGGCAAGATTTCACCTTTTTGATGGCTGACTAATATTCCTTTATATTTATAACCACATCTTCTTTATACATTCATCTGTTAATGGACATCTGGGCTCTTTCCATAGTTTGGCTCTTGTGGGCATTGCTGCTATGAACATTGGGATTTTTGGATCATTACATTTGTATCATGGGGTATATACCTAGTAGTGCAATTGTTGGGTTTTAGGGTAGCTCTATTTTCAACTTCTTGAGAAACCTCTGTACTGCTTTCTAGAGTGGATGCACCAGCTTGCATTTCCACCAACAATGTAGGAGAGTTCCCCTTTCTCCATATCCTCACCAACATCTGTCAAGTTTCCTGATTTGTTAATTTTAACCATTCTGACCTGTGTGAGGTGGTATCCCCTTGTGGTTTTGATTTGTCTTTCCCTGATGGCAAATAATGGTGAGCATTTTTTATGTGTTTGTTGGCCATTTTTATGTCTTCTTTGGAGAAATGTTTGTTCATGTCTTCTACCCATTTCTTGACTGGATTATGTGTTCTTTAGGTATTGAATTTGATAGGTTCTTTATAGATTTTTGGATACTAGTCCTTTATCTGGTAAAACATTTCCACATATCTTCTCACATTCTGTTGGTTGTCTTTTGGTCTTGTCAACTGTTGCTTTTGCTGACCAAAAGATTTTATCTTGATGAAGTCCCAATAGTTCATTTTTGTCTTTGTTTCCCGTGCCTTTGGAGACAGGTCTAGCATGAAGGTGCTGTGGCCAAGGTAACAGAGGTTGCCACCTCTGTTTTCCTTCAAGATTTTGATGGATTCCTGTCTCACATTTAGGTCTTTCATCCATTTTGTGTATGGTGTAAGAAAATGGTCCAGTTTCATTCTTCTGTATGTGGCTGTCCAATTTTCCCAACATCATTTGTTGAAGAGACTGTATTTTTTCCATTGGATATTCTTTCCTGCTTTAGTTGACCATAGAGTTGATGGTCCATTTCTGGGCTCTCTATTTTGTTCCATTGATCTATGTGTCTGTTTTTGTGCCTGTATCATACTGTCTTCATGATTACAGTTTTGTAATAGAGCTTGAAGTCCAGAACTGTGATGCCACCAGCTTTGGTTTTCTTTTTCAACATTCCTTTGGCTATTCAGGGTCTTTTGTGGTTCCATACAAATTTTAAAATTATTTGTTCTAGCTCTGTAGAAAGAGTTGATGGCATTTTGACAGGGTTTGCATTAAATGTATAGATTGCTCTAGGTAGCATAGACACTTTAACAATATTTGTTCTCCCAAGCCATTAGCGTGGAATGTTTTTCCATTTCTTTGTGTTGTCCCCAATTTCTTTCATTGGTGTTCTATAGTTCTCTGAGTACGGATCCTTTGCCTCTTTGGTTAGGTTTATTCCTCATTATCTTATGGTTTTTGTTGCAATTGTAAATGGAATTGACTCCTTACTTTCTCTTTCTTTTGTCTCATTACTAGTGTATAGAAATTCAGCTGATTTCTGTGCATTGATTTTTATATCCTGATGCTTTGCTGATTTTCTGTGTGAGTTCTAGCAATTTTGGGATGGTCTTTTGGGTTTTCCACATAGAGTATTATGTCATTTGTGAAGAGTGAGAGTTTGGCTTCTTTGTTGATCAGGATGCTTTTTATTTCTTTTTGTTATCTGATTACTGAGGCTAGGACTTCTAGTACTATGTTGAACAACAGAGGTGATAGTAGACATCCCTGTCATGTTCCTGGCCGTAAGGGAAAATCTCTCAGTTTTTCCCTACTGAGAATGATATTCACTGTGGGCTTTTTGTATTTGGCTTTTATGATATTGAAGTAGGTTGCCTCTATCTCTACACTGTGAAGAGTTTTAATTGAGAAAGGATGCTATACTTTGTCGAGTGCTTTTTCTGCATCTCTTGAGAGGATCATATGGTTCTTGTCCTTTCTCTTATTAATGTAGTATATCACATTGATCGATTTGTGGATGGTGAACCATCTTGCAACCTGGGAATAGATCCCACTTGGTCTTGGTGAATAATCCTTTTAATGTACTGTTGGATCCTGTTGGCTAGTATTTGGTGAGAAATTTTTGCATCCATGTTCATCAGGGATATTGGTCTATAATTCTCCTTTTTGGCGGGGTCTTTGTCTGATTTTTTGGATCAAGTCAATGCTGGTCTCATAGAAAGAGCTTGAGAGCTTTCCTTCTATTTCTATTTTTTGAAACAGTTTCAGGAGAATAGGTATAATTCTTCTTTAATGTTTAGTAGAATTCCCCTGGAAACCTTCTGGCCCTGGGCTCTTGTTTATTGGGAGATTTTTGATTACTGCTTCAATTTCCTTGCTGGTTATGGGTCTGTTCAGGCTTTCTGTTTCTTCCTGGTTCAGTTTTAGTAGTTTATATGTCTCTAGGAATGCATCCATTCTTCCCAGATTGCCTAATTGTTGCCATATCGTTGTTCATAATATGTTCTTATAATTGTGTGTATTTCTTCAGTATTGGTTGTGATCTCTCTCCTTTCATTCATGATTTTACTGGTTTGGGTCCTTTTTCTTTTATTTTTGATAAGTCTGGCCAGGAGTTTATTGATCTTATTAATTCTTTCTAAGAACCAGCTCCTAATTTGATTGATCTGTTCTCCTTTTCTTTTGGTTTTTATTTCATTGATTTCTGCCCTAATCTTTATTAATTCTCTTCTCCTGCTGGGTTTGGGCTATATTTGCCATTCTTTCTCCAGCACCTTTAGGTGTAAGGTTAGCTCATGTATTTGAGACCTTTATTGTTTCTTCAGAAAGGCTTGTATTGCTTCCCACTTAGGACTGCCTTTGCTGTATCCCAAAGGCTTTGAACAGTTATGTTTTCATTTTCATTTGTTTCTGTGAATTTTTAAAATTCTTTCTTAATTTCCTCATTGACTCATTCATTCTTTAGTAGGATGCTCTTTAACCTTCATGTATTTGATTCTTTTCAAATTTCCTCTTGTGTTTGAATTCCAGTTTCAAAGCAGTGTGGTCTGTAAATATGCAGGGAATGATCTCAATCTTTTGGTTCCAGTTGAGACCTGATTTGTGACCCAGTACATGATTTATTCTGGAGAATGTTCCATGTGTACTTGAGAAGAATGTGTATTCTGTTGCTTTAGGATGGAATGCTCTGAATATATTTGTGAAGTCTATCTGGCTCAGTGTATAATTCAAAGCCCTTGTTTCCTTGTTGATCCTCTGCTTAGATGAGCTGTCCATT
Organism: Mustela erminea; assembly: GCF_009829155.1. NCBI lineage: Eukaryota > Metazoa > Chordata > Mammalia > Carnivora > Mustelidae > Mustela > Mustela erminea. The sequence continues at coordinate 57,703,241 of NC_045618.1, read as the reverse complement.
TCAGTAAGTAGGATGTTAACACTCCCTGCTTCTATTGTATTATTATCAGTGTGCTTCTTTAATTTTGTTTTAATTGGTTTATATTATTTGCTACTCCCATGTTAGGTGCATAATATTTACAATTGTTAGATCTTCTTGTTGGATAGACCCTTTAATGATGATATAGTGTCCTTCCTCATCTCTTATCACAATCTTTTGCTTAATACCTAATCTGTGTGATATAAGGATTGTTACCCCAGCTTTCTTTTGATGTCCGTTAGCATGGTAAATGGTTTTCTATCCCCTCGCTTTCAATCTGGATATGCTTTGGCCCTAAAAAGAGTCTTGCAGACAATATACCAATGGGTCTTGCTTTTTTAATCCAATCTGTTACCTTGTGTCTTTTGATTGGGGAATTTAGTCCATTTATACTCAGACTAACTTTTGAAAGATATGAAGTTAGTGCCATTGTATTACCTCTCAAGTCACTGTTTCTGTAAATTTTCTCTGTTCCTTTCTGGTCTATGTTACTTTTGGGCTCTCTCTTTCCTAAAGGATCCCCTTTAATATTTCTTGCTGGGATGGTTTAGTGTTCACAAATTCTTTTAGTTTCTGTTTGTCCTGAAAGGTTTTTATCTCTCCTATTCTGAATGATAGCATTGCTGGATAAAGTGTTCTTGGCTGTACCCTAAATATATCATGACAGTCCTTTCTGGCATGCCAGATCTCTGTGAATTGCTCTGCTGCCAGTCTAGTGTTTCTACCTTTGTAGGTTACAGTGCTGAGCTGCTTTCTGGATTTTCTCTTAGTCTCAGATTTGCAAGTTTCACTATTACATGTTGAGGTGTTGACCTATTTTTATTGATTTTGAGGAGGAGTTCTCTGTGCATCTTGGTCTTGAATGCCTGTTTCCTTCCTCAGATTAGGGAAGTGGTCTGCTATAATTTGTTCCAGTATACCTTCTGCACACCCACTCCCCTTTCCTCTTCTTTTGGGGTCCCAATTATCCTAATATTGTTTTGCTTTATGGTATAACTTACCTCTCACATTCCCCCCTCCTGATCCAGTAGTTGTTTATCCCTTTATTTTCTCAGTTTCTTTAATCTCCATCATTTTGTCTTCTGTATCATTAATTCTCTCTTCTGTCTCATTTATTCTAGCAGTTAGAGTCTCCATTTTTTCTTTCATGTCATTAATAGCCTTTTTTATTTTGACTTAATTAGATTTTAGCTCTTTTATTTCTCCAGAAAGGGATTCCCTAGTGTCTCCTATGCTTTTTTCAAGCTCAGCCAGTATCTTTATAAATATTTTCCCAAACTCTAGTTCTGACATCTTATTTATATCTATAGTGATTAGGTCCCTGGCAGACAGTACTCCTGCTTGTTCTCTTTTTTGAGGTGAGTTTTTCCATCTTGTCATTCTTGCAGAAAGTCATCACTTTTCTATTTGTAGAGTTGCACAATGCTTTTCTTAGCTCTCTAGTTAAGTTCACAGGTCTTCAGAATGATTTGATAGTTATCTAGCTGAATTCCTGGGACCAGACAAAACCAAAGTCTCCTGCTCCTCCTCCATCTTGTCAAACTGTCCAGAATGTTGTAAACATTTTGGATATTATATTCCATCCATCCATCCATTCATCCATTCATCCATGCGAACACCCATACTTTTATGTTTAAGAAAGAAATTACCTAATAATTTTTTTGTGCTTTTATTTTTACAACAATAAATTTGATTCTCTAGGCAAAGTTATATATTTTTTTGCCATTGAGAAACATACATGGGTCCAAGGCAATGTCCCTAAAAATAACTCTCTAAATATTGCATGGATAAATACCTAGGCAGTAGAAATGATATAGATCTGATTGTTAATTCATATTACCTATTATTTGCTATTTTATCAATTTTTTTAAAAAAGTAGGGGTTTGAATTCATGACCCTGAGATCAACACCTGAGCTGAGATTAAGAGTCACATGTTTAACTGACTGAGACATCCAGGCACCCCGCTAGTAGCTATTTCAAAATAGTTTAATTCTAAAATTTGAAATATGGTTGCAAATTCCATTGAATTGTTTGCCTTTTAAGATGAATCTACCTTGTCATGGTATAGTTTGGAAGGAATTTTACCATCTTGTTGATGATATAGAGACACATACTGTTAGTAATATTTTTACCTATTTGAACAATGTTCCCAGATTTTTCATTAGTGAACCAATATCAAATTGGCATGTCTCCAGTGACATGTCAAAATGTCCTAGATACTTCTACCTCAAAGTTCATATGACTAATTTGGATGAAGACTTAGACAAATCATCTTTGTAGAAGTTGCAAAACTGTGAGAAATATACAAAAACTTTGGACCCACTGAATCAATTTGGAATAAAATCAATGCAATGAAGTTTAATAAACACACACACATGCACAGACACAAACACACACAGATCCACCCAAAATGTAAGATGAGGTATTTATGCAACCTTGCATTTTAGTCAACAGTATCAACTGAAATATATTTATCAAGATTATTTCTTTTTAAAAAAATCTGAAAAAATATCTGAGCTCTATTCTAATAAAAATTAAAAACAGAGTAATATTTGTGAGTGAACAGGTTCATTACATAGGTGTTTATAATAGTGAACTATTCAAATAAGTAAACATCCAAATGAGATCAGTTATTAGAGTCATGGCATATTCACTTGATCATGCTTCCATCAAAATGAAACTTATGAAGAGGTAGTTTCCAATGATATGGTAAGACACCTGTGTATTAATGCTAAAAACCTAGAGCTGGATGATCTTCATCTATATAAACAATTGAAATTCTATGCAAGTAAAAAATGCAACAGATATATACCAAATACTATCTTTGTCTTTCTGATACATGCTGTCTCTTGGTTTTATTTTTTGTTTCAGCTTTTATGCTGGATATGTATTATTTTTTATAATTATATAAATATTTTTAACTCAGTTGCATAAGTACTAGATTGAAGATGCCTGGCTCGAAAGCAGTTAATGCTGATAGGCAAATGACAGTCTCCATTTGTTGAAAATCCTGGTGCTTTCCATCCTTTACCTAACTTAATTCTTAAAACAAACTCTAATTCACTTAAGATTTGCAAGACCTATACCAGGCATGTATCATCATTCTCATCTTAAAATTCAAGCTTAGAGTCCACTTTATTATTATATGATAGAAATCATGTTCTGAAACGTTAAACATAAGCCTACAGTGAAATTAATAATAACTTCATAAGTTATGATAAGAGAGATAAAACATGTAAAGTACTTGCTTCAGTATTAATAGGTAGAAAGCTCTTATAATTAGGTACACACATGGATGTAGGCACACACACACACACACACATACAGGTGGTGGTGGTAGTAGAGGCTGTCATGGTCATTTTACAATATTTAAAGAGTTATCACTTGGAAAGGAAAGACATTTGTGTGTGTGTGTGGTTTTCAAAGTATTACACCAGGACAAACATGGTGGAAATTACTGCATGCAGATTTCCATTAAAGGTAGAATTTCTAAGGTATTGGCTTCCTTAGCTCTTTATCTCTGGAAATATTAAAACAGTCTGAATGTTCATGTATCAGAAATATTTTATAAGGGAGATTTATACTGAGTGAAGGCTTTTTATTAGATCTTTTATTTATTTAAAGCTCTGGAGTTCTTTTAAACTACTAGGTTCTATACTTTATATTTTATCATCCTTAATTCTTAATTATTTTTCCATATTCTTCATGCATTCTATGACGAAGTACATCCTTTCGTCTACTGCTTTGTTTCAATATAGGCACTTGTTCCTGGAACCAAGAGAATGTTCTCTTCACCTTCACAGGTAGAAACTTTTTCACATTATTGCTGTTTGGGTTTTAAATGGCCATTACAAACAAATGTGAAATTTGCATGAACCTGATAAGATGGATGTTTTCCAAAGAAATCAAATATGATCTCCTTTCCACAAGACAGGGCAGGTGGTGTCTCAGAGGCTTGGTCTGGGCAATGATTTAGAATTTGGAGCCAAAGGAGGCGGAGACAATTAGCAGAGGCAAATCTTAGGGGTTTCCAAGGTCAGTACACAAGGTAAACAGTGTGGGAACAGTTGCCAAAGCCAAATGGAACAAAACAAGGAGGATAAACCAATTCTCAAAGCCAAGAGGGTAGAGAGCAAGAGCAGATGATTTCTGAAATGGCTTAGAGCAATGTAAAAAAGGCAAGAGTGGAGAAACTCTCCAATCTGAATTTCAGATTATGCCACATCCACAGCCTCAGGGAGTGTGGCAGGAAAAGGCAGATGCCTGAGCTCTCACTAAATTGATGTTCTGAGACAACATTAGTTTATTTAAAAATATTTAATGAACACATGAGTAAATCATTTTGCTAAGTACAATTAAAATAAAAAGAAAGAAATGGGCATGGCTCTTGTTCTCAAAGAGCTTACTTTCCAATGGAAGGGAGAGAAGTAAATAGAAATATAATAAAAAATGTAAAAATATATGTTATCCATAAATTATTTGGTAAAGAAAAATGGACTTGCTTTTTGCCTGGTTAGGTAAATATGTAAGTGAGCAAATATGAGAGGAAGAATGGAAGCAATTCAAAAGAAAACATTTCTATAACTTTCCATTACACTATTTTTTAGATTTCTCATTAAGTACAGTTGTACTTTCAACTTGAATTTAATTTATGAAAACAAATACATGAAATGACAATTCAAAACTTTCAAGGTTAGGAGGACACTGCAAATCAAGCAATCCATGCATTCTGCATGAAGTCACTGTGGACCAAAGTTGTGGAAGGATTTGCCCAAATCTCACAGCAGTTTTATTTGTTGAGTTCTACTTGTCTAATTAATAAGCATTCACAGGAAATGATTGTTTATGTGAGTCCATATTAACTAGTGTTAAACTACCCTTTATTAGGCACTTTTATAAACTAATTAAATTGTATGTTAATGGGGCGCCTGGGTGGCTCAGTGGGTTAAGCCACTGCCTTCGGCTCAGGTCATGATCTCAGGGTCCTGGGATCGAGTCCCGCATCGGGCTCTCTGCTCAGCAGGGAGCCTGCTTCCCTCTCTCTCTCTCTCTCTCTGCCTGCCTCTCCGACTACTTGTGATTTCTCTCTGTCAAATAAATAAATAAAATCTTTAAAAAAAAAATAAATTGTATGTTAATGAGTTTGCTCAAGAGCTGAAAGCCTTAAGACTGATAAACTTGCTAAAACTGATACACAGAAATTTATACAATTCCCAAGCTATGTGTTGGTTGACTAATGTATACACTAACACTGTGAGAAAATGCCTTTTGGATTCCATATTGTTTCTTTTGGTGTTTCTTCAGTAGGTAGTATTAGGACATGTTTTTAAAAAATCTTTTTTATTATTTAAAAACATTTTTTTGTAGATTTATTTATTTGTATGAAAGAGCAAGAGAGCAGGGGGAGAGGCAGAGGAAGCAGGAGAGAGAAAGGGAATCTTAAGCAGACTCCATGCTGAACGCAGAGCCCAGTGCTGGACTTGATCTCATAACCCTGAGATCGCGACGTGAGCCGAAAACCAAGAGCCGGACACTTAGCTAACTGTGCTACTCGGGTGCCATTAGGACATGCTTTATTACAAATATTCTATCTACTTAATCAAATGGTAGTGTGGATCATGCCATCCATCTCCTTTCCACTGCCTTTAGACCTAGTTGTTTAATGTTTTCTCTTATGACAAAATGCTAGCTATACAGAATGGTACCGAAACTTGTATTCATCTGTGATGCTGTCTACATTTCTTTTCAAGAGTCACTGAAAAAAACAAGTCACTGAGGACACTAAAATATAAAATATGATCTACTTAGAGATGCACAATGGCTTTTGTTTTACAGTATCCTATTTATAACTTTTTTGGTAATGAACTCAGAGGATGAACGGCACCATTTGCTTGGATTTCCGTGAGAAATCTCACACACAGAAAGGTCACAGTGCATTAATGACAGAATCACCAAAAAACACAGATGTGAATTAAATACAAGATTTTTTCCTAGAAGCTCATTCTTTTCCAATAACTATGGAATTTATAAAGCTCAATAAAGACATAAATTCTTTGTAGCCTTCATTTGAGTTAGTATAAAAAACTATTTGCAGAACCAGCAAGGTGTTAAAGGAAAAGGGTATTAATATTATGGATATATCTGCCAATGCAAAGTAATCTTGGGATTAAAGTTTTTCTATTTTCAGTCATTTTCTTAGACAACGCTTCAATATTCAAAAACATATGGTGTTTACAATTTTACCCACAGGCTATTTTTCCAAAATGACTTCACTGATGGGCAATCACAGGATTTTCAGAATAGATTTTCATTTCTGAATTCTATTTCCTCCCCTCTTGTTTGACTCTTAACCCTTTGCTACAATCACATCGTTCACCAAGATAAGTTAATGAATTCATTATATTGTGGGAGTAGTAAAATCTCATGTTTCCTTTAACAACCTATGTAAAGTAGGAGTAAATTAATAATTTTATTTCTACATATAAATATATAAACATAAGGATGTTGTGTATACATGTAAAACTACTTGTTTTCTATCTACAGACAAATAGATATTCTACATAAGTCTGTAAATTGATGGAAGTTGGACCAGTTTTACTTAGTGTGAAAAGTCTAGCACAACATTTTAGCCATGAGAACTACTCATAATAACAAAGAAGTTTAATTAATCCAGTAGATATATTTTCATGTATTTTGAGTGCCAAGACAGCTATGATACTACTCTTGGAGTCCAGAGCATTTCTAATTGGTCAACAGACGTGGATTGATGGTTTTGCTGACATTTGGGAAGTAGTAATTTCTAGCTTTGCTTTTGTGAACCTGTGCTCTTTCTGAGACACATGAAATGCATGTTAGTTAATTTCTATATTCTGCCAGCAACACAAACTGAGTATTATTGGGCTCTAAGCAATATGGAAGCAAAGTCATTTGTCCATTACACAGATAGGAGACGCTGGACTAGAATTTGAATCCAGATCTGTCTGAATCCAAAGAACCAAAATAAAGAGACTGGGAATGACAGACTTGTATGGCATATAGTGATGCTCTATTGAGGTAGCCTATTGATTATTTCTACTAGGCCACTATTGATTATTAGAGTGCATATTGATGATTAAGGAGTTGGGAGATTATCTTCACTTATAGGCATGCAATCTGTCCAAGTGCCAGTAGAGCAGAAGGGATTCGAGTGTAGTTGATGCACTATTTCTGGATACATGCAGATCTAGGTTGGGACTCTGGTTATGTTGCATTTTAATTACACAAATGGCAAGTTATTGACCTTTCAGTTTAAACTTTTCTCATCAGTAAAATATGCTTCTTAATAGCACCTCACAAATATGATTAGTGAGCTTTTTTGAGATATCCAATGTGAAGTCCACTGTAAAGATTGCTTAGTATACCTTAAAGCACTAAATAGTGTGGTATTAATTGTTATTGTGAAATTTCAAAGTTATAAAACCATGGCTTTATTATAACAGAAATAATAATAATAATAATAATAATAATAATGATATAATTTTTAAATGGGCTCCATGTCCTGCCCAGCATAGAGCCCAAGGTGGGGCTTGAACTCATAAGCCTGAAATCAAGACCTGAACCCCGATCAAGAATCAGATGCCTAGCCAACTGAGCCACCCAGGCACCCCTAACAGAGAAATTATTGATCTTAAATATTCTTAAATGGGACAGAAGTCCACCAAATTAGCATAAGGGATAATTACCATAAAAGATAAGTGAGTGTTCAGGATTGGAATACCTTAAATGGCAGTTGATGGAGCATAGTTTAAAATTTACGTTTTGTGCTCTGTTCAAATGGTAGAAACAGTAGACAGCTGCTTTTAGCAGCCCTGCCTAGTGACCTGGCACAAAAGAAAATTGCTTGATATTCTAAGGTGGTTGGAAGGAAATGAAAACCTAATGAAAGTGTTCATTCACAAGTTTTTCAATGGAAAACTTGAGTTTCCAGTAGATTTAATAGCCTGTCCCAAGTTTTGTAGGTGGCAGAGCCACGATTCCCGCTCAGGTCTAACCTGCCCCTACGCCTCTGTCCCCGCTATGATGTCATGAGTTTAAGTGAACTCAACCTGCTTGTGGAAGGTACCTGCGTCTGTCAACCCAGGTCAGTTTCTAGAAGTGTGCTTAGCCCGGGGGCAGCAAGTGCCAGTGAGTTAACCTTTTAGGATAGCCCCGCAACCAGTGTGGGACAAGAGTTAGTGGTCAAATAGTCCAGCTTTACCACCTACGGTGACACAACTTTAAAGCATGTGCCGCAATGTCTCTGAGGTTCCCCAGCCAAAAGGAGCCTCATTTTTCCACGGCGGTAGCCCCCATACCAACGCCTCTATAGGTTTTCATTCTCTTCCCCATTGTTTCTCCTCCATTTCCCTCACAGTTCTTCCTAGGCTCATCTCTAAATAAAATGCCTGCGCCCACATACTGGCTTTCTTTTGGAAGACTCTAACTTAAGATCCAGTGTATAACACGGTTGAACGTGGCATTGCGTTAGCAGAAGGAGCTGCGCATGCTCAGTGTCCTTGTTCTCCTAAGGAGTTTCCTCTAAACAATTGCATTTGCGGTGGAAATTCTGGAATGGATGATCCCTGGGGTCCACCCAATTTTAAAGCCATCATTCTGTGGGTTTTGTTATTCATCTCAATTCTTAGAACTTGTCCTTGGTAACCAGAAGAAGCCTGCAAGCTTGTGGTGGGTGAGTATAGGTCATTGAAGTAGCACATTCAGTCTTATGAGAAATAAATTGCCTTTTTTTTTTTTTTTTCAATTCAAAACCAGGTATAGTCTTTAAACTATTTCCTTAGATAAGTCAGTTAAGATCGCTGGGCCTATTCTAACAAAATACATTAAGTTTTTAATAAAAAAACTACGCCAGATGGGATTTCTTTTGGTTCCAAGATGTATGATTTTAAAATTCCTCAGGATATCCAATTTTGAAAGTTTTAATATACTTTTTTACATTTATCTTTTTCTAATTTTAACATCAATCTGTGTTCATTGTAAAAAATTTGGGAATAACAGGCACTGTTGAAGTAGAAAACAAAAATAGTATTTTTTCTTTCCATTCCATTTTATTCTATTTCCATTCCATTTATACTTGTATATATAGATATAGATATAGATCATCACATACACATAAATACACACATATATAAATATGTACTTAAAATTAGAATCAAGTTTATAAATAGTTTGTATCATTTGAAAAGCTTAACATTGTCTCACTGTATTTTCCAATATTAATCAATATTCTTCAAAACATTCTACCCCACAATTGATTTGATCCTTTTTTCACTTGTGAGCATTAACCCCATTTCTTATATGTCACCATTATATTAAAAAACTTTTAGAAATGTTTGTTTGAATTTCTGATTTAGAATAAATTTCTAGATACAGAATTACTGGCTCCAAGGGTAGGAACACCTCTGTTTCTCAATACATTTTGATTTGAAAAAAGTTAGCATATTCCAACTAGGAGCATATGAGGTAGATTTCTTTTTTAATAAATAATTTTAATAGCATTGAAGAAAAAGATTAAAAAGTGAACCCCATAATTAGCTGAGTTGTAGAAAGCTGTGCCCAGTATTTTCAAGAGCTATGCATTCTAAAAAAGTCACTGTGAGCACTGTTCTGAGCTTCCTTTGCCTTTGCTGTTGACTAAATTTAATGTTCTTTCCCGGGGAGGACCCAATTAGGATGCACATCCTAAAAGCATTGTGGTCTGGTAGAATTGTAGGGAAGAATTTCTTATTCACACATTTTTGTTCATTTGAGGAGGAGGCCGAATTGGCGCTCGTTTTCTGTGACCCTGGAGGAAAGCAAGAGAGCGATGGAAGCTTGACCCTCTGCTTGGGGCCAAAAGAAAACAAAAACAAAAACAAAAAGACACAACTTGGTGTTGTACAAGCAGGTGGCTGAACATAAAACACAAATATGGAGTTATAAAATTTTCTTTCACTCTATAGAAAAAAATTTGCTGATATCTCATTTGGATGTTTTCTTTTTTTATTACAGTATTATGCATGGAAAGTGGTACTTAAAAAGCCATAATCCATTGCTAAAGGCATTAGTTTCCTTTTACAGTTCAGGCGCAACTGCAATATGCCACGAACGACGTGTTACCTTCCTCAATGTTTCTTCTAATAAACAGGGTAGGATAGTGGTCCTTGGGAATTTTGAAGCTCGAAATTTTCAACTGGGAACTGTGGTAAAGAGAGAGAGAGTTAAAACCACAGAAGGAACTCCAAACCTGGCTAACATAGTCCATTATTAAAGGAGACACTTTCCTACATGAGAATAAACTTACTAAATGATTCTCTCCTTCCGTGAGGTATTTAAGGAACCGTTTAAGTGCACAAAAAAATATTTTGTGGTATCAGAAAGCCTTTGAACGTTTCAGCTGAGAAATTTAATAGCCACCTTTTTCAGAGCCACTCAGGGATTTTTCAGCAATTGGGTTTGAACCTGTAGGCACATGTCATGTGGTGAGCTGTCCTCTGCAGGCCCCAAGTCCTACCCTGTAAACCTCAGTATTTTGTTTCTCCGCCCTTCTTCCCTCTGTCTGCTCTGTTTATGTATGTGGGAGAGGCCTGTTGAGTGTGGCTGATGTCTCCCAGCTGTGGCCTCTCCACTCACCCTAATTTCTTTCTCCATAGCTCATTTGGACCCAAGCAGTGGTGAAATTGCTGACTGGTGAGTGTGTCCTGCCACGGAAGCCATAGGCAAGACATGGCCATCACCAAAAGAGCATGAAGGATGGAAAACACCATCTGGACCATGCAATTTAAATACCATAAACCTCTCTTTTTTCATTTAAGAAAAATCAGCCATGCAGCCTTTTGTTGCTTTCTGCTGTGGCCAAAAACCACTTAGGTTGCAATCCTCTGTTAGTGAAAGAGAAAGTCCAAAGGGACTCCAGAAGATGCATTGCCCTCTTTTCAAGTTTTATGTGCAGCTTTTTTTGGCCCATATCTCTGTGGACCTTTACTCTGCTCAGAGCATGGAAAGTGCCTCCCAACTGTACATCTGTCATCGATCACCCTGAGAGAGCTCACTAGGCTTCCTGGGAATTTGTGTTCCAGTTGTCGTGAGACCAGGAGAGTTTGTTTTCTGTTTATGTACAACCAATAACCCAAGAACAAGCGGGGCATTTTGGAGAGTTCTATGCATTTAGGGAAAAAAAATCACAAAAGTGCTCCTTTCTGATTCTTAACCAGATTTAGTCATTCATTGGCTTTTATTCCAGAGAGTTATGTTATTACATTTTTATTTTTATTTATTTATTTTTTAAGATTTTATTTATTTATTTGACAGACAGGGATCACAAGTAGGCAGAGTGGCAGGCAGAGAGAGGGGAAGCAGGCTCGCCGCTGAGCAGAGAGCCCAATGCAGGGCTCGATCCCAGGACCCTGAGATCATGACCTGAGCCGAAAGCGGAGGCTTTAATCCACTAAGCCACCCAGGCGCCCCGTTATTATATTTTTATAGTGGTATTTTTATAAAAGATTTTATTTATTTATTTGAGGAGCACCTGAGTGGCTCGGATGGTTGGACATCTTGGCTTTGGCTCAGGTCATGATCTCGGGGTCCTGGGATTGAACCCGGCATCAGGCTTTCTGCTCAGTGGAGATTCTCTTTCTCCCTCCTCCTCTGCTGCTCCCCATGCTTGTGCTCTTGCTCTCTGTCAAATAACTAAACTTAAAAAAAAAAAAAAGATTTTATTTATTTGAGAGAGAAAGAGAAAGAGCGAGCCTGTGTTAGCAAGGAGGGGTGGGTGGGGGGAAGAAAGAATCTGAAGCAGACTTCCCACTGAGCATGGAACCTGACATGGGGCTTGGATCTCACAACCTGAGCCGAAACCAAGAGTCAGATGGTTAGCCGACTGAGGCATCCAGGCACCCCAATAGTGGTATTTTATAACAAACAATGATCTGGTTGCTTTTTTTAAATTGACATTTAAGACTGAGTTCTCTAGCCATGAGGGTAATTCAATAATGGTTTTCTCAGTGATTGGGTTCGTCATAAATAGCATTCATCTCTGTTGAGGGAGGTAAGAGAAATATTGCCCTAAAGTAAGAATAATACTGGACTCAGGGTTAGAGATGCAGCTCTGTCACCAACCAGATGTGTGACCTGAAGGAAATCACCTAACCGTTTTGACCTCAGTGCCTTCATCTGTGAAAGGAGAGCTGAGATCCTCTTCCTTTCTTTTCTATCATTTTGCTCAGTTGGCCCACATAGAGTACCTCATTAGTTTGACAATTCATTGGTTGTAAATAACACCCAGGGCTCATCACAGGTTGTGCCCTCCTTAATACCCATCAGATCTTCTTCGTTTCTGCAAACCCGAACTTCTTCCTAAATCTTCGGAAGGCAGGTTGAGAAGGAAAGTAATAATAAATAGTTGCCATTAGATCAGGCCTATGAAGTGCCAGCAACCTGGAAGAATGCGTGAAATGCTCTACATGCATTGTTCTTTGCTGTCATTAAAGGGAGCAGGTACTGCTATCTTATCCATTATAAGTGATGAGATTGAGATTTAGGACATTTAAGGGATTCCCTAATGTCACAAGAGGTAGACCTGGAATAAAAGCTCAAGTTTCTCCAGGACCAAAGCCTGACTCCTCAAAATTGTTGAGCATTTATTATGGACACAGCGGTTTCCATACATTATCCCTTTAATATTCAGAATAACGCTAAGTCTAATAGCATCATTCCTATTATGGAGATGAAGGAACTGTTGCTTAAAAATTCCAAAGCCTACTAAGAGTGACATGAAAGGTGTAGAGTAAGAGAGCCAGGATTCCTTCCTTAGCAGCCACGATCTTTCTGTCACATCAGAAGATAGCTTGGACATACTCTATGTTGTTGGATAACTAGCTAGCATTTTGTTTACTTTTAAATTTTGGCTTTGATTTTAGATGGGCATGTTTGAATTCATTAAGCCAAAAGTTAGGTAACATCACAGAAAATGTTACTTATTCTCATCATCTTTGGACAAGACAATAGAACAAGTTTAACTTAAGCTCCTAGACCCCAAACAAAAACCTTGGAAGACCCAAAGGATTGACAGGTGGGCTGATGGGGAAGAATGAAATCACTAAAGTCAGATTCACGCTCTTCATTTTTCTAGAGTAAACTTCTGAAAGTCAGATAACTTACTATCTTGAAATCTGGAGAATATGACAGAACATTTGATCTCTCTCTCTCTCTTTTTTTTTTTCCATGACAGTTTTTATAAAGGCATGAATGAAAGTGGGTATTGTATATTGGAACCCTATCAAGTGATCGCTATCAAAAAGGGAGACCGCAGTGTGAACATAATGCGTTAGTATCAGCCAGAACTTGGCTACTTGGTCAACAGTTGGAGCAGCATTTATCTCTCATTGTTGATGGTTTCCAAACCAAAACAGAATCATTTGGGAAGTGTGAACAAACTCATATTCATGGGCCCCCACCGGTTATATTGAATAAGAATTACTAGTGGGTGTGCCCAGGGCACCTGCATTTCTAAAAAGCTCCCCCTGACAATACGATATGCCGCCAGGTTGGGGAACCACTGAGCTAGGTTTGCAATCCAGCCTCTAAGCAGTCTGTCTCTGTCTCTGTCTCTCTCTCTTTAAATTTAATTTATTTTTTTTTCCTCAGTGTTTCTAAGCAGTCTCTTGAAGGAGGTCTCTGAAAGGCAGTAGTGATGCTGTTCTCAGCTACATTTTGATATTTTAAGGAAGGCTTAATGAGAAAAGTCACCAGGAAACTCATTTAAATGCCACTATTTAAGACTGAGACCTGAGTCACAGAGAAATCCCCAAAATTTTTGTAATTTTTTTTTGTTTTGCTCAAAAGCATAATTCTTCCATTTTTTTTTTCCTTTTGAAGGAATAGGCACTAAAAATTTAGTCCATGCTTTCTATTTTCTGTAGATAGAGGAGAATGGAAACAAAGAAAATGTTTTGCTTTTCATTCTGAAAGTATGGTGCATTCCTTTTATGAAGAAACTTGGTTCAGAATGCACTGTAAAGAAAATTAAGCATCAGTTTTCATGAATTCTCTAGAGAAATATGTTTTAGAAATGTGTGCACCATATATCAGAGTATTTTACTTCCTTTAAAGTCAAACCATATATTTTGATATGCTCTCAATTTAACAAAGTGCATCAGTTCTAAAGGACAAACATTTCGGTATTATTAATTTGCTTTAGATTTATAATGTCTTTTTTCCATTATGGATATGATTTAGGTTTTAATTTTTTTTCCATATTCTTCTCTTAGCAATTAAATAGGTTTGCCATGAGGTTTTTGTTTTTTGTTTTGAGTTGATGAGAAGGGCAAGAATTATATTTGGGTCAGTGTGTGCAAAGAAGGAATAGGAATCCTCTGTGGATTATAAAAGAATGAGTAGATTTTTACAAAATGAAAGGAGAAACTAATATTGCAGATGTTCAGGATAAAATCAGTTTCTGGGAAAAACCTTAAATCAAAGATTGTAAGTTCTGTAAATTTTTGAAGTCATAGTATACTTCATTTAAAATAAAACTTTTTTTTTCTCTAGCTAGTTATGGTTAGAGTTATTTCTTATCAAATTCTTTTACCAATTTTTTTGTGAGCAGTTTGGTTTAGCTGCTGTGTCTTTTTCTAATAGCTGCATATTCCAAGATCAGTATCTAATTTATGTGTGAGAAACATACTTTTTTTTTTTTAAGGCAAAGAGAAAATCAGAATGTTATGCGTCTATTCCATTGATTTCAGAAAAATAAACATACCGACAGCACAAAATGCTGCCAGAAGGATGAGGGCTAATGACTGTGGGTCTGTTTGCTTTTAATCATTTAAATTCCATCCGGGAAAAGTCCACTGGAAGGAGTATTAAAATCCAAGCTGAAATTGTCATTTAGAATCAAGTTCTTGGGAAAGCGGGTGGGCAGGGTAGAGATTGACTATTAAATGGTGAATAATGTAACATTGATTTAAGATTTAACTGGATTTTATACTTTCCAAGAGGCCGTTTGGATCAGAGCATTTCTTTGGAGAAATCGTACCTTGTTTCCCAGGCCTGTATCTGCTCACAGTTGGCTGGTGTGGTGATCATAGCACGTCTTGGGTGTTCTTCTGTGTGTGTTTGAGGAATGTCTCTCCAGTTTGCTCCTGGCTTTCCAGCCACATCGCCACAGAGCTGTGAGTCAGGAAAGGAGATTTTACTGCACTCAGAGCAGATACTCTCCTGTATATTCCTGAGCAAAGTGACCCAAAGATAACGTGCACCTTTAACTTGGGTGAATTATGTCCTTTTACATTGAAGACTTTCCTTTCCCTGAGCTTAATCAAAATACTTTTTGATATGAGTTCCCATGCAAGCTTCACTTTGCTCCAGGGTCACATCCTCAGCTAACCATAGCTAGCTTTTTTGAAAATTCTTAACCACCAGTCTGTAAGCTATTCTAGGGAGCATGTTATTCTAAGAAAATATTCATCCTCGCTACCAGTAAAGTCACTTATTAATTTGTGTTCCATGATTGCAAATGATATTTTGCCAGTAGGAGGACAACGTGGAAAAAGAAATGTTATGTTTAATGAATTCTGATCAATCTTGTGATGGATTATTTACCAAAAGGATGAACCCTGAATGCATAGAATTTTGAATTACTTGTACTATCTGGGGAGCAGTTTTCCTCTGTGTTGGGATCTGGATGACCAGGCACCTTCTACTCTTTGCATGTGCTTCAGCCCCAAGTGAGCTTCCTAACTCAGCTCACATCCCTCGGATATGTTCAAAGTCACTGATGAGGACATGATGATTAAGCCAGTATCTCAGCAAAATAAGCCAATAAATCTGTGGAAATGACAAAATCAGCAAGGTCATGGTGCATCAGGTTTTGGGTTGGGCATCTATTATTGAATCATTATGCACATGAGAATCTTCTGGACTGTAGTTATGCGGCGGTTCTCTAAGTTTTCTGGAGAATGATGGATGGTCCCAGCAAAATCATGAAGAATTCACCTTTGATGAAAATATCACACTTGTATAAGTTCAAGCCCTTACATATTAGAAATATATAGATAGAAATTTACACAGATCTCTATAGAGAGTTAGTATTTATTGGAAAGAAGAAGAAAAGAGAACCTTGATGTCACCTCCCCCCACTCCCGGAACACTCTGTGAAGGAGTTCAGACACTAAGTCAGATCACAGAACATTTTTCATGTTGAAGACTTTCTTTTTCCTTATTTTATAATTCCAGTGTTGGTGCATTCCAAGTGATGTGTTCCTTTTTTCTACAAGGTGAGACCTAAATGGAGTTACTGTTTGTGTAAGTGTGCATGCATGTGTGTGTGTGTATGTGTTTTAAGAAGGGAATCACCGTATACTAACTGTATAGTTAGGAGGTAAATGAATCTGGAAAGTGCTTCTTAGACTTAGTGACAAGGAAAAGTTTAAAAAAAGCATAATCGCCATAAAAATAAAAGTAGAACGCTGAGATGGTTTGAGGTTTGTGAAAAATTTAGAAATTGATAAAGCATTAGGGAATTCTGTCTTTTTAATGGAAATAAAAATGAAGCAAGTGGATAATGTGGCCAAAGATTCAGGGCTATGTTTTCCATTTTCAGCATTTTGGTTTCCTTATTTTTAGTGTAACAAATTATTGTGGTTAAGGCTTGAGTATTGGTATTAATGTTTAATGAAAGTTATATATTTTTCCCTTCAAATATATAATTTGAAAAGACTTGCTGCATGCTTAAGTGTATAGTCTTATTACATTGAAGAGCCATTTTTTTTTTTTCCCCAACAGAACACATCTGTGATTATTATATGATGGGAAAACAGTTCAGAGGAAAAGTGTTTTCCCTCAGTAGGCCTATCCTGAACAGTCCTTCTGCTTGTATAGCCTCTGCTCTGGGAGGAGTTGTTGTAGGGAGTAGAC
Organism: Mustela erminea; assembly: GCF_009829155.1. Taxonomy (NCBI): domain Eukaryota; kingdom Metazoa; phylum Chordata; class Mammalia; order Carnivora; family Mustelidae; genus Mustela; species Mustela erminea. Next base: position 57,686,293 of record NC_045618.1, on the reverse strand, counting down.
CACACTTTATCTGGTCTGTTCATTTGAGTAAAGATGCACTTCTTAAGTGACTACCTCTAACCAGAAAGAAGAAAGACTATAAATAGTGACTCTGCTTAAAATGATATTCATAAGGATCACCTATGCACTTAAAAGAAAGTAGGTGCTAAATAAATCTTCCAGCCTGACTCCGCACTTGCCTGCTATATATATACATTGTAACTATGCGATATAACCCCAAATAATAATAACTTGCTTGTACTCCTGACACCAATTGATTTGTTTAGAGGAATAGGGAGGTTACAACAAACTAACTTCTTCTTTTGGGGTACGTATATTTTGAAATGCTCTTCACATCTGCCTTTTGTTTTATGAAGATATATATTATTCTGCTCCTAAATGATCAGTTTTCTTCTTCCTCCAAAACTATTTTTTTTCCTTTGGAGAGGGAGAGAAAGAGAGAGTGCGCGTACATGCCATCAGAGGGAGAGTGAGAGGGAGGGGAAGAACAAGAATCACAAGCCGACTTCACTCTCAGGGTGGAGCCCGACTTGGGGCTCGATCTCGCAGCCCTGAGATCGTGACCCGAGCTGAAATCAAGAGGCAGCTGCTCAGCTGAAAGATCCACCCAGGCACCTCTCCAAAGCCATTTCTTTTTCTTTCTTTTCTTTTTTTTTTTTTTTTAATATTTTTATTTATTTATTTGAGAGACAGTGAGAGAGAGCATGAGAGGTGAGAAGGTCAGAGGGAGAAGCAGACTCCCCATGGAGCTGGGAGCCTGATGCGGGACTCGATCCCGGAACTCCGGGACCGTTACCTGAGCCAAAGGCGGTTGCTTAACCAACTGAGCCACCCAGGTGCCCCTCCAAAGCCATTTTTGATTCCACAATATTCTGAAGTAAAAAATCAGGTTGAAAATTAATTAATTATGGTTACCTTACAGAGGGTATTGGTTCTGAAGTCATGAAGCATATAGTTCTTTTAGGGGGTGTGGTTTAAGCAAAAAAAAAATGCATATATATATATATATATATATATATATATATCTCCTTTTGAAGAGCAGATAGAAATATCAGAATACATGATTAGTCTCAGGGGAAGTAGCAGGCAGGATGATGGCCCCCAAAGATGTCCGTGTCCTAATTCTCACAGCCAGTGAATGTGTTACCTTAAACTGTGAAGATTAATTAAGGTTGCAGATGGAATTAAGTTTGTTAATCAGCTGACCTTAAAAGAGGGAGATTACATTAGATTATTCAGGTGGGTCCAATGTAATCAAAAGAATCTTTAAAAGTGAAATGGGCAGGGAACAAGATCAGAGTGATGTGACAGGAGAGGAAATTGACCCACCACCACTGGCTTTGAAGATAGAGGGAAAAGCCACAAGCCACAGAACAGAATTGGCCTCCAGAAGCCGGAAAAGGCAAGCAAACAGATTCTCCCCTACAGGGAATTCATTCCCCCCTCCCCCCGGAGTATCTAGAAGGGAACACAGCTCTACTAAGTGAGATTTTAGCCTTGTGGGACCCATTTTGGATTTCTGACCTACAGAACTGTAAAACTGTGAATTTGTGTTGTTTGGTGTATTGTGTAGTTTGTTACAGCAACAGTAGTAACTGAATGCAGGAGGTGTCTCAGCTTCAGATCTGGCTTTGCTAATTCATTTCTCTCAGGTGTGATGTGAGTGGACTGTGATTTAGCTAAAGGCGAAGGTACTAGTATTCATCTTCATCCCCTCCAATAACTGGCACATTCTTAGCACAAAGGCATTCAGAGTTGTGAATATGTCCGTGAGATTTATAGACCTCATCCTTGGCTACATGTTCATAAGATTGAGCTGCACATTCAATTTCTTAATAGATTTGGGGAATATGTTTAGTGGCTTTACTTACACTAAACTGTACAACTAAATGAATTATATTTTCAAAAAACGTATTTTGAGTTGAAATAATTTTGTCCCACTCAATCAACTTATGGTTGGCTAACTGGCAAGGAAAACAATCCATTTCCAAGACCAGTGAGTTCGCATTTTGCATTTAGCTGTGTAAATATAATGAGGAAGGGAGAAGGGGAGTTAAGGAGAAAGAGAGAGAGCATGCAAAGGTGGGGGGGAGAGAGAGAGAGATTGATTCTCCAAAGGTTTGACAATTAATATCCCAACCCCAGTCAATCTTGGTGGAAAAATGCTCAATTATGCAGTACCAGTTGAGGAATAGTTTTGCTGTCAAAAAGCTTGTACTTGTTGTGATTGAATGTGATTCAGGTAACCCCAGTGGAATGGTAAAGTCAGATAAAGTTGAGATTTGACTGGGTTTGCATGACCAATAACCTTTCCAATTTAATAGAATAAATAGTGCCTCTATGTGTGCTTAACATACTGACATTATCTATACCAGAGTGAATTATTTTTGAAGGAACGGAAGGATTTTCTGAAATCATGTTAGAGAAGACCTGTGACATGATAGCATTTGATCATCTGGATTTAAATATATCAAATGCAGGGTGTGAAAACCTGCTAGGATTAGCCCAAGGTTCAGGTAATGGTTCTGTCTTGCTGTTCTTGTATGATAATGGAGTTCCCCTGTACAGTTTATGAATGGAATCTAATATAATCTAATATAAAACTGCAAGATTAAAGAAAATCCTGGTCATTTAGAATTTTTCTTCATTTTTAAGTCATTAGTTCATTATGTGTACATGTACGTATCTAAATCTTTTTCTCATGGTAATTTCGCTAGTAGATTAATGATATCAGACTTTTAAAGCATTTACAGAATTGACATGATTTTTGAGCTTTGCAAAATCATATTTGGGAAAATGTGTCAAAGCCTTCAACAGAACTGATTTGGAATGTATTGTATTTTGGAACGTTAGGTATTTTTAGCATTACAAACTACAAATTAGAAGAAAGAAACATGCCAAGTATTTTAGCTTTTCTATACAGGCAAAGATATACAGTTGGGTCACTGACTATCTGGAGGGGATATAGTTGCTAGGCCAAACAATGTACCTTAATATTTTGTGGCTCACTGACTCCTTTAAAATTTCGATGAAATCCACAGTCCCTTTCCTTAGAAAAAGTACACATACATACATATGCGCACACACACATGTTTTTATATTATGCATTTTTCCAGAAAGCTTATATAGACCTTGAATCCCCTTCATGAGCTTGCAAGGGTAAGAACTTGTTCTTTGAAACATCGTGAGTTTCTTGTCTGGACTATACTAAGACAATCACCTTGAACTTTGGTTTCTCAGAAGACTTCAGAAATGTGGCACTTTCATATTCTAAGGAATGAATTATTTTGGATGTACCGTAATTTAATATTTTAGCCAGTTGATGACCTAACGTCAGGTAGACCCACACAATTATTTCTGCTCAAGGTCAGGATTTTAAAGAAAGCAGAAAGTTTTAGATGGAAAGTGAATTCTAGGACTCAGAGTAAAGAATTCAGACAAAACCAAAGGTTATAAAGTGGAAGCAGATTCTGATTTCCCCAATGGGGTTGTTGAGTAAAAGTTGATGAAGGTAGGAAAGAACAAGAGTGGTCCTTACTGCTACGTCATCAAGGCCGGCAGGGTTGTATGTACAGGAGGTCTGCCTGGAGGTCCCAGAGGTACTGGGGGAGGTCCCTAGAACCTGGACACCAAAGTACTGGGCCATGGATTTAGAAAATGATTGATCAAGAGACACAGGTGAAAGGGATGGGGTTGGGGAATGACTATGCAATGTCAGCATTATGGCTGACTTGATTTTGAAACTTGATCTTTGGACTTAGGTGATTTTTATGCATCTTCTCTGTTATTGGGACAAAAAGCAGGCTGGGTTGATCTCACAAGGAGGAATAAGCGTGCAAGTCTGGCAGGAGTAGAAAAGCAATGCTAATCTGGGTTCTTTGGGAAAAGCACATGCATTTATATGGTCTATAGGTATCTAAATAAAATCATTAGCAGGTAAATTCTAGCATGACCTAATGTTACTTGCTCTATGGAAATCTTCTGGATTGCTCCTCTTTCCCTAATTAAAATTGTTGGTAATGTGACTGAGAAAGATGAGTTTAAATCCCCAGTAGAATTTCTGATGACCTTTGATGACTTTCATCTACGAAGATTTTTTTGTGAGTTCTTGAAAGATTTCATCAGGAATTCGGGTTCTCCACTCCAAGACTTTGTGGCTATTCTTTGATCTTGTTCTGGCATCAACCCAAACATGGAAATTTGCCTCTTTCTTTACTTTGCATGCACACACACACACACACATACACACACACACACACGCTCAAATGTTCACAAACATTAGCCATTGAAACAAGGCTTTGTAGTGTAAAACTGACTTTGCTGATGGTTTTAGGACATGAAGGTTAATATATTTCAACAATTCAATTGAAATGAAATGTTCAAAAGTTGGTGTGGACAACAAATAAGGGCATTTAGGAGAAATCTAGCCTTTTTCCTCCATAAACCAAGCCATAGACAGAGCATGGAGCTGTGTCTGTCCACAGGAAGGGTAACCTTTTAAGACTCATGCAAAGACACCATGCCATCCACTTACCAACACTTTTACTGACCATATCCAGAGGCGGCATCTTTTCTGGCTTTGTACAAGGTTCCATATAGATTAGTTGCCATTCTGCCTGTGTTAGAGTCCTTTAGCTACTCTGCCATATTGTTTAGGTCTCCTGAAGAGTGCTGGAGGCAAACTCCATGGATTTGAATCCCAGCTTGCCAAATACAAGCTGTGTGACAGTGGGGGAAGTTATTGAATCTATCTGTATCTCGTTTTCCTCTTCTGTTAGGTTGGAATAGTAAAGCTTCTACTCACTTTATAGGGTCATTGTGAGGACTAAGTGACATATAAGCATGTAAAGAGCTTAGAAACGTCGTCTAGCACATAGTGCTCAATAAAGGCTAGTCATTAATATTCTCCTAAATATGTCATTTATGCAATAAATGACAATATTTTATTCACATAATAAAATTTCTAGTAGTTTCATGTTACTGACAGAATAAAGTTCCAACACTTCAATCTGACATTTAAAGTCTGCTTACCACATCCCTTCATCCCTCTTCTTTGACATATGATGAAGGGTCAACGTTAGCCACATGGTTTGCTCCTGGACAGCCCAATCTCACTGTTCACCCCCAACTCCAAGTCTCCTCTCATGTTGCTGGATACACCTGATAGTACAATTCACGTGATACATTCTCAAAAGGCCATTTACAAATGCATGTGAAGGTCAAAGAAAATATTTCCTTCCCCAGTGACTGAAAGAATAAAGGAAAGAAGAAGAGAGAAATCTAAGCATTCTTTAGCTGGTAGTCAATGAGAATTGAAATCAAAGGCTGAATTTGGGGTCTTCATTATCTTTGAATAAAATACACCCACCAAAGTATGTCTACTTGTAAACAAAACTACAAGGCAGATACCTCTTCTAGTTCCTTTTTCCTACCACTTTTCACCCAAATTAAGGAACCAATGTCTCTCCCAGAAATAGCTGATTTTCAGTAAGGAGGAAAGCCTAGAAGAGCTGATTTTATGAAGAGTGACAATTTAGATTATAGCAGGAGTGGGGTGTATCATTTTTTTTTCTAAGTTGCCTTCAAATATCACCCTTTGGGCAGTCACTTAATTTGTGGGAACATGAGCATAGTTTGAATGCTAATTAATAAAAGAAGAAAATGAAAAGATGAAAGAGGGAGGGCATCCTGACCCCTACTGTTTATTTTCCTGCTCATGGTGGTTGTACTACTACTTCAGACTATTTAATTGGCCTCTTTCCCGTTCTTATGATCTAGTTCCTTCTGCTTTGTGACTGTCGCTTTGGTGTGTGAGAGAGGCTAAATGCCATTGATTTCCTTCTTTAATTTTGGTGATTATTTCTACACCCAGAGGAAAAAATCATCTGAGAGGCAATCCTAAAGACTGCTGACAAACTGGCAAGGCACTCAAGAGAGCAGATGATGCTACAGAGAAGATTTTGTGTGCCCATGGGTAAATGAAATGGTTGGCTTATCTGACCTTTTGCTTTTGAAGCTGGCATCTTGACAAAGCATCACACGGCTAAGCAGGAGGGCTTGATGCTCTGACCAGGAGAGACACTGGGCCGTTCCACTCCTTAAAAACGCTCAACTAGTAACCATAAAAAAGAATGAGATCTTGCCATTTGCGACAACATGGATGGACCTAGAGGGTGTTAGGCTAAGTGAAATAAGACAGAGAAAGACAAATACCATATGCTTTCATTCCTAGGTGGGATCTAAAAAAGCAAAACAAACAAACAAAAACAAAGAATCATAAATATAGAGAACACACTGGGGTTGCCAGAGGGGAGGGTTTTGGGGGATGGGTGATTAGGTAAAGAGGATTTAGAGCTACAAGCTTCCAGTTATAAAAGAAATAAGTCATGGGGACAAAAAGCACAGCAAAGAGCATAAAGTTAATAATATTGTAATGTTCTATGGTGACAGACAGTGATTACACCTATCGTGGTGAGCATAGTGTCATGTATAGAATTACTAAATCACGTTTTACACCTGAAAATTATTGTAACATATGTCAATTAGACTTCAATTAAAAAAAATTACTGTGCTGGAAGGAGGAGACCTATTTTCTATTCAGCTCTGTAAGTTTTTCGACTGCTCCACATCATAATTTTTCATCTGTAAGATGAAGGGTCATTCATTGAAATAACCCGGCATTGTTTTAAGTACCCAGGATGGGTCAGTGAATGAAACTGACAAGATTCTTGCTCTTGGTGTGTTGGGGTGGGGGGATACGGGGAATGGAGGCAGTCAACAGACACATGAATTAATACAGAAGAAAATTCCAGATACTGGTAGCAGCTGTGGAGAGAAGAACACTGGGTGGGATGCAGAAAGTGACTAGAAGAGGTGGATTAGGGGAGGTCTCTTTGAGGAGACAAGCATTTAAGCTGTACTTGAATGATGAGAATGAGTCATGCCATAGGGCAGCAGTTTCCAGAGAGAAGGCACAGTTGGTACAAAAAAAGACTAGAAGGCAACAATTAGGTGAGTGTCTTTGAGAGCCTGGCAGAATGCCAGGGTGAGGAGAATGAGAGGAGACTGACAAGAGATGTGATTAAAGAGGTGGGCGGGGGCCAGGGAAGACTTCGCTGATACTGTGAGGGGTTTGAGTTTATTCTCATCCTTGTGTAAACCCATTGAAGCAGCATTGTCCAGCGGAAATATAACATGAGCCACATATGTAATTTTAAAATGTTTAGTAGCCACGTTAAAAAAGTAAAAGAAATAGGTAAATTAGATTCAGTAAGTGTTATTTAACAAAGTATATAAAAGTATCGTTTCAACATGTAGTCACAATTAAAATTATTGAGATATTTTACACTCTCTTTTTGAATTAAGTCTTTGAAATCCTTGTGTATTTTACATTTATAGCACATTTCAGTTTGGATGCCAAATTCTCATTGGAAATAATTGATCTACATTAGGATTTCATAAAATTTACATTTGAGATGGTAGATTCACATACCCGGCTTGTTTCAAACACTTAAATGCTTTCCAATAATTAAATCCAGAATCAGTTCTTTAAATTTAGAATAATCAAAATTAAATAAAATTTAACATTCAGTTCTTCAGTCACACTAGACTCAAGTGCTCAGTAAACATGTGGCCAGTGGCTGCCATATTGGATGGGTCAGGATTGGAGGGTTTCAAACAATGAATGACAGGATTTGATTTGCTTTTAAAGGACCACTGGTTGCTGTGTGAAGAAAGGAGTGTGGCAGAGAAAGTATAGGTATTGGGAACTGATTACACAGAGGTCAGCAAACTTTTTCTGTCAAGGGTCAGATAATAAAAAGGAGCAAGATAGTAAATATTTAAGGCTTCGTGGGCCTTATAGCCTTTGTTGTACATAATTCCGCTATTGTAACACAAAAGCAGCCATAGGTGATACATGAAAGAATGAGCATGGTGGTGTTCTAATAAAACTTTATTGATGGACACTGGAATTTGAATTTTGTAGGCATTCACATGTCGTGAAATATTAACCCTTCGATTGTTTTTCTTTTACAGTCATTTAAAAATGTAAAAATGATTCTTAGCTTACAGGACATAAAAAAGAGGCAGCAAGTGGAATGGTGAGCTGGTGTTTGCTGACCGCCCCCCAAATCAGGGGTATTTGGCAGGAGCCCAAGGCGGGAGGTGATGGTGCTGGGGAGTTGCAGCAGTGGGAAGAATGTGATTCCTGTGGTTGAACTTGATGATAGTCTGGGGTTGGGAGCCAGGACAGGGGAGAGTCAAGAATGAAGGCATTAGGCTTCATTTTGAGTCTGACTAGATGGTTCCTAAAGTTGTCTTTAGCTCCAACAGTTTGTGATCTATGATTGTTAAGTGGAATCCACTTTTTGACCAGAGATTGGAATGGTACTCTACCTCCTCCTTGAGTGGATACATTCCAGTATCTGGAAATTATAAACCTGGGAATTTTCTCTGATAAAGGATTATTGTCTATTTCAGCTCCTCCCTGACAGCGTCATTAAGCAATTTTATAATTTTTAATTTTTATGTTGTGGAATTCCATGGATCTCAAGATAAAGTTTTGTACAAAAGTATACTTTTGTACATGTACCAGTGATATGCTTCATTTCTGTATAGCTATGATAGTGTTTAAATGGATTTAACTTGCTTGTTTTAAAACAAGTTCTATAGGAATTCTGGATCATTTAGGTCCTTCCCTCCCCTCTTTTTGTTCTGTCCTATTGTAGTTATCCCTGGGGAGCAAAGTTTTCATGGATTAAAACAGCAATTGATTTTTATTCTTAGCTTTTATTTGAATGTATCCTTTCACCTCAGATATATTATGCATCGCCAAAGAAACTCATAAATTATAGACTAAGCAAAAGTTAAAATTAGATCTGAGTGTGGTGTAAGGCCCAAAGGAAACTATTTGAAAAGGTTACAAGCTGTCAAAAAACAATTTGTATGGCTAAAAGCCACACAGTTAGATGCTGTTAATGGAGTATCTGCGATGATTATTTGGGCATTGGTTGCTTATTACGTCTCTGTGGCAACTAATCAGTGTATTTCTTTGGAAGCCAGAGACAGCCGGAATTCGGCACCTCTAATACCAAAGAAGTGTGTGGTCGAATGTGCTGTGCCACATCAAATAAACCGCACCTCTTCTCTGTCCAGATTTTAATAATTCCCCACCCTTCCCAAATTGTCATTGGTGCTGATTGCAAGAATAAAGACTGGTTACTTCAGTGAAAGGATCATAAAGTCAATCATGTGGATAAAATTACTGAGCCATCCAGCCAGCTGGTCTCTATTTGGCCCCACTTTGGTTCATTAGTTTATGGGGTGAATTCACTCCATATTTAAGGAAAGCAAAAACGGCATCAAAACTCGTTTGTAATTAATTGCAGCTTTTTAGAAAGGAATGCATTTGCAAATGAAGAATATGCAATGCCAGAGCCTGATTTCTGATTATGTTATGCATCTGTCTAAAATGTAACTTTCTTTTGTGTTTATGTTAACGCTGGGTATAGGTTAGACACTTTTTCAGACCCTTACCACTATTTTCCGTGTTTTCAGAGTTTCTCCTTGCCAACTGCAGAAACGTTAAAATAGCGCATCATTGATTGGCGGGAGCCCGCGCATCTCCAAACAATGTAAGAGTCATTTGAATGCCTGGCCATCTAATCTGGTGCCTGTCGCAATGTATTGTCATTCAGGTGATTAGATGGGCTTGTGCAACTGTAAGCTGAAGTTGAAATGACAATACATCACAAAAACATTGTGGTTTCCACGCTTTGTTAGTGGCAAAATGGCTAATGTTAATTACTTGGGCATTTAATGGACCCAGAAATAACAAATACATGATTCTCTTGATTTGGAAACCTTTTACAAAAGGACATAAAAGCAGTCAAGCAACTCTGGAGCTGTGCCTTGACACGTCTAACTCCTCATAAGGACCAAAGGAAGGGCAAAGGACACAGATGCTTTTAAACAAAAGGAACCCAGTAGGACAGAGCAGTGATACTTAATGCTAGCTCTCGTAAACACAGAAAGGAAAAATCTGTTGAACGAAGAAGCCAAATGTCATAAATATGCCTCCCTATGTCAAAGACTGGAATTAGTTCTCACAGAACACAACAGGCAAAGGCAAAACAGAACTTCAGTTGGCTACTTCTGGTGGAAATAATCCGCCCCAGAGTAAGTCAAGCCACTGACAAAAGCATTTCTTTGGAAGTGATGGGTACTTGGGACGGGAGCCCTGTGGCTACAGAGCAAAAGCTCAAAATGTGTTTGGAGGGATGTCCAAGTATGCAAATCCCTACCAGATGCCATGAGACATGAGGGCCACAGGACTCATCGTGACATTTGGACCACCTTTGGATCATATCTCCTCTCCTTCCAAGTCCTGCCCCACCTGAACTTGCAACAAATTACCCACAAAGTGAAAGTTAAAGAAAAAGTCAGCAACATGTAAATGGACCCCTAGGAAAAAGAATCTGTTTCAGATGAGGGTGTCTCAAGACCCTCATTTGACATGAGGAGACTCAGACCCAGAGAAATGAAAATGATGAAGGAACTTACTCAAAATTACCTATGTAGTTAGTCAGTTGGGGTAATTAGCAGAGTATTTTACAAAATGACTTTAATATGTGTTTTAACTAATCCTCCAAAACAAATAAAACAAACAAACAAAACACAAAAACTTATGAGGTAAGTAGAGAAAGTATGATCTTCAAAACATTTCGGGGAAAGGAAGTGAAATCCGGAGAAGTAAAGTAATTTGCCCAAGACCATCTAGCTAGGAAGTCCTGATCCCTTCTATATAGTTCTTTTTGACTCTATGAACTTTCCATTACTATAAATTGCCTCCAGATTTAAGTTCCTTTTTCTTCCCATGTAGTAGCCAAGCATAACGAAAAGCTAAAGCATGAGGAAAGAAAGAAAGGAACAAAGGAGTAGAATGAGCTTTGTGCCTAATTCCTCAGATAATAGCTTTCTCAATTAGAGTAGATAGGCTGAATACCTCCTGAGCACATCAGTTGGGGAGAAAAACCTACACCTCCAATAATACTTCATAGATGAGCCAGTCTTTGCATTCTTTGAGCCTATTTTCCCTCTCTTCAGGTCCCTCAATATTCCTCCCCCCAAATCCCCTCAAAATTAATACAGGCTCAAATAAAGTAAAAATGAATTGTTGCTTTCAAAAAAATGACATAGGGCCCTAAGAAATGTATCCTGTCAGAAATGTAATTTTAATGGCCTAAGTTATATAAATGACACATAATAAAACATTATAATTACCTATTATTTACATGTGTGTTCTAAGAATTACTTAAAATTAATTGGGAGCAGGATTAACAATTTTAATCACTTTATGAAATATTCATGAGCATTCATAAAATCCACAAGGCTTTTCTTTAATGAATTAATGATATTTAATATCTTTTCACAGAATTTAAGGGCAGAACAACCCAATTTGATAATGCAGTGTAAGGTTCTGAAGTTACTCTCCGTCTCGCTGAAGAAATGACTGCGGGCACATTGTTCTTAGCTGTCCATTCCATCCATTGGGACACAAGTGAGTCTTTTCTGCTTTTGATCATGAACCAGGTTCTCCCAGCTGAATCTATTTGATGTGACAAAAACCATAACCAGAATACCTTCGCAGCTAGTACTTACAGTTTCTAAAATATGCGTTCTGATGCTAGGGGCAGGAAATCACAGCCACTGTGTAGACCACTCTAGGCACTAAGCTGAAGGGATATCTAGAATCTCAGGGCAAGATCTGAAATTATTTCTTTCTATAATGGAAGTGAGAGAGAGTCAAGATGAGGTGGTTGGGGTTAGTCATCTGGAGGGGGACAACTCACTATGTGTATATGGGGGTGCCAAAGTATATTCTTAAATCTTTTTTTTTTTTCTTTTAAGATTTATTTATTTTATTTGCAAGAGAGAGAGCTGGAGAGGGAGAGGGAGAGAGGGAGAGACAGAAGGAGGCTCCCCACAGCTGATCAGGGACCCGCCTCACAAGGCTTGATCCTAGGAACGTGGGATCATGACCTGAGCCAAAGGCAGATGCTTAACCAACTGAGCCACCCAGGTGTCCAAAGTATCTTCTTAAGTCTTGTTTGTGTTCTCCAACCACCCGTACACTTTTCCTCAAATCCAGCAGGGAGGCACCAACTATAACCAGGACTAAAGTAAATGAGATAATTAAATCATAACATATTGTCAAGGAAATATTACTGGCAAAATGGGGGAGATTATTTTTATCTTTTCCAGTTGTAACCCTGACATTTATTATATAACTATAGTTAACCCAATTAACTATAGTTAAATAAGACATGATGCTTTGTCTAGAAGTTGAGTCTAAAATTTTACAGTTAATAAAACAACCTTTATAATATTATGATGTGAATCGTAGAATGCAATAGTATAGATGAATGCGCAGGAAAAAAAACAATAATGAGCTCTATGTCACTAAATCCCTATGAAGGAAAATAGTCTTAGCAGAATACACGGAGGGACGGCAGATTCTCTGTTAGATTTCTTTTGCTTTTTTTCACTTCCTTTCACTCATACTCAGTTGCTAGAGTTTCCTTTTGTTTTAGGTCATCAACTAACTTGTGTTTTTCCTTTTCCTTGAATATCCTTCTCAGTAAATGGTGTTTATAGGAGTGGGTTGGGTATGTTGGGTTGTTTCTGACTTCCTGACTGAGAATTTTTTCCTTTTGTTTTTACACTTGAGTAGAAAATCAGGAGTTCAAAACTATTTCTCCCCAGGCCATTGAAAGAACTGATCCATTGTTTACAACATTCCACAACAATTCAAATTATCATTCTTTTTCTATGAATCTCGGTTTTGTTGTTGTTGTTTCTGTTTGTTTTTAGTCTCCTTCAGTTCACAGAATTTGTTCTCTTTGTAAAAAATGTTTTCTTTTGGGGCGCCTGGGTGGCTCAGTCGTTGGGCATCTGCCTTTGGCTCAGGTTATGATCCAGGGATCTGGGATCGAGCCCCACATCAGGCTCCCTGCTCCGTGGGAAGCCTGCTTCTCCCTCTCCCCCTCCTCCTGCTTGTGTTCCGTCTCCAGCTGTCTCTGTCAAATAAATAAAATATTTAAAAAAAAATGTTTTCTTTTACCCCTTTGCCCCTCTCCAACTCTTGATCTCTTGCTAGATGGATGTTGGATAGCCACATCTTTTAACATTTCACCCATCATTTTCATCTCTTTTTCTTTTTGCTCTTCATTCTAGGAAATGGTGTCTATTCCGTCACCCTGATCCACCAGTTTGGTTACAGCACTCTGCTTTCTGTTATTTAGTTTGTACGCTAAGGTTGTCATTTGTCACCCATACTTCTAATTATCTCTTTACTGTCTATAATAATTTAGTGTCTTAAGTATTTTTTTCTTATTGTGGTCTATTCTAATTTTCTGGACTTATTAACTTCTTTATTTTCTCTGAGGAAATTAATGAGAATTTTCTTAAAGTATTTTTCTGCTTCTTCAAAGGTCAGATTTTTTGTTTGTTCACTTTCATCCTTCTTGTTGATACCATTGACTTTTTCTCAATGGCCCCTGCTCGGTGATTCTCAGTTCATATTTGGAAATGATGGGCCAATGTAATTGATAGGGATTAATTAAAATGAATTGACTCTGTAGTTACAAATAGCAGCATGTAAACACACTTTAGTACTATGGTTTGGTTATATTTTCTTTAGTAAAATCCACGAGGAAATAGAACGGGAGGGCGGAAGACATGAAGGGAAGGCAGCTCATCTAAAGGAACAAATATTTCCGACTCCAGCTCTAGGTATCTGTGAAATGTTTGTCCCTTTAGATGTGACGTGAAACTATAACCAGCACACTGCATATTATAAATGACAAAACAGGCAGGGGGTTAAGTGACTTGGCAAAAATAGTAATTATGATTTTCCTTTTGCATCAGTATTTATATTTAGAAAGGAAGCACATTATACATTTCTTTGAAGCCACATTGACTTTGCCCCGCATGTGGATTCATCTTTCTAGAAGGTGATACTGAGGTGATGAAGCACCCTGAGATGAGGGTGGATATGGTTCTCTCAACTAGTTCTCTCAACTATGGTTCTCTCATCTAGGAACTAGATGTTTCTCAAATGGTTTTATTAATCTGCTCAGAAGCCAGTCTCAGTTTTTATTCTAGTGTTAATCTCTGTCCCATTCTCCATTGTTTCTGTAGAAAAGGCATTTTCAAAATAGAATTCAAGAGACATCAACGTCTCAAATAGACCACACTCAGAAGTAGATAGAGGCTGACCAATGACCACGGTTTTGCAATTTCTAAAACATAAAAGTAAATTACTTATGACAACTGGCCAAGTTTCTTCCAAACTTGTATTGCATCTCATTTTGTGATTTCAGGTCTCACCCTTGGAAGCAGCAACTATGTATTTCATTTTAAGATGATGTGAACAACTCTATTATCAAAGATGGCCAAAAAAGAGAAAAAGAGTCAGGTTTTGCGTGTATTAAGTAGGACGGCTGTACGGGCATCCTGACTCGGTCATGCATTAACTGATTTATCGTGTGTAAATTGCTTAGCCATTCTGAGCTTCAGTTTCCTTATCAGTAAAATGATTATTCAACACACTTACCTTATAGGGTTATTTAAAGATTAGAATATAGGAATTCATTAAATAGTAAACTATTCTTCTTAGAATAGTCAGTTGCACAGGCACTGAGTGTTTATTGGGTATAAGATTAGGCCTTAATCCTTTAATTGAAATATATAGCCAGCAGAGTTTTAAGGAACTGAATCACTTGGGAAGATAATGCAGCCTATAAAATATATGTGCCATTCTGCAAAGTTTATAAGTCTAATCATGATTCTTAAATTGGCGCATGAAGAAAAGACAAATGAAATGCTATGAGTAATGTTTTAGATTCTTACTAATTTAACAGATTGTTAAGTGGGATTTACTTTCTGTCCTGGAGTCTTGGGTGGGACCCAAAAGATGAGGAAATCAGTGAAAAGGCTGCCCATTCTAGGAAAAGAGGCTAGGCTCCATGTGTGGGACCAACCTTTCTCTTCTAGTCTGTAGAAGAGAATTCTGCAGAGGGTTTTTTGTTTGTTTGTTTTCTGTTGTTTGTTTTTGAGACTTCTACAGAGTTTGAAGGAAGCAGGTGAGGATATACTTTTTAACAAAGCTCTATGATTGTACAATTCATAACACATAGAATTCACCAGTATAGCATGTATAATTCAATGGCTTTTGCATCAATAATTAGAAAGGAAGCACATCATAAATTTATTTGAAGCCACATTGACTTTGCCTTGCACATGGATTCATCTTTCTAGAAGGTGATACTGAGATGCTAAAGTACGCTGGGATGAGCATGGATATGGTTCAGTGGCTTTCAATGTATTCAGAATTGTGAAGACATCCCAAGAATCCACGTAAAAACATTTTCATTGCCCCCAAGTAAAACTCGTCAGCCCCTACCTATCATCGTAAATCCCCACCTGCCCTTCCCAACCCACTAATCCTAGGCAACCCCTAATCTACTTCCTGCCTCTATTGATTTGCCTATCCTGGATGTTTCATATGAGCAGAATCATAAAATTTGTGGTGTTTTATGAGTAGTTTATTTCACTTAGCATAGCATTTTAAGTTTCATCCATGTTGGAGCATGTATCAGTACCTCATTTTTTATGAGACTGACGCACTACCTACTGCGCTAACAAGGCACCTAGTACCTCATTTTTAAAATTAGCTAATACTATTCCATTGTATAGGTACATTTTATTTATCCATTCATTAATTGATGGACATTTAAGTTGGGGTTACTTTTGGCTATTATGACTAATGCTGTCATAAATAGTTATATACACTTTTTGTGTGTGTGTGTGCATGCACATGTTTTCATTTCTCTAAGGTATATGCCTAGGAATGTATTGCTAGTTAGAATGGTAACTCTATGCCTAACCTTTTGAGGATGTGCCAGACTCTTTTCCAAAATGGCCAAACCATTTTCTACTCCCCCCACAGCAGGGAGTGAGGGTTCCAAATTTTCCATACTCTTGCCAATAATACTTTTTTTCTGTCTTCTTGATGATAGCCATAATAGTAGGTATGAAGTAAAATCTCATTGTGGTTTTGATCTGCATTTCCAACATGGCTAATGATGTTGAACGTCTTTACATGTGCTTATCAGCCATGTATATATCTTCTTTGGAGAATGTCTATTCACATCTCTTGTCCATCTTTTAACTGGTTGTCATTTTGTAGTAAAAGAAAGCTTATAATATTCCCAGTTTCACCCAGCCATGTGAGACTGCTCCAAATGAATGATACAAAAACCCTGAAGGTGTCTGCCAGAGGAAAGCCTGACATACCATTTTCCACCTAGGATTTTGTGATCTTCAGAAACTTCCAGATCTGAACTGTTGAAATGGAGCAGAGTCTGGAAAGAGAACTGTGTTGTGATGGCCTTAACTTCTAGAGTTTGGGAGGCACTGGAGTTCAGTTTTCCTCTGGGCTATATTGTTGATGACTAGAACCATTTAGAAAGGACTCTCCAGTCATGAGTGCTGCCTGTGAAGGTCCTCTGGTCTGAATCTTTATATTCCTCCCAAATTCATATGTTGGAATCCTAATGTCCAATGTGATAGATTTAGGAAGTTGGAGTCTTTGAGTGGTGACTATTTCATAGACAGAGCCTTAAAAAAAAAAAAAAATCTCTTATTAAAGAGTTCCAAGAAAGCTCCCTTAGCCTCTCCACCATGTGAAGATACAGTAAGTCTGGGACCCAGAAGGGCACAGTCATCCTGCTTGTACTGAACTTGTACTTCCCAGCATCCAGAACTGTGAGAGATAAATTTCTGTTATTTACAAGCCACCTGGTCTATGGTACATTGTTAGAGCAGCCTGAATGGGCTAAGACACAGGATTAGCAGTCCCAGGAATATAGCACTAAGTTAAAAGCTGAAGCAGAATCAGAAATTATTGGCTTGAGCGTGTGTTCCCTATGTATGACAAAGCAGTACTCACGTCCCAGTCCAGGGATCTCCAAAGACACCCCTCTCTCTGACCAAAATAGTCCATGAAATAAAGTCTGAAGAGAAAGAGCCACATTGCTTAAGCACTGATCAAGAAAACCTTTGTCCTTATCCCCCTCCTCGGGCTGCTCCCTAAGCCAATTTTCCCATTTCTGGTACTCAAGTTGCAAGGTTTGTGTGTGTTGGGGCAGGAGAGAAAGTTTTGAAATGATTCAAATTTGATTTAGATTAGACTGGATATTTTTACACCTGAAAATAATACTGTTCTAATACTCCAAAGTGACCACAAAAGCCACAGGGAACTTTCTGAGATATTTTGCAAACGAGTAGAAAGAACATCTAAGAGGGGATTTCTAAAAGTAGAGAAAAGGAGCCTAATTCTTGATTGTACTCCACCAGATATAGCCTGTTCAGTATATACGTGCAGGACACACATGTACGTATCTGCATATTCTCACAGTGTTGCATTCATTCTAGGTGGACAAGATATCTTTAAGCCCTTTGGTCTATGTGTCATCCAAATAGTGAAATGGAGTTGTATGGACTTTCCAATCACAGAATGCGGGGCAGTGGCAGAGCCAAGGAACACGGCCCAAGACTATGACTAACAGTTCATAGCTAGAGTATGCAGCCCTATGGTTTGGAACGCTCTCCAGGGCTGTTAATATTTTCAGTGACTCTCATAACTGACTGCTTAGTTCACATTATGTGATTAAAGATCTTCATTCTCCTAGGAGACCTCAGATCTTTTAGTAAGAGTCATTTTGGTAAATGAAAACACTCAGTAAACAAAATGGCTCTTTGAAAGAATAGGATATGCAGAAATGATTTTCCAAACTCGTATATTAAAAGAAACAACACGTTAGCTGCAGAAAGCCAACTATTGACGTAGCAGACTCCAAGATGCCAGATTGGAGCAACAATATGGGTCAGTCCCTGAGAACCTGAACCCTTGCGTTCTGGTCATGTCAGGCCCAAGTTCAAGAGAAAGCTCATGTGCTGAAAGGCTTGGCATAACATCTTAGAGACCCAGAGCACGGAGGCCCTTTACACAAACAGAACAAATCCTTTTCAGTGCTTTTAGACCTTAACAAACATGAGGTGATGTATAAAACGTCGCTCCCCCCACCACACTGCCAGCCCCCACCCCGCGAACCTCTTGCACTCTTTTCAGCATTTCTTAAATGTGCCCCATTGAACAATCTGTATTCATTGTAACAAATACAATCTCATTGAATTAGATTCTGAAGAGACTTTCTAGGGAGAAAAAAGAGGACTGATCCTGTATTCTCTTTAGTTTAAACAAGGGACAGAGCCCCAGCAAATGAGAAATCTTGGGTGAGCTAAGTTCCCTGGAATGGGTAGGGAGGGAAGGAGTAGGGTGAGAATTGGATGGAACTTGCGCTGGGGAAGGAATCAGTTTCTAGAAAAATCAGTTTTTCAGGACTAGAGAAGCAGAGCTGTTTTATGTTTGTGTGATTGTTAGTTATCACCGGGTATGTTTTCATTTTCCTATTACCATGTGATACATTTCCTTTTAATTTAAATTTCCTTGGGTGGAAGGTAGGGCTTGGAGTCCAGATCATCAGCATTATAAAGCGGGAGAGGAAAAACATGCCAGTAGCTATTTGCAGATGTAATAAAGATTTGACTAATGTGCATATTTATGGCTTGTGTTAGGTCACTGGGCATCACAGTCTGATAAAAGCTCTACTATCCCCCAGGCTCCTGCAATTCATGGCCTGGTATCATTGGGATTATCTATGTTCCTCTCATTACTCACCCATTGCTTTGGTTGTATTGGGAGTAAAAAATAATAAGCTGTAAGCATCCCTGCTGCATAACCTAACAGAGCATCCTCCATTCCAAGCCCAATGTCAACGATACAAAGCAAATGAGGAGCGCGCCGACAGATTTCTCCTTCCTTCACCAGGCAGCTGACCTCTCTCCCCTCGAGCTGTCGACCCACACAAATGTTACATTTAGGAACTTGTCCTTGATTTTTAGGAGTTAAAAATCCCTAATAACTTAACAAGCAAAACAGAGTTACCCTTGTAATGCATCAGCACACAAATTAGCTAGACAAATAAAAAGGATTAAAAAATTCTTGAAAATAGCACTTATCATCAGTCTCCCATTCAGAAATAATAAAGGAAGATGGTTTATACAGATTCAGTAATAAGACATGACATAAATGTAAATATAACATGTTACGACCTTTCTTCTGGTGAACAATAAGCATTTTGTTCATTCTTCAGAGCCTCTTTGTTTACAATGAGTGTGGTGATGAATCGAAGTGATGACATCAATTAAATCACAAGTTTATATTATTTTCAAACAGACAAAACGCAGATATTTTAAGGCAGGTAGCAAAAATGATGAGTTACTGTCTATTCTTGGTCTCTAAATGAGTTATACATATTCAAAAAAAGAACATTAAAGATGCCCCACAAAGCCAGGATCGTATATTACTTTTACTCTGAACAAAGATAACATTTGTAGAATCCCATTAGCAATAAATCTTTTAGATTCTTTTCACTTAAAATCTTATGATCCCAAAGGGGAGAAGAGATAATCAGTAAATAGAACTCTGATATCTGTCAGGAATTTGCCTGAATTAGAGCTGAACTAACTTGACAGAGAGATTGAGAAAAAAATTACCTTTAATATTCTGGTGAATCTGTCTGAATTTTTCTTTAAACATATCACTAAAATGGAAACAAAAACACAAAATACGTTGTTCATAGCTCAACAACCCGGGATGTGTACTATATAATTACCAATGATACACAGCAAATATCCTCAGGAGAAAGATATTCACAGACTATAGAAAAATCTTTGAAAATACTGAACTTTAATATGTTTTTAGAGGTATTACATAATAAAGTACAGAAATTTCATATTATGTATTTCTCCTTTTAGTGATTTTAACATTAGAGAAAAAAATTATATGAAATTTGTTTTATAAATCCTCCCTTTTCTTAACTAACCAATGGATATATCAGGAATTTTTTAAAAAAAGAAGAAGAGATGGGAGAAAGTTAAAAACATTCTGGAATACTGTATGTAATATACTCAGCAACACATAGTCATCATTCACTTTTTGGAGCAGTGTTGGGCGCTGATTTGGTTATAGAGGCCCTACGGATTGAATACCCATTTCCTAGTGTAGTAAAGTTTGGATCTTTTCACCTTATTTATCTGAAGAAAGGGATTCCCCAAAAGAATTTGGACTATATCAGGCAAGAGACTTTTCTAGAGACGAGGGTTGCTTCATTAAGATCTCTGCAGAACCCTCTTTGCTTTTCCCTTTAAAAGGTGCACTGCCCATGAACTTGAACTAAAGCATATCATGTTAACATCCTAGGTGTCCCTGGAAATCATGACAGATGGTGAAACACGGCAGCTGCGGCACTACTGGTGGCAACATCAGGGAGCAATCCTTTCCCTCAAACCAGCGAGTAACTGGAAGCAGAAAAGACCCCATAGAGTAAAACTACCTAAAATTGAAACCAAAATTTCAGAGACAATAGCAGGAAAAGGGAAGTTTTGGTTGGGACTGTATCTAGAACTATAAAAGGAAAAAGTAGTGAACATATTTTCAAATACAATTTACATTACAATAAAAACTGTTCTCTAATTCTTAGACTAGTGGAGAATTAACCAAATATTAGATTTTTGGATAATCTTTCCAACATAATTTTAGGATATCAAAGTCTGCATATTTGACTTTCAGTCATGCTGATAAGGATCAATCTTGCAAAGACATTCTATGGCTTTTATTAATTTTCAAACAGGATTCCTAATCATTTGGTTTTCATATTGTTCTTTTCTGAATCTCATCTTTTTCATTTTTCCCTTTTTCAGTTGCTTGACCTTGATAGATCCACAGTGACTTGAGTAGATCTCTAATATCACCTTAGTTTTTCAATTTTAAATAATTTTTTAAAAATGTGTTTATTTATTTATTTGTCAAAGAGACAGAGTAAGCGCACAAGCAGGGAGAGTGGTAGGCAGAGGGAGAAGCAGTCTCCCTGCTGAGCAAGGAGCCAGATGTGAGATTCTGTCCTAGGACCCTGGATCAAGATGTGAGCCAAAGGCAGATGCTTAACTTACTAAGCCACTCAGGTGTCCCTCTAATATCACTTTAATAAACTTTATGCAATTTGAAGATTTTCAATTTAACTTTTTTTTTTTAAAGATGTTATTTATTTGTCTGTCAGAGGGAGAGAGAGAGAGAGAGTGCACAAGCAGGAGGAGCAGGGCACAGAAGGAGAAGCAGGCTCCCCGCTGAGTAAGGAGCCCGATGTGGGACCTGATCCCAGGACCCTGGGATCATGACCTGAGCCAGAGGCGGATGCTTAACCAACTGAGCCACCCAGGCGTCCCTCAATTTAACTTTAAAATTTGCATACTATATGCATAGGAAGTTGTAGACATTAGATTCTCAACAGGATTATAACCTGTTGAGGTTATAATCAAGATATTGATTCTCTGGATTAAAATAGGTGCTATATTAATGGCAGAGGGGACTTTGAATTGGAACTAATCTTACAAATGGTCAGTTCACCACTGAAAATTTTTGTGCTATGACAATTTTTGATATCCATAGTTCATTCATTTTCTAAAGATTTAGTTATTTATTTGAGAGAGAGATAGAGTGCCAGAGGAAGGTGTGGGAGAGAGAGACAGAGAAACTCAAGCAGACTCCCCACTGAATATGGAGCCCAACACTGGTGTTGAGGGGCTCAATCTCATGACCCTGAGATCAGACCTGAGCCAAAACCAAGAATCAGGTGTTTAACTGACTGCCACTCATCACCCGGTGAACAATTTCTTAACTGATGAGAATCACGAAATGAATATTCAGATGAGGAATCAGACACCTGTGTCCACTTGACAATCTACTGGAGATCCAGAGAAAGCAATATAGATGTTAATAATAGTGAAACCACTAATTTTTTTTGAAGTTGATCTATGTAATAAGCACTTAGCATGTATGGATTTGTGCTTCAGAATTCCTACTGCCATCTGTAAGAAGGAGGGGAAATTTGATTTCAGTTTACCTATTTTATAGGCTCTGGAAATGCAAAGATGGGTCATGTGTCTCTTTCCACAAGTAGCTCATATCTCCCAGCAGGAGAAACATGTGAACAGTCAAGTACAGTAGAGTGTAATTTAAAAACATTACTAACGGTTGTAATACATTTATGATGTGTCAGCACTAGATGCTTTACTTAGATAATTCCATTGAATCCCAACAGCATAGTTGCCGAAGTTAGACTCATACCCAGGTCTTCCTGAAGCCACAGCTGTGTTCTTTACTCCCGTGCCCCCTGCTTCTTCCCAGTAAGTGCAAAGCAAGGTTTATGCCCATGTGCTGTCAGAACATCCAAGAGGGGCCCTTCGCCTCATTTGAGGGTGCTTAGGAAAGCTTTCTTGGAGGTGTTGCTGTGTGAACTAGAATGCTGGAAGACAAGCCCATAGTGCTTTGCTGAGACAGAGCAAAATGGAGATGCAGTGGAGGAATGGGCTGGGTTCTGGAAATTACTCTTTGTTTTCTTCAGTATTATAAGCACAGTTATAGTATAGACCATTTTACACTACATTACCTAGAATATAACAATGCAATTTCATTTACAATCGTGCTTAGTGTTCCTGACTAATACCAGAAAATTCCAAATAAAATCTTATGTCTAATCATCATCCTCATTTTTGTGTAAAAGATTTCAAAAGCCCGCAGCCTCAGGCAGTGTACTTAGGAGGGATTGTTACTCAACTGATCACCGCAGCTTCGGATTCCTTCTACAACGTATATTTACCCAGAAATGTCACATGGGATTTTGCATTTATATAATGCTTTTTAGGGCAATGAAAACCCAATAAAATCAGCCGGCTTATTTAATGTTCAAAGTGTTTAATAAGCTTTTTTTTTTTTTTTTGAATGAACCATTTAAATGAGTTTTTTTCTTTTTCCATTAATTAACTCACCAGTGCACCAAATACGTATCAGATAAATGAGTTGATAGGGTCCCCAGTTTAGTTGAAGATGCAATACGGAAAGCACTAATTAGGCAGGCAAGGGCTCCAGATAATTAAATAGTGATTAATAGATTTTTGTGCTACCAAAATTAAAAGTAACTAATTGGTTGAAAAAATATTTAAAATTGTGTGCTCGGTACTTACATGTTGAAAGTGATTCTGAGGGATACTAAGATTTTGTTGGTTTTGTTAAGAGTGAAGGTTTTAATTTTTTACTAGTTTTTTCTCCTTCTGATATCTTGTGTCAAAGTGTTCCCGTGTTAATAGTAGAATATAATGGAAGTTTATGCAATTAAATACAGCAAGAGAGTTTATAGACCATTTATCATTGGATAAGGGTCATATACTGTGAATTCAGAAAATAAAAGGGAATTCCATTTGTAGCCCACTCTTGCCTGAAGCTCACCTAATGAAATCTTTCTCACTCATAGAATTAACAGTGTATCCAGCCGAAAAGTATTTAACATTCTCCGTGCATACTAAGCATGCAAAAGTAGAATAAAACCTTGCATACTTACAGGGGATTTTGGTTGCTTTTTCTTCAGCCCAAATTAGGCGGCTCTTGTTCATTTAGTGCATTTGAAAAGAGCTGAACTTTTAAAATTCTGAACTGTCAGTCGCCGTCATTTCATTTGACAGCTGACACTTTCAGAGTGAAGAACACACACATCATGGGAGTAGAGTGAAATGCTGCTAATAAATGCTATTGTTTTTCCTGATGGAAAAGGAGCACCTTAAACAACTGTTTGCAGATCCAGCGGGTTTGTTATGATGCAAAATGCATGTTTGACTGTCACCATTTTTGTTTACTACCTGCAGAGCATAAAATTGCTGATTAAAAAATTGAAGAAACATAAGGCCAGATTCATTAAGAAAAGAAGCAGGCTTTTCTCCCCTCCACCCACCTTTACACGCCACTCTCCCATTTTAGTGTGATAAACATAGAGTCTTCCTTCATCAAGGCATGAAGCTAATAAATAATGTATGGTTCTGGAGATTAATTATAAGATTTCTGTGTTTATGGAAAATAAGAACTCTGAAAATTTGTTTGTCTGCTTCTACTCTGCTTGCTAAATTGGGGAACTTAGGAAAATTGGCTCTGCCATTTTGGAATTTTATGGAAGATGATCCATGATAGTTTTAGAGGCTTTATAGTTTTGTTTTCTATCATTAAACTTGTGAGTGAGGCTAAAGTGTTTGTGGGTAAATTTGAAGGAGCTACCTTCTGGATACAGAGAACCTCTGTGTATCTTCTAGGGCTATTGACCTGACCAAACTATATAGCATGACACATTATATTTTATGGAAGCCTTTGTTAAGATTAGTTAATAATCTTCTAGCAAGAAGATCATTCCCATCTTGTTTAGTATGCAATCTTTCCCCTACCATAAAGAAGGAGAGAGGAATGGCTTGAGAAAAAAATGTGTTTGGTCTGTCTCATGGTCTATTATCACTCAAACACTTTTACTGCTAAAATATTTTATAAGTATTGCTATCAAACTTAATAATTGTCTTTGACTAAGTAACCTCAGTAAGATGTGTAATAGATTGAAATTAGGTCTGACTTAAATAATGAACTAGAAAGGTTATACAGTATGGGATGGGATAGTTAATTCTATGTCTTGATTTACCTGGGGTACCCAGGTATTTGGTCAAATATTATCCTGGGTGTATCTGTGAGGATGTTTTTGGATGAGATTAACATTTGAATCAGTAGACTGAGTAAAGCACATTATCTTCCCTATTGTGGGTGGGCCTCATCTAATCAGCTGAAGGCCTGGATGGAAAAAAAGTATGACTTCCTTTAAGTTAAGAGGGAACTCCCCCTGCCTGATTACTTGAGTTGGGACATTGGTCTTTTTCTGCCTTTGCACTTGAAATGAAAACCAGCTCTTCTTATGTCTTAAGCCTGCAGGCTTCTGGACTAGATCCTGGTTCTCAGGCCTTTGAACTCCAGCTGGAACTACACCATTGCCTCTCCTGCTCTTTGGCTTCTAACTACAGATCTTGGGACTACTCAATCTCCATAATCACATGAGCCAATTCCTTATAATAAATCTCTTTCTATATACATATATCCTGTTTATTCTGTTTCTCTGGAGAACTATGATTAATTCATGGGGTTAAAATTCTGGAAAAAATATAGTAGTGAGAAAAGTTCAGGAGTGGATCATATTTCTTTTTTTCTTTTTACATCATGACTTTGAGTTTTCAATGCCAATAATAGGAAAAGGAAGTTATTTTCAATATTGTTTCTTACTGATGAACTGACAGAGATAACTCACTTAACTGTCTAGACAGGAAACATACACACATACATTGGAAAACATTAAAAATCTCATTACCACATGGCCTTGAACAATGCTAACATCTTATGCACATATTTATGTCATGTGTATACAAAGTGCAGTTGATTGAGAAAGTGTTCAATGGAGCATCCATAAATTAGTCCTACTGGTATTCTACATATAATTTTCTTGCTTCTCAGTGTATCTATAAATCAGGAAATGCTTTGGACTTTTATGGAAAAGTAACCTTTACATTCAAAGGACTGTATGTGCAGATATTAAGTACGTGATTTCCATGGTTTTCAGAGGAAAGCATGGAGAGTCTGTGCGCCCCACTGGGAACCTGGAAGCTCGCTCCTCTTGGAAAAGCCACTCCTCTGCTTTCTAGTTTCACTGCTCTGACCTCTCCTCCAGGTTTCCCTTAAAGTGTGTTCAAACTTGAGTCACCATCTCTACTGTTCGCTTACTCACCTTCTTAAAACCAACAGATCAGAAGTCAATGGGTGCTTTTTAAAACTCATGACTGTCATCGGATGTATGATTCCCAAGACGGCTGTGGCAAATAACCAGTCTTTCGGATGGATAATATCCAGAATGTTATGCCGTGGCTAAGATTTTACCGGAGTTGCCCGTTATGCCCACAAATAAGCTGTTTGCTTGGTTTGTCATTCCCTTCCGAAGGTACTTAGGAGGGGTGGAAGCCTAGAGTGAGCAGTTAAGTTCCTCCTTGTGAGAGCACAAGTGAATTAAAGTTCCAGTGACTCAAGTCTCAGAGGCAATTACAAAGGTTTTCAGTAGTTAAACCAAGGTAACTTGCAAAGAGCCCAATTCCATTGCTGACTTGATCTTTAAATCAATATGTTTCCACGGACATTATATATGATAGCGTATGTAGGCTGGGAAACAAGGAACTGAGGCCTCGGAACAGATTTAAGGGGGAGAAAGTGAGTCTTTATATGAGGTTGGATTTTCAAGTATTATCTAGGGCAAAAGTTTTTTAAAATCTTAAATTACCTGTCACTCTCTGGCAGAGAACAGTTCCAGAGACTCGGGTTGGCTCTTACGGAGTCACTCCACATAATGTCAGAGACCCCTGAAAGGGTACTTTGAAAGATATATTGCAAATTGTTATGCAATTCCCTACTCCTCTGGCCAGGAGAATTAGGAATTTGGGAGGTTTTTTATGTGGGGTAGGGGAAAGAGAGGGTAAAGAATTGACATGGAAATTTATTTTTAAGGACACTAAAACCTGGGCAGTTTTTACTGCATAGCCACAGGATACTGGCTAAAATAATTTGAAAGAAGGCAGTGGAGGGACTGAGCTAATGGCTACAGAGACTAGGTTCTGGAAAAACCCTTTCAGTACAATTTAAGTGGAGGAGGACCTCATGGGTGTGACTATCACATGGCTGGGTCACAAAGCAAAGCCAGTTAATAGTGCCCTCTGAGCCATGACTCGGACAGAAGGCCCATTTTATGGATTGCAGTTGAGTCAACGTCTTTTTAAATGTTTCATGTGCCTAAAACTTTGGGCTTTGGAGAGAGACAAGCTTGAGTTCAAATCCTAGCTCCTTGGCTACTAGCAGGATGCCCTGAGAAATGGACTAAATCCATTTAGGCTCCATTTTTTTTTTTTTTCTTAAAGATTCTATTTATTTATTTGACAGAGAAAGAGAGATCACAAGTGGGAAGAGAGGCAGGCAGAGAGAGAGAGGGGGAAGCAGGCTCCCCACCGAGCAGAGAGCCCGACAAGGGGCTTGATCCCAGGACCCTGAGATCATGACCTGAGCCCAAGGCAGAGGCTTAACCTACTTAACCACTCAGGCACCTCTAGGCTCCATTTCTTCCCCTGCTAAATGGGTTTCATAATAGTTACCCACCTCATATTGAAGGAGATTCTAGATGGAACCTGCTTAGCAGAGGTCCTGGCACTTAGAAGGTGCACCATGGAGTTTAGCTAATTAATTACTTACAGAAACTAAGAAATGAAAGCCGGTATCATTAGGGCAACGTAATGCAAAGTAGGTAGAATAAGGCAGCCCCAGAAATCTGAATTGGCTTCATGCAACTGAAACAGTACTGGTAGTACAATGAGTTTGAAAGAAAGAAAAAGTTTCATCTTTAGTTTTATCAGCAGTGAAAACACTGCAAGGGGGCCACTTTCCTAAATGCTTTCTAACAGTGGCAGCTGAGATATTACAATTAAAAATGGACAAACGTAAACTATTGCATCTTCTTGGATAGGACTGATTCACTGAGTGTTCCTCTAGTGTGAGCGTGTCTTGCAATCTTGATACACTTAAACAAAATTGATAACAATACTTGAAAATAAGACATTCCCCAGGGACTTTAGGTGGTGAGAATGAATCTTTTGTGAGTGAAAGAACGATAAAGGATGTTATAGCTCTCTTCCATGCACAAAGCGTGGTGTCGGGGGAGGGAGGGGATACCCAAATATCAGAAACATATGGTTTTAAAATTCTGTGCCTGAGCCTGCAACATTCACGGAGTTTTATGTAAAGAGATAAAAATCTGCGCGAGGACTGTCACAAGTTGTTTGGGTGAACAGAACCACTGTTGCTAAACCACTGTTGATATTCTTAAAGGGGTTGCAATGAGAACCACCTGTAAGCCCGACAGGTTTGGGAATGGTGAAAATCATCAAGGGATCCAGGTCAAAATAATGTAAATAAGATGGGTAAAGAGAGGTTGATTAGCATCAGTGAGTCACAGGGTGACGAAAACCTCAAGGATGAAGAATGCAGCAATAGGTGTGACTTCTTCCAGAAGCGTGGCAAGAGTAGGTTTCTGAGGGATGAGAATATCACTCAGTGGTAGTCTGGAGAATTGGGATTCCTGAATCCATGCACTTTCCATAGTATTTAGCCTAATTATGCTAGGCATAAAGTGGTCGGGAGACTTCACAGCTTCAGAAAACATATACAGCATTGAGAAATAGACTAACCAGATTTGGAGGTGAAGAACTTTCTGGAAAAGATACTTGGAAGTCTCCTTGCTATCTTGTTGGAGCAGGACAAGTTGAGGTGGGTGATACAAATTTATCAGTTGTTTTATACTTGCTACGTGAATTCCCAAATCTTATCTCGTTTGACCGTCATGCCATAGGCACCGCGAAGGAAGTCTTGATCAGTGAAAAATCTTCATGAGCTATGTTATTCTAGATGAAATTGATGAAGCATAGTGAAAATAAAGATACCTAGAGATCAAATGAATTAAATTTGAATCTCTTCTGAGCATTTGAGTCTCAACGATTCTGGTCTCATTCTTTGCAGACTCACATTAGTATATTTTCTAGATATTTATTAAATGGTTGAAGCACCAAGGCTGTTTGTATGGTGGTGGTGGTGGTAGAGTGTGAGCTGAAAAAATTCCTAACCAAAGAGTTTTAGAGAGGAGAGGAGAAATGCGTGTTAATAATTAACCTTAAAACAAACAAAACAAAATACTATGCTAGTTGGATGGAGAAGGAAGGATCAAGCACACAAACTCTGTAAGCAATGGCCTGGTCCTGCTACTTATTAGGTGGATAAAATCAGGGAAAATTCTTTTACTTCTTGAAACCTCAGTCTCCTCCTTGGTGAAGGAGCACCTATAACATGTCTAAAGCACTTACCGTAATGCCTAGTGTATACTGAGTATTCAAACATGGTAGCTTTCATTAATCATTATAAGCTATGTGTTATGTTTAGGGGCATTATGGAAGACTTGATGGCATGTTACTTGATCTGATTTTTCAAAGACTGAGATTTCAACCTTAGAAAGTAGGGTGGTATAGTTAATGAAAACAAAGGGAAACAAATGAAAAAAAGAAGTCTTACACTTTGCTGTTAAAAAACTTCTTTGCTGTTAAAAAAAATTCTATTTGTTAAAAAACTTGGTTCATTCTCCTATTTCTGGTCAGTTTTTATTGGCTTTCTATTATATGTCAGGCACTGGGTATGTGACTTAACCTGTGTGAGCCCCAGTCTCTGGATCAGAAAGTTGAAATAAAGAGCGTATCTATTTTTCATGGTTGGTGATATGAGGAAGAAATGTAGCAATGTTTGAAGGAAGCATTGTTTTGATCTGAAAATTATTGCTGCTGTTGCGATTATTACATCAAGGTGAACAGAAAGGATAGGAAAGTGCTGAGAGGCTGGCAAGAATTAAAGACATGGCACACCAAAAGGTAGCTATGACAGGAATGTCCAGGTATAGAAGGAACTACTTTGATGGAGTAATCTATGGAGGGCCTGAATGCTGGGCTCAGGGTTTGGGCTTTACTTCGCGCACAACAAGATAATCAGTGAAGGTTTTGAAAGAGTGTTACGTGTTCTGGAAAGATTATCCTATACCCTATATTGCAATGGTCTGGGAAAGCACCCATTTGTTACATTATTAGTGAGGAGAACATAAAATCCTTAAGCACTGGTTACCATCCCCAGCCCCCCCGCCCCACTTTTCCTGGCTCTGGTCTATGTCATTCTCTGACTATCCTTCAATAATTCTCAGCCTGAGGTGTCTATAATAATCTTCTATGGAAATTCGGAAATGTATGGATGTCAAGGCTTTGCTCCAGACTATTGAATTAGCATAGGGATGGTAGGGCCAAAGCTATGCATTTGAAAAGTCATTACAGGTGATTCTGATGTCCAGACAGGACTGAAAGCTTTCTTTGGAACTTTTTCCTCTACTCAGTAGCTCCTTATGAGTTAGTGAGGAGGGTCTTGAAGTTATAAGAAATATCCATATGTTATGGTGGTCTATGGTCAAGATTTCAGTGGAAATAAGAAAGAGAGGAATTTTGCCACTTGGTCCTGGCTCAGGGAAACCAACAGCAGGGCACTGGGCAGTATGGGACAAAGAGACCACAGCATGCGTGGATGCCCAGGTGAGTGGATCATAGTTCAGAGGGAGGAGGGTGACTGGGGATTATGGAGTTGAGTAAACAACAGGGGTCCAGGGATTTCTTCTCATGTTGTACCATGAATATGACTCAGCTACTTTTCCAGGCCCTGCTATTTCTGTGTGTGAATTTTAACACCAGATTTTATTACCAATTCACTGATTCTGTTTTACACCCTCAATGGAAATTCCAGAAATAGAGACAATTGAATTGGTCCAGTTACTCCTGTTGGATGATTTGCCTTTGGTCGGGAGCTTTCTCTTTGGTCAAGCCAGTCATGATTGGGAGGCAGGCTCTCATAGCGTGGGATGTGGGAAAGAATTTCTGCAAAGGGGCCTGCGCTTCCCAAGAGATGGCTGTTAAGTAACATTATTTAGGGCTCACCTTTAGTGAGCACCTGTGGCACAGGTCTAAGTATTTTACACGCGTACGGACTAATTCAATTTTCATAACGTACATAATTTGCATTTTAAATTTACTTAACAAATACCAAAACTTCCTATAAATGTACATTTATATAAACATTTATAAATATTTGTAGCAAATAATCATACCAGACACTCTCCTAAGCCCTTTGTAATTATTGACTCATTTAATGAGAACTTACAAGGTAGTCACCATTATCTTTTCATTTTATGAAAGATACGAGTCTGTGACTCAGAGACAGAGTCATAAACTCAACACCTTGTCAGAGGTCCTATGGTGAAGACTGGCAACACTCAGAGTTGAACCCAGGTATTCTGGGCACGTGTTTACCTGTTGCGCCTCTTTTGGAATCTGTTTCTTTACAAGGATAACCCAAGGTACTGAAATATGTTTGACCTATGGTGCATCCTGAGCTGATCTATATAGTGACATGAGGATGGACAGGTAGGATGGGACCTGCTTCTCAATGAATTCTGGTCTTCTAGGTCTGCATCTGGTGCTCTCCTCCACCAAACCATTTTCCCTTTAAAGTTCTATGTATCTGGCATGAGGTGCTCAACAAAACTCTATTAAAGAATTGTAAAGTAAATGAATGAATGAATGAATGAATGAACACATATATAAGGGAGTAAGATTTCCAAAAAAATGAAGAATAATTGTTGGATTTTGAAGGAAAATGGAAAGAATTTTTGGCTGAATGGAAAATCATGTGACTAAGGATCCCAGTGTTAAGAAAGAATATGGACTTTGCCTCCTATCTCCGGAAACTCCAGTGAGACGGAACAAAGCGTTTTCAAGATTTTGCTCCTAATCTTCTTAGTTTGTAGAATGTGAGCAATTTGATACCTCAGAATTTAGGAAATTGTTGCTGCTTTTCCAGCAAAACTGTAATGAGACTCAGTTATCACTTAGTATTTTGTAGTGAGTCTAAAAAGAACAAAAGGAGAACAAGTAAAATCTTACCAACTTGCAACACAAGGCATGTTGGCTTTGGATAGGGTTTTTATTTCATGCATTTCTTTAAGGGAAAAATATACTGACCAAAAAGAAAACTCAGAGGCTCTTTTGGAATATGTTCTTCAAAAACACATTATGAAGAAAATGTATTTTTAGTTATCGAGCAAGGCAAGGATGACGTTATTGGTGGAAATGGGATGCATACCCTGAAGAGGGAAACCAGGAACAGTGACAGCCCAGTTCTATGACCTCACTGTGGAGGGAGCAGCAGACAGCGGAGGGAGACTACCAGCTGCCTATGTGCAATCAACAAGCTCAAGGGACTACGAGGAAGTTTGATGCCAAATTAAACCTGCCTATGAACCTTATTTGTTTCCTTGCAGTGAAGGGGAGACGCTGCCATTCAAACAGACGAGCTGCATAAAGCAGGCTATGTACAAACTGGAATCGGGGTCTCCAATCAGAAAAGGTTTTTGTGTCTGTTCCCATTGAGAACTTGGTTTAGACAAGCTCTGTTACAGTAAGTATGTTGGTTCTAATCAGGGAGGGAAACCCTAAGAAATGGTCACACAAAATATTTGGACAATGTCACATGATGCTTGAAGATTATGCCCCAGTTTTAAATGAGAGAAAGAGGATGATTTACCATCAAGAACTGCTTGGGGTGTTTCTTCATTTCTGGTGCCATCTTATGAATACAATATATAGGGTACGAAGATACTCATGTAACAGGCTTATGTTATAGAATTTCCTATATTGTTTGCATTCTTATTCTCTTTCAATAAGTCAAGTTTTACTTTTAATTCTGTGAAACCATGTCATTTCGATTTACTTACACACATTTCTTGCAAGGAAATCAATTCATTCTGGATATCCCTTTACTGTTGTACAAAACCCCTCCCCATTGCTTTTCTCCTTTCATTTTCCTTTCTTTTCCCCAACCCACTAACCAACTGTGGCCAAGATGTGGACTATAACAGAATGGAAATATGCAATGAATCTGATTTGTAACTGAAATTCTAAAGAGATGCATGTACTGATAACTTTTTTTTTTTTTAGCAAGATGCTAATGGTAATAATAAAATGTACCTTGAGTATAGGAAAGTACTAGAGGAATAGAAATTTACTGGAATGTCTTAAAACCTATCTTTTGAAATTAATTCATATAGAAAATAGATTTCTATTTGATTCTATTTTCTATTATTTCAATAGATTGACTTATTTATGTTACATTTTGTAAGGCTACCATGCTCGTTATTTATATCATTCTTACAGTTTTCCATACCAGGAAAACTGGTTGTCTGTTTTGTGTGTTTTTTTTTTTAAGATTTTTTTTTTATTTATTTGAGAGAGAGAGACATAGAGAGCATGAGCAGGGGGAGGCACAGAGTGAGAGAGTTAGCAGACTCCCCACTGAGCAGGGAGTCTGACCTGGGCATCACAGGACCCTGAGATCATGACCTGAGCCAAAGTCAGAGGCCCAACTGGCTGAGCCATCCAGATGCCCTGAGGAAAGGAACACTAGTTTTTCTCACCACTTTAAGGCTGGGGAGTAGAAGCAGAAAGAAATAAAATGATATGCTTAAGTTATGAGGCAAAAAAAAAAAAAAGAAAAAAAAAGATTATTTTGGTCAACTTAGTATAAAGCGATTGTCATAGACCAGTTTCTCATATCAAGTTCCCATTCTCTAATATATTTATTAATTTATTAATTTATTAAATTATTTCCTCAGTGATGATTTATGAATCATTTTGTAAGATGAAGCTAATTTTCACTTTTCAGTAGTCATCTTTAGATGACTTTAGTTAAGTCCCCAAATCTAGAAGTGATGTTAATGGAAGGTGGCATGAGGAAGACATTTGGGTGAGTTTCAGTTAGCGCAGGAGTTCTGACTCTCTTACTTTTGGAAATTTGGTGAACTTCAGAGAACATTACTTGCTAGCAATGCTTTGCATATGGGACATCAGTTGGCTTGGATCCTCTGGGTAGATTTCAACATGCACTGATTTGGTAAAGTGTCCCTCACTGTAATTTTTCATGTACTTTGTCCCTTGATTTTGACTGAGTGTAATCACAGAATTATAGAAATAGAAGATGTCTTGTGGCTCAGCCAAATAACCCAGTCAGGTAAATAAAGAATACAATGTTGGAAGAGAAATTAGATTATTGAATATTGCTTTTAAGTTCTCAATAGAGAGTCTAATGATAAAACCCAATCAAACCAACCAACCGACCAACCAACTGACCAACCAACCAAACAATAGCAACAGCCCCAATATCATAACTGCCCCCCCAAAAGCCCCAAGCAAACAAAAACCCAAACAGTTTTTTTGAGAGGGAGGAGAGGAGGGGTAGTAGGAGAAGAGAGAGAGAGAATCTTAAGCAGGCTCTACCCCCAGCACCGAGCCCCACGTGGGGCTTTATCTCACACCCCTGAGATTAATGACCTGAGCCAAAACTGAGCTGGATACTTAACTGACTGAACCAGGCAGGTGCCTCTCCCAGGCAGTTTTTTGACTGTTACTGGAAACCAAATGAAATGTCAAACTAGAACAGTAGGATAATTTTTTTTCTTTTAGATTTTATTTATTTATTTGGCAGCCATCACAAGTAGGCAGAGAGGCAGGCAGAGAGAGAGGGGGAAGCAGGCTCTCTGCTGAGCAGAGAGCCTGATGTGAGGCCCGATTCCAGGACCCTGGGATCATGACCTTAGCCGAAGGCAGAGTCTTTAACCCACTGAGCCACCCAGGCACCCGGGATAATTTTACGAAGCTAGAAAAATTACTGAAGTTTGTCATTGACATGGATTTATTTGTTTGTTTGTTTGAAGTGTGTGTGTGTGTGTGTGTGTGTGTGTGTGTGTTGTCGAAAAGGTGGTAGGGTAAGTTAACTATTTTTGAGCTGCTGGTTTTCCTAAAACTCGTGTTTATTATTGACAGGGTCAGAAGAAAATGTAAGATGGGTTTTTCTACCCCATCTGACAGCTTCAGTTCGTCAGAAAAGAGAGCTAAACACAGCTGTGAAGACAGAAGGCTGAGGCAGCATTCTCTTAATGACTTGGGACAACTCTGAACCACTGTTCACAATGATTCCAGTGAATGCGGCAGCAGAAGTCCTATGACTTCGGCATGGAAACAGCAGCAGCCCTCAAGGATTTCTGGATTTTATTTTACTTATTTTTTAAAGATTTTATTTGTTTATTTGCCAGAGAGAGAGAGAGAGCACAAGCAAGAGGAGTGGCGGGCAGAGGGAGAGAGAGAGGCAGACTTCCCACTGAGCAAGGAGCCCGATGCCCCTGAGATCATGACCTGAGCTGAAGGCAGACTGAGCCACCCAGGCACCTCAGATTTCTGTATTTTAAATGAATGAACAAAATGATTTGTGAGGCTTGTCAAAATAAAGGGCAAAATATCAACCTTCTTTGGGCTGGAGAGAGAAAGAGGAAAGGGTTAACTACCAGTGGGAGATTTCCAAAGCCAAAGGTGCCTTAATTTCTACATAGCTTTTTTTTTTTCTTTCCATTAATTATTATATTTAGCAAAGTTCTCTGTTTCTCACCTTTACTAAATATGGCATTTAGAATGACTGGCCCTTTTGATGTTTCATGAATTAAAACTCTAAGTTGTTAGAAGATAATTTTGTCTCTCTTATTTAACATCATGAAAAATGATTGTTTTGAAGGTCTGAGAAAAAAAAATGATATTACAAAAAGGTGGTCCCTCTACCTCGCTTCAGTTTCCACTTGAATTGCCTGATTTCTTTTTCCCTTTCTCCCTCCCTTCCTCTTTGCTTCCTCTTTGACTTTCTTGCTTCCTTCTTTCTGTCCTCTTATCCCCAAATGTACAAAGCATGCAAGGCACAAGTCGATGTTTTATTAATAAATAATATTTCAAACGTGGGTATATACATCTTCAGTCATTTGCCTTTTATTTGTTCATCTTTTCAATGTTGAATTGTTTCTTAATGTATCATTTTATTTTTAGTTTTAGGCTTTTTAGTTTTTAGATGTATTAAATGCTCTGCTACCAGCCTTTGACCAATATAAACACTTTAACCGGAATTCTTATGTAGCTTCAGTATAATTCATGATAATGATATAGCAAGATTCTAAATCTAGTTTAGAATTATGAAAAGTTAACTTTTATCCACTGTAGTCATAGCGTTATCATTGTTTAATATATTGCAATCATCTGAAAATTGGAAATTGGGGTGTGTCGTATATAAATATGACTACATAAAAGTTGGTTCTAAGGCTGCATTTCCCTTCCATGACAGACAGTATTTTCCTTATAACTATTCTGAAGCACACTGCAAAAGACAGCATTCTCTTCTTTCTGACAGAGTAGCCAAGGTACCACGTCAGATGTCTAAACTAGGTTACATTTTGAGAATAGAGTCCCCCCCACCTCCTTTTTCCTCTCTCTCTTCTTAGCTTTGATTACATTCATCATGGTTCTCCTCCCATGATGTTCACTCTTGATAACAGGTGGTTCTGAATGATATTGTTCTGGTAGGTGTTTTCTCATAAGGAGATTTTCACACATAAGAAACGATACTTCCTACCTGTAGTAGTTTAGTTTGGTGTCTTACAAACAGAACAATTCTAGTCAATATATATGGAAAGTAGCCTGATAATGTAAGGGAGAAATATTAAAATTTGTTTCTTTAAGGCTATTAATGAAAAACTAAATGTATTTCCTTGACAAAATAATTTAAAAATCACTTTATTACTGCAGGCTACACACTCTTTTTGTTCTTGGAATAATTCTACGAGTTTTCACACATTCATGTTGCTTCAGTAGCCCTACATATTTCCTTGTTTTATGCCTGAAACTAAATTAATTACTTTGTTTAATTTCATGGACATGCCAAGCTGCAGTTATGAATAGCTACTAATACCAGGTGTTTATACAGAGAGCATGGGATGTAACAATAAATATCTACCCAATCACCAAACAACTGAGGGCAATATTGTTTCCAGGTAAGCTGGACAAATTGTAACTTCACTATTTTTAATAAGAAATGAAATAATTGCAAAGTCAGCACTGAGGTTTTGTTAAAAATCCAATGATGCCACCCTGTCAAATTACAGGTTTATCAAGAAACCAGTTTGCAAATACAATATTGTATAAGGCAGGTTTTTTTTGGTTTTGTTTTTTTTTTTTTTTTTTTTTTTTTTAAGCCAAAGATCTCCGGGAAAACAGAGACACCCCTTGAACATCCTTCCTACCAGTGCTTAGAAAATATTTTGACAGACCTTCACGAGGTGAAGGGAAATCAGTGTGGGAGGGCAGATCAGCCACGAGCTTTGGAAAACTGTAGCCTAGAAGAAGATCTGAGCACGTTTGCCAAATACAAAATAATGATTACAACAGCAACAACGAATTTTTGTATCAATGCTCTGGACTTTATAAGGTTCATATTTTTATACAAATTATTTTATTTCATTCTTAAGCAATCTCTTGGAGGAAATCGGGAGAATTAGTATTTCTCAAAATGATTCTCATTTTACAAAGGAGAGAATCAATGTTGAGCCAGAATTAGGAGTCAGGTGAGGGCTGAAGATCAGATTGTAGGTCAGAGGGTATTAAAACTGAATTTATGATACCTCGAAACAAATAATACATTATATGTTAATTAAAATAAATAAAGCTATTCAGTAAGAACAGCAACAACAACAACAACAAACAAACACAAAAACCTGAAATTAAGTGGGACCTGTCCTTTTAAACAACCTCCACTTGAGGGGGAGTAACCTCTGTTCCCACTGGGGTGAGGAGGGAGTAGTAGGACTTGAAGGTTGGCTCCCCATTGGGCTTTGAGTTCTGAGTCGAAATTTAATCCTGAATTATAGCTGTCTTTTCTTAGCCTCTATTTCTAGCATTCTGCCAGGTCAGAAGAAGGAAAGTGCATGAATACCCCTCAGTTTGGGTCTTGTGGTTAACCCTTCACCGTTGGGTCGGATTTCCACCAGCCACCGAACCCCCCACACCTTACTCCATCTGCACAGGATCCTGTGTCTTATTTATCTGAACTCTCTTCACTTCCATGAGGCTAAGTTCTTGTTTAGCCGCCAATGGTAAATAATTTTGGTTGTTTATAGTCACTTTCTCTTCCTGTCCCAGTTTGATTTTTGCCGGGACACACCAAAAATGTGAAGTCTCTGGTAACTATTTCTTGCTGAGATTTTGGGAGCCTTAGGAGGGAGCTTGTGTTTTTAAGACTTTTCCCAGTTGCCTACTCCTTCTTTCGCTATGTACATATTTCTTAAATTTGGGGCTACCAGCGAGGTATTTGTGGCTTGCTTACCTGTTGCTTTCCTTTTCGGGTATTACCTCCAGGATGCACAAGGGGGTTGGAAATGGCACAAACCCCACTGGAAAATGTTTGGTTATTTGTTCTTCTTTCTTTTTTTAAAGTGTTTTTGGTGAGAGATACATTCCTTCTAAGTTTAGTTGGTGCTGGTGATCCCTCCCCTTTTCAGTTGTTATTTGTTATGAGAGCGTCTGAACTCTGATTTCACTGTTAATTTTACTTAAAAATCCCCTCCAATCTTTTTTCAGTTAAATTACTAAAACACTAGGTATGCAGCCATGTAGGCTATTTGTAGTTTTTCTATTAGAACGTACTCTTCTGTGAATATTGTCCCTGTCTAAACTGACTTTTGGCCTATCTTAGTCAAGTGGCTAACCCTTTTTAGAATCTGACTGATAAGCCTGTATTTCATTCCGCCCCTCATGGCATTTTATACTATTGACCATTTCCTCTGTGAAACTCTATGCTTTGGTTTCTACTAAACGTTTCTGAGTCAATTCCAATCTTTCGTGTTTTTCTTGCTTGGTTTCTTCATGAGAACTTCTTCCTTTGCTCTGTAAAAATTGTGTTCCAGGGGTGCCTGGGTGGCTCAGTCAGTTAAGCGTCAGCCTTTGGCTCATGTCATGATCCCAGGGTCCTGAGATCCAGTCCTACATGGGAGCTTCCTGCTCAGCAGAATTTTCTGCTTCTCCCACTGCCTCTGCCCCTCCCCCTGCTCATGCAGTCTCTCTCTCACTAACTCTATATCTCTCTCTCAAATAAATAAAATCTTTAAAACAAAAACAAAAGAAATCTGTGTTCTATGGAGGTTTGTCCTCAACTCATAAGTCATTTCAGAGAATATGCTTTACTGTCATAATCTCACGTATTACATACAGAAGTAGAAAAAGAACAGGGAATGAGGAAAAAATTAGATGTCCTTGTGGGGTTATGTTGAGTTTAAGGTCGCTATGAAATTTCTGAAAAGAGATTGTACTATGAGCACTTAGATATATGAGTCAGGGTGAAGTGAGGAAACTATGCCATGAGTTTAGATATAGAAATACCTAGAAGCAATCAAACAACAAATCTTATATTCTCATGTTGGAAAAACTCAGTCTTTCCCTCCCATGTGTCTCCATTATTTCATTACTACACTCACACAGAACACTTCTCTTCTGACACTTCTGCTTACCGTATGTATGGAGGTTTATTCCCCACATCAAACATTGGAGATCATCTTAAAGCACTGAATTAACATCATACCTGTCAGGTATTTTGTTTCCACAAAAGTAGACAAGCAGAAGGTATAAAGCTTAAAAATTATTTGACTGAGTAAGAGGAGGAACAGATATTCTGCAAGGAACCATCCCAGCCTAAAGTGGCCTTTTATAAAAACCTTGCTAGGAGGAATTCTCTCATTTGTATTTCTGTTGGATATTGGGGAACAAATCGTGTTTAACTAGAGAAGGACAATGAAGCTCTGAAACCGTGAACAGATTGGAGTTTCTGGTGATCCATCCAACAGCCAGAGAGGTTTCCTCCTTTCGCCATAGATTGGACCAAGAAAGAAAGGGAGCAGATAAGGTAGGAAGAAATAGTGAGTAAATGGTCTATGGGCCTGGTCCAGTCATCTTGGGGAAGTTAACTCATTCAGCTGTTGTCCGCTTCAATTCAATAAGGAAATCCTTATTCTCAGGTCACAGTTGACGAGCATGTCCAGTCAGGATTTCTGCTTTCTTTAGAAATGACATGTGGGTCTAAGAATCTATTCCTTGGAGTTTGGTGGCACTGGAAGTTTGGTTCCTTTACAATGAAGTTGAAAAGCATCTTCCAGGAGATGTCTTTTCCAGCAGATATCCCGCCTGCCAGGCATGATGTTTGAGGTCTTCACCTCCTGGGAACACACAGAAGAAAGATCATTCTGCTAAAGCAGGGTTATTCTCAGCAGGAAAAGTTAGGCCTCTGTGATACTGAAGTACATCCCCTTTTACCAGATGAAGATCAAAAGAAGTAGGAGCCAAACCCTTTGGGGTCCTGCAGTTAACAGGGAAGATGAGTTTATGGGTTCCAAATGGGCTAGATCTGAGATCTAGAAGAACCGATGTAGTGCTTTTGGCTAGGGTATTTGAAGTGTCTCTACAGATTCTTCCAACAAGTTTTAATAATACTGTTAGTACGTTCGATGAATCCTGAAGATTGAGAATGAAAGTGTTAAAAAACTGGCCAAACAACACAGACCTATTGAAGCACTTGACTAGTAAAGTGAGGTCCCTGGTCACTGTGAAGTTTGAGGGCAGTTTCTTAGGACAGGATGATATTCTAAAACTTACAAACCATTACTAAGATATATTTATATCCTTGAGATGGGGAAACTGTATAAAATCTATTTGCCAAAACTCAAATGGTCCATTGGGCAATTTAATATGTCCAAGAGCAATGTGGATAGGTTGTCTTGAATTGTATTTTGGGCAGGTGGCACAAGCAAAGTGGGTGCTCTTTGTGACCTCATTAATATTTTCCCACCAGTATTTGTTCATTAAAGTTATCATCTTACCAGTGGACCAATGCTTCAATGCATGCACATAGTCAGAAATGCGAATTTCAGAGTCTCTTGCAGGTCTGGATTATTATTTGGTCCAAATCAGAGCTTCTTTTTAAATTAGACCAACAATTCTTAGATTTCTCATCTTTTTTCCCCCGTTTTTTTTTTCAGGAGAAATTTATTATTGAGAATACCTAGGTATTGAGACTACCTAGTCAAATTTTTGTTTTCGATTATCACTTGAGGATATATCCTTTTGGACCAGGCAGGCATTTTGTTGTTGGTTCCTTTTTTGAGAAATATTGGTGAGGTGGTTTCCTTTAGGCTTCATTCTGAGATGCAAAGCCCAGGGACTTTGATAATGGCCAAAGTGGCTGGCAAGAGTATGACATCTAATAATTCCTGGACATAAAGATCATTTTTGATTCTGTCCCTGCTGAAAGTGAGGAAGACTTGCTGTTTTCATGGCATTCCAAAGTCGTGAGTTTCTGTGGACACATGTCTATTGCCAGTCTAGGTATTTGCGGTTTTGTTCTGGGCAAAAACACAGGCCACAGCAAAGGTATACGATTCAGCCTGTTGGACTGAGGTAGCCCAGAGCCAAGGTGCTGCCTCGAGGACTTAAAAAAGTTCCAATAGCATACTCATAATGATATTTACTATTTTCACCTTTTAAATTAAGAACTGCTGGTTAATGATGAAACGTCAGTGTTGTTCAAGGTGTTTATTACAAGTTGTCATGGGGCTCAGGGTGTGGGATCAGAAGATGCTCTGTCAAAGTCAAATAGTCATGAGGAGTGTCATCCTTAGAGAAGGGAAGAAGGGCGGCCGCGTTAGGGACGTTCCAGAGTGCAAGAATAACGTGAGGAACAGTTAGTTAGCAGCAGGGGGTGGGCTGAAAGGTGTTGAATGTAATGAACAGTGTGGAGGGAGAGGACAACGGGAAGGTGATGTTCAAGGACAGGGAGACTTACCAAGCTTTCTTTTAGGGCTTTAAAGTCTAAGACATCCTAATTCTCCCAAATAATAGAGTTAGGTTTGTTGTTTTTAAGTAAAACACATAGGGGTTGGGCCATAAAAGAGAAGTTTGTAATCCAATTTTAACAGTAGCCAGTTAGACCAAGAAACACTCAGAATTAGTATTTAGTTTTAGGTTTTGGGAAGTTCAGATTTCCATGAAGACTATTTTTGGATCGCAGTGTAACTTCTGCTCTGAAACCAGGTGCTCCAAATGTGGAACTGGAGTTTGAACAAAAATTCTTCTTTGAATCTTTGTGTCCCTTTAAGGTTGAAAGTTTTAACAGGTGGAATCTGTCTTCATGAGAAGAAGCCTGAGAAAGGAAGCAGAAAAGCATATCGTGTATGTATTGCAATAAAACAGAAACTGCAGGGAACTTTATACCATCTACATCTGCCTTTAAGGTTTGGGAGAAGCAGGAAGGACTTTTGGTAAAACCCTGGGGCAGTACTGTACAGATGTATTGCTTTCCTTCCCAGGGAAAGGCAGAGAGATATTGACTGGCCTTATCCACAGGGATGTTAAAGTGGATGATTTATCCACTACATAAATCAATCACAGTGAAAAATTTGCTTTCTGTGGGGATGGAGGCTAACAAAATATGGGGATTTGGAGCTACAGGGTGTCAAAGGATAATAGTATTGTTTATGGCTTAGAGATCCTGAACAAATCTCTATCCCTGGCCACTGGGTCTCCCACAGGCAAAATAGGATTATTGCCAAAGACTAGTATGGGGGGATGAGAGGCTCTGAGACTTATACTCTTCTATTATGGGCCTGATGCCTTGAAGGGTCTCTTTATCTATGGAGTATTGATTCTGGGAAGATGTTTTGAGGGATCTACTTGGATTTTTTTTTTAAAGACTTATTTATTTATTTGAGAGAGGTGCAAGTAAGGGGAGGGGCAGAGGGAGAGAAACTTCAAGCAAACTCCCCACTGAGCAGAGCCCATGACCCATGAGATCATGACCTGAGCCAAAACCAAGAGTCAAACGCTTAACCAACTGAGCCAGCCAGGTGTCTCACTACTTGGATTTCACAGGAAAAATAAAACTGTGCTATAGATTCTGCCATTATACATTAAGAATGTTGCCCCAAAAGATATGGCAGCTGATTCAATAAGGACAAATGGTTAGTGTTCTTAAAATGAGCTCTACTCCATGAGAAAGGAGTAAATAAAAGACGTTGAAGCATTGTTCAGCTGATTAGCCATCTTCGTTGCTGTTATCAAGTCTAGAATTATCTCCCCCTTTTAGGAGAAAGAAGTTACAACACACTATTTCTCTAAGATATATCAACCCAACAAATAAACAAGGGTTGAGGGACTGAGGAGAACCATTTCAGTCCTCCAAGGCAAGGCTTTGTCATACAGTAGGGTGGAGTGCCAGAAGTTTAGCCCTGGTATTAAGATTCATTCCCAGGGGTGCCTGGGTGGCTCAGCGGGTTAAGCCTCTGCCTTTGGCTCAGGTTACGGGCCCAGGGTCCCAGGGTCCTGGGATCGA
This sequence comes from Mustela erminea, assembly GCF_009829155.1. Taxonomy (NCBI): domain Eukaryota; kingdom Metazoa; phylum Chordata; class Mammalia; order Carnivora; family Mustelidae; genus Mustela; species Mustela erminea. The sequence continues at coordinate 57,643,293 of NC_045618.1, read as the reverse complement.
GCCTCACAGTGGGCTCTCTGCTCAGCAGGGAGCCTGCTTTCCCCTCTCTCTCTGCCTGCCTCTCTGCCTACTTGTGATCTCCATCTGTCAAATAAATAAATAAAATCTTAAAAAAAAAAAAAAAAAAGATTCATTCCCAGCCTGGAAAGTTGTTTCTTTAAGCCAGTTAAGAGGAAGGGTTGGGAAGAACCTCCTGAAGTTCTTCAGAATCCCACAACTGGCACTTAGGAGGGCATTGGGAAGACTTGCTGGAAAATGGAAGTTGCCTGAGTTAATGTTTGTAATAGTATTTGTTCCAGTTTCTGGCTTTTTGTAACAATCACAAAGGTAGGGATTGGGGGGTTGGTTTTGTCTGCAAGCTTCCATTTATGGAAACTTCCATTTATGGAAATTAAGGATTTTACTGATCTGCCTTTTAGTTGAATCATCTAGGGCATGGGTGAGCTGATGCTGATTGCTAAATTAAGGTTGGAGTAGACATGGTCACCCATTCCATCCTGTTCCTTTTTTTCCCTCCTTTTTTGATAAGCTCCAAGCCCAGCATGGAGCCAAACATGGGGCTTTAGCTCATGACCCTGAGATTAAGACCTGGGATCAAGAGTCAGCTGCTTAACCAATGGAATCACCCAGGCACCCACCATGTTGGTATTTCTAACTGGAGGCGAAAGATCCTGGTTTAGTGCATTACTGAGCGTAATGTTGAGAGCTGAGTGGATTCAACATCCACTGGAAGACCAGAAGTTTACTTAAAAACAGTTTGGGATTGGCTATAATATTCATGCACAAGCTTACTGGGCTTCTGGGTACAAGCCTGAATCTTATTCAATCATCAGGTTTTGGGAAAGCCCTAGGGATTGTCAAGTGACATCAGTTAGTGATTGCTGATCCTGAATATATAACAAGGCAAGGGGTTGGTCTCTGATTTGCAGTTCAGAGATTTTTTTCCCGATCATGTGTGTGAGCTGTTCCCTTCCAGTGTCGGGCTTGGCCTCCACCAACGAGCCTGAGAACTAACAGGTACAAATCTGAGAAACTTGGTTGGTAAGTCTGGACTAAATTAAATTTCTTGGCAATTCTATGAGAATCTTTAGTAACTCTAGGAAAATCTTAAACTGTAGATCACGGTCTGGCCTTAGTCCAGATGGCAAAGGAAATTAGGGGGTTAGTAAAATCCTCAGAAGGTCTAATTTTAAAGGAGCAGATTCTAATGGGTTTGGGTGAAGAGGTAGTAGAGAGAGGTTTGGAGAGAAAGGGAAATTCAATTAGAGGGTCGGGATGAAAGAAATGAAAGGTATGAAGGAAGGGCAGTAAGGGAAAAGAAGATTAATGAGGCACTGAGGGGTGAAGGGGTTTCTGATGCCTTTTTATTTATTTATTTTTTTAGTTGTGTGTTTCCCCTGGTCAATTTAGAAACAGCATTTTGTAAAGAGGCAATTTTAGAATCCTGGATATCTTTGGAAGCCTCAGGATACCAGTTGAAATAGGCGGCCTGTTCAGTTTATTTTCTTTTAAAGCGGTGGTCTTCTAATTTGGTTCTAAAAAAGCAAATTTGGGGAGATTTAAAGTTCCCTATAGTGGTTATTAGAGTTCTAAATTATTTTTGGTTATGTTGGTCCAATTAGTTAAAAATGCATAGGAGGAAGGACCATACTTTTTAAACTTAAAAATGGTTGGGGTCCCATAGAACTCTCCTGAGTGCACTTGTCAGATTGATATCCCCTTATTCAAAACTAGAGGCTCAAAAAATCCAAATGAGTGCTCATCAGGAAGGACAAAGCATTTTTTTAAAAAAATTTTATTTATTAATTGGAGAGAGAGCATGCTTGCGCATTGAAGGGTGGGGTGGGGCGGGGGAGGGATGGAGGGGAGGCAGAAGCAGACTCCCCGCTGAGCTGAGCAGGGAGCCCCACTGCGACTCCACCCCGGGAACCCTGGGATCATGACCTGAGCTGAAGGCAGCCACTTAACTGACTGAGCCACCCAGGCGACCCAGGAAAGACAAAGCCTTTAAACAGATCTCAAATAAAGTTGGAGAACTCAGCCAAAAGGAAGGAGTTCAGATCTGAGAAGAGACTTAGGGACTAAAAGGAAAAAGACTCATGGAAGCTAAGAGAACAAAGTGCTCAAGTGGGTAGCTCACATGGTTCTCTGAGGTCATTAGTTCCTCAGTGGTTCATCTCTTTCCCAGCCTCCTATTTGGTCGCCATGGATCATTGACCTTAAAAAAAAAAGGGGGGGGGGTGGAGGGAGCCAGTCATTTTACCAGCAAAATGAGTTTATTTGGGACTAGCAGAGGAATTTTAATTTAGGACAAGCAAACTACGGTAAACCATAGGAAAGTCCAGAGAACAGAAGAAAGGTGCTTAATTTAAAAAGGGTTTCACTGAGTTTCTGTGCTGCAGCTGGGCAAGGGGAAATTTTTCCTTTCTCCTGCTTGGATATGTGCAGTAGTAAGCTTCTTTGGTGGGAGAATGCATGGGATGCTTCTTGTGGTGAGGAGTATTGTGTGACTGCTCTCCCCTGCCTTAGGGCTTCCAACTCCATTTATTTATTTATTTACTTTTTAAAATATTTTATTTATTTATTTGACAGAGAGAGATCACAAGTAGGCAGAGAGGCAGGCAGAGAGAGAGAGAGAGGAGGAAGCAGGCTCCCTGCTGAGCAGAGAGCCCGATGTGGGACTCGATCCCAGGACCCTGAGATCACGACCTGAGCCGAAGGCAGCGGCTTAACCCACTGAGCCACCCAGGCGCCCCTTCCAACTCCATTTAAAAGGATGTTTCCTTTATTGGCACAGGAAAAAAAAAAAAGCTCCCACTATTCATATAACTTAGGAAATTAAAGGGTTTCAGGAACTCTGCCACTGGGGGCAGAGACCGATATATATTTTCTCTTTTCTCATACTGATCTATTCCATACATTTAATGCTTGAGCTCTAGGACTATAACCCACCCCTCCATGCAGTCACATGAATCTCCCAGAGAAAAACGAATATTAATATGTCTCTGCATGTTCCAAACTTTGCTAATTTTGCCTCACTCTATTGCTATCTTTATTTTTTTCTATATCTCCACTTTTCTGTTTAATAAGTCATAACGTTCTAAACCTTTTGACATAAATTTCCTGGGAGTCCTCCTACACTTCCTTCTTTTCCTTCATCTACGATCAGTCATTGATCAAGTGCTATGAATTCCACCTACTGAATGATATCAGCTTTAATCTATCCATTCTGTTCTGTTTCTAATACTTCCAGCTGCAAGTAATAACAAATCTGACTAAAAGCTGTCTCAATCAAGGATTTGGGAGCTTCACTTAAAGATTCTAGAGTTAAGCTAGAGTTGTCAGAGTTCTAGAAGGGCTTTTATGGAATTTTTAGGTCTTCTCCTCAGGGCTGTGTGCACCAAAGCAACAATAAGTAACATTTTTTTTTTTTTTTTCACATAAAAATACCCAGAAGCCAAAAGGATAAGGTTCTTTCCTGCAGTGCTAAATCTTTTTATCAGGGTAGATAGATTTTCTAGGAATACGTGGCCAACTATCACCACTCCGCCCCACCCCAACACACACATACACACAGACACAATCAATCTCTCTCTCTCTCTCTCTCTCTCTCTACCAGCCTGAGAGTCCCTGGTCAGCAATGAGTCACACAGCTAGGCTCTTTCTGGGCTCCTGTGGTCAGGGGTGGGCTCTGCCAGGAGGAAAGTGGAGTGGAAAAATAGCTGTTAAGTGTCTGTTACATTCTATATCTTCCCCCCATTTTCTCTACTCTTGCTGGAGTTAGGGTTTTCTATAATGTCTGCCATGAGCTGTTTTCATAGACTCCTGAATTCTCTCCCTGTTGCCCATATCACTAACATCCTTTCTCCTGGAGTGAGCTTTTTAAATGGTATTATAAATACTTTTTAAAAAAATTATTTCTTTTGGGGCACCTGGGTGGCTCAGTGGGTTAGAGCCTCTGCCTTTGGCTCGGGTCATGGTCTCAGGGTCTTGGGATCGAGGCCCGCATCAGGCTCTCTGCTCAGCGGGGAGCCTGCTTCCCCCTCTCTCTGCCTGTCTCTCTGCTTGCTTGTGATCTCTGTCTGTCAAATAAATAAATAAAATCTTTAAAAAAATTATTTCTTTTAATTTGTCATTCCAACATTTTTCATGCTTGGTGAAAAAAGTTTGAATAAATTAAAACCGCATTAACTCATCAGGATTCATTTAAAAATTGTCAGTAAGAATAAGAAGCTAGAACTTTTGAGAATCTGAGGGTCGATGGGGGGAAGTATTGCCTGGGAAAGCATTTCTTTTCCTTAGTCAGTAGAAAAAATACAGGTGTTCTACCACTTTTTGGGCATTGGTGGAATGACCTCAAACTGTTGGACGTAAATCTAGTCACCAAATTTTACAAGTATGTAATATGGATACGTATATATAGTTTATGTATGGATACATCTAATGAGTTGAAACATCATTTTGAAAAAGTTATAAACTATCAGAGGAATTTGTGCTTTACAGGAATGTTGCTTTGATTCTTTCATTAAAAAGAATCTCTTGTAAATAAATTCAGAGTTAAAAAAATTGCTTTCTGAAATCAAGGAACATCTGGAATATATATATATATATATATATATTTAATAGAAGTTCAATAAAATATAGAAATGTGACATAGCATGCCCTAGGCAAATAAAGAGGCTTTCAAAATAACATTTTTTTTTTTTGGGGGTCTGGGCATCTTTTGGAAAAATAATGGTAGCCTTATTTTTGGTCTTTTTTATATCACGAAGAGGTTATTTTAGTATCACAGTTTATTTAAATAGCTTAAAATTATTCTTGAATTATTACTTTATGTGCAGACTGAAAGTGTTGTTAATGATTGTTTTAGTTAGTTTTGCCATAAGTATCTTTGCCACAAGCTTTTTTGCTGTAAGCATTTTTGCTGCATAACTAATTAGCTGTTTAACAATTTTTCAGTAAACAATAAAATAAGGAAAAATAAAAGAGGGACATTAGAAAGGACATAATGAGAGTGCCCGGGTGGCTCAGTTGGTTAAGCCACTGCCTTCGGCCCTGGTCCTGCTCCCGGAGTCCTGGGACAGAGTCCAGCATCAGGCTCCCAGCTCTGTGGGGTCTGCTTCTCCTCCTGACTTTCTCCCCTCTCATGTTCTCTCTTTCACTCTCTCAATCTCTCTCTCTCTCTCTAATAAAATCTTTTAAAAAATGACATAATGAAACATGGAAAAAGTGATAAAATTAATGATTAATTTTTTTACTAAGAGAAGTATCCATTTTCCAAATATTAGCACGCCTATTTGTAACTGAGCTTAGGACTATATTGGGAGTCTTTTACACTATTCTTTCTTGGCATCGTGTCACGAGTCCATTGATAAACATCTCCAAGTTGTATGAGAAATGTGTTCATGCTGTACTGTATTTGTTAACTGAGCTTTGTTACTGTAACTGCTGTGCTCTGACTTTCTAGTATAGTATCCTATGCGGTCTGGCTTTATACAGTCTGATTTCATACTTCTAGTAAGTTTTATCACTGACTTTTCTATCAGGTCAATGTATGTAGCTGTTGTCTACTACTTTAAGACCACCAGGTCTACTTGTCATGGTATAAACAATTTTGGGGGCTAGCTAAGATTTATATAATATAAAAATGGGAAATTTGTCAATGGAGAAACAAAACTAAAGTGATCATTTATTTATGGACTGGAAGTGTGTGTAGAGAAAATGTTGGTGGCAAAGATATCTACTGCAAAGATGGCTTACAGCAAAAATACCAAACCCCTATTAATGGTGTAGTTACAGGGTTTAAGCCTGGCTAATGATAGGTTGGTATGAATATACATGACTCTATGTGTATACAATATGAATAGAAAATAATAATTCTTTGTGGAAATGGAATTATGATGTTCATATTGTTTTACATCTTGTTCTCTTTCATTCACAATGGATCATAGATGTTAGAATGTTTTCTACTGTATAATAGACTATGTTAATTTTTTTCCCAAAAAATCCTTTAGTTGTGTTTTTTTTTCCTTTAGTTGTATTTTTAAGTTAATTTCCAAAATTAATACTCTTTCCTAAAGCAGCCACACTAATATCTATGCAAGGACTAATAGCAGGGAGTAACTATGTTGGGATTTTAAATCCATTTTATAGTTCCAATGGTATATAATGCATGTAATTTATGTTGTAAATCCACCCAATATGGGAAAGGGGCAAGTGTGGGAAGTTATGTTGAATGCCTTTGTAAGTCTGGGCAAATGGAGGTTGGATATTTTAAACCTTTAAAGAAATTCTGTATTAACATTTCAAATGCACTTGAATGTTGAAAACCTTTCACTCACATACTTTAATTAGAAATATTTTGGGGGCCCCTGGGTGGCTTGGATCAGTCAGTTGAATGACCAACTGTTGATTTTGGCTTAGGTCATGATCTCAGGGTCCTAGAATCAAGCCCCACATTGGGCTCTGGGCTCAGTGGGGGGTCTGCTTAAGGATTCTCTCTCTCTCAATCCCTCTCTCTCCGTCTGCCCCACCCCGTACACACATACACTCTCTCTAAAATAAGTAAAAATTCTTTTTTAAAAAAATAAATATTTTTGAAAATTGTATTTTCCAATTTACATTATTATCCTAGGAATTATTCTTATTTTTGAAAGTGAAATGTCCATTAGAAAAGGCTAAAATCATAAATTATTTTAAGAATAAAGCTCATGGACAAAAATGGAATTTATTCTTATTTTTAAGACAAGGCCACAGAAGAAGATGGCCTGAGTAGTTCACCAGCCTCTTTCCTCCTTATTCCATTATTCTAGTGGCTCCTGAAGGAATTTTCCTGAAGCTCCTAGAAGAGGCTGAGCAGAACAGGGCCTCCATCTCTAATGCAGCATTGTCCAGTTTGAAAAATGTGAGCTATATTGCAAGTCATATACGGAATTCAAAATTTTCTAGTAGCCATATTAAAAAAAGAAAAAGGGAAAAGGGAAATTGTAATGATATATTTTATCTAACTCATATCCAAATTGTTATCATTTCAACCTGTAATTTATATAAAAATATGGAAATATTTTACTTTCTTTGTACTAGTTCTTCAAAATTTTATTTTTATTTTATACTTACTGCACATCTCAATTCAATCTAGCCATATTTCAAAGTACCTGAGAGTCTTATGTGGCCAGTGGGTACCATATTGGTAGGGAGGATTCCTGATATCATTGACAAAATACTCAGGGACCAGTGTAGGAAGTGTTTAAACTTTGTTTAAAGTTGAAGGTAAGTGGCTAGATTTTGGGATACTTCAGAAAGGGACACATGGCTTGCTACATGAGGCCAGGAGAGACTGCTAGATCTGTTAACTTGGGGTCCTTGAAGGAGGACTATGGCAATGGGCTGAAGTGTCTCCAGGTCTCTGAGCTAGATAATGGCTACCAAGAATGCCTTGGAAGTATAGGGGGCTCTTTCAAGTGTCAGCAGAAGGAAGACATTTTGCCATTTTATGCTGCTAGCCCAGAAGAACAGAAACTTTAATGCCCTCTGCAGCTAGTCTGCCTGCCCTCCCTGAGAATGACAAACAGCCTGACCTGTAGTAACATTCAAAGAAAATGCAACCATCTACAAAGAGGATGCACCGCTAATTTTGGGAAGCTGAGTCACTTGAGGAAAGAAGACCAAATTGAACAATGAAAATAGAAAGGGTATTACCAAATTAGAGCTAATGAAAGAGATTGAGGAGAAATTAAACAAATAGTAATGACCCTCAAGGAGATATATTTAGAGGATAAAAGATTTTTTTAGAACTATCTTAGCTCAGGCTGTTAAAATAAAATACCATGGACTGGGTGACTTAAGGAACAGACATTTATTGCTCACTGTTTTGGAGGCTGGGAAGTCTAAGATCAGGGTGTCAGTAGGCTCAGTTGGTAAGGACCCTTTTCCTGCTTTGCACTATTCTCATGTGGTGGCAAGAGGAAACTTTGGTGTCTACTTCCCTTCTAGTCAGGGCACTAATCCTATTATAGGGGCTCCACCCTTATGACATCCTTTAAACCTAATTCCTTCCCAAAGTCTTCTGTTCCTTAATACCATCCCACTGGGTCTATGGTTTCAGTATGTGAATTTTGAGGGGCTATAAACATCAATCCATAATAAGAATGTATAAAACCGATTTTCAACTGAACAATTTTAATGGTTGCACTGAAAAAGAATATCATTTTTGTCAAAAATAGAATTAGTGTCCTGGAAGATCAAGGGAAAGAAATAACTTATAAAACCCAGCAGAACTACAGAGAACTATGCCTCCAGTGATCAGGCGATTTCCAGGGGACTTCACCTGTGAATAGCAGGACTTTAAGAAAAAGAATGTAAAATACATAGAAAAGCAATATGTGGAAGATTAGATTATTTTCAAAAATACACCTCACCCTTTAGTGGCCATGTGGGAAGTGTGCCAGTTTCTGAGCTGAGACATTTTAGAAGTCAGCCAAATTTCTGACAGCTCTCTGAAATGCTTCCTTTTCTCCACCAAGAGATGCATGTGCAACAGAGTTATGGTTCTTTAAGGTATCGTCCTGAAAAAAGACACATGCACTTAACCTAAACCCTATACGAGGTTGAGAGTCTGGACTAGCCAGTCGAGCTGAGCCCAGTCCAGACCAGCTGATCTGGAGCCAACCTAGAAACCTCAGAGTAGGCTTATAGTAAGCCCAAAAGATTTGGGGGTAATATGATTGGCAGCACCACCACAGCAGAAAAATATGGCTAATACAAAGTAATTCAACAAGCAATTGAAGATCCTTGAGCTGAAGAAAGACTGCAATCTGTAGATTGAAATGGCTCATTCAGTCTCAAAAAGAATTAAGGAGAACAAATGTACAACCTATATGTCCTGGTGAAATTTTAAGAATAAATTGGAAAGAGAATCAATTTGGTAGAGACATTCTTATTCTTTATAAAGAAGACAGAAAAAAGAACCAGTAACCAAAAATTCTTTACCTATCCAAAATATCATTTATCTGTTAGGATGAGAGAAAGTCAAGTCACTTGAGAATACACCACTCAATTACCTGTTCGAAGAAAGTCCTTGAGGAAGGACTCCAACCTTTTGCAAATGGATTCAGATAATATCTCTCAAGATAATGGGAGATAAAGAAGAAAGCGTGGTAACGATTCTTGCAATAATTAAGCCTTAGTAGCGATTTAAAAATTAACTGAGAATTTATTGTATAGAGTAAGGATTCAACAACTGAGAAACACGGAAAAGGATAACATAAGCATAGTTTGAAATTAAGAATTATAGACTACCTGAGTAAAATTTTGTGGCACAAAGAAATATCCTAAAGATCTCTTCTCACTGGGGAAGGGCAGATAACAGGGGAGTAAGAGAGCCTAACAGTCTCTTGGAATGTCAGAGGAAAGAGGAGAGGGAGCAGTGATCAGACAGACGTATTGGTGGAAGGCCTGTTATTATTTAATAATTGATGTATTAATATCAATTACTATCAGGGAAGGGACTGTAATTACTTGTGACATCAATAAACACAATTTTTATTTCCAAATTAACTGCGGAGGAAGGAAAAGAGGAAGAAGGAAGAGAAAGTTAATCCAACAAAAGTTAAGGGAACAGAAGAAACCGTAGTAAATTATAGTAAGTACTAAACATAAAATCAGATAAAAAGAATAAAAGTCATCCCAATAAATGCAAATGGACCAAGTACCTGGCCCGATGCCAAGTGCTGGTGAAGAATATACCCCCTTTTTTTAAAAAAAAAAATACTTTTGATTATCTGACATAGGATGCAATTTGAAACTTTAAAATTAGAAATAATCAAGGAAAGTTGATTTTTCCATTTAGTTATGAAAGTAACATTTATATTTTAGATTCTGTTATTTCCTTATTACATTTTTACTGAGAAAATTACGTATGTTTTTTTTCCCCCAAGTGTTTAGCTACTAAGTGGGTTCTAGAGATATTGAGCAAAATACTTAAAAACTTTTTGGCACAAATATTAAAAATATGAGATTGTTTTCTCAAAGTTCTAGCAAAAACTGGCTCTTTACTCAATTTTTATAATAAGCAATTTCCAAGCTGTTTATCTCATGCAGAGTTGATTGTTTTTATGGATATATAATGCCTTTCAAAATCCATTTAACATGTTCATGGCTTGTTAGATAAACTACTAGAAAATTATTTACTTTATTCTTGTGTTAATTGAAGAGGTATTTTTTTCAAAAAGATGGATTATAAGGAAGGAGGATATTTTCTTAAAAAGTGTATCAAAAGAAATATTGTATGTAAGACTCTACATATACTGATGAGGTAAGGTATTTAAAGTCCAGTTATATCTTCTGATATTTCCTCATTATGGATCTTTACAAAAGAATTTCAACAGGGAAGGAGAGCATAAGTGACCTTTAAGCAGATACTGACCAAGTTCATGTACATGCAGTTCAGCACATCTACTGCACCACTGAGCCTAAATGTCTTGTTATTGTATTTGAGTTGCACTTTTATTTTTTATTATTATTTTATAACGATTCCATTTATTTATTTGACAGCGAGATAGAGCACAAACAGGCAGAGCAGCAGGCAGAAGGAGAAGGAGAAGCAGGCTCCCCAGTCGGAGGTGGGGCTGGATCCCAGGACTCTGGAATCAGGACCTGAGCCAAAGACTGACACTTAACTTACTGAGCCACGCAGGCATCCCTGAGTTACACTTTAAAAATAAATATTTTTTTCTCTTCTCTTCCTCTTTATCTGTCTTTTTTGTTAATCTTAAAAGTTTCTGACGATTTTCAAAATCAACTCCCAGCTTTATAAATTACTCATGAATAAGCATGTCAAAAGGAAGATCCAAACCAAGCTAATGATGTTTCCTGGGTCTCTAAAATCTGTTTTCTGTAATCAAAAAGGGTCAAAATCTATTCTCACATTCTCATTTCTCTCTGATATCCAGAACACAGCCCCCAAGTCTTTGATTTTTTTTCCCCTTTGCTAGTCACCATGCAAAGAATTATACAGCTCAATAAAATGAAAGGCTCAGCACTGAGTGGTTCATACAAGTGGCTGAAGGGATTTTGAGATAGGTTAATGGTTCCGATTGTTTTCTCATATTGATTTTTAGGATGATTATATTTTATTTATGGGGGAAAAACTTGGACTTGCATGTAAACTGCCTTGAGGGTAAACGAGGCCTCTTACACATAGAAAAAATTTATGTGAATTTGTAATGATTTGCAGGAAATAAGGAAAGTAGAATATGCTTGTAAATAATTCCTTTCATTTAAAAAAAAAAAAAAAAAGGAACTCTGACTTTAGAAAACCCATTTGGACCTAGTGGTTGAATTAGTACTGACCATTGAACTGACCATTTTTAGTAATCAACAAAAGGTCGTCCTTTTTGGCTCTGGTCCAAAGTAAGGTCAAAAGGATTGATCATCTAGGGGGGTGGGGTATAGAGTTGGGGAAAGTCCTCTATAGTGGGTGGGTGGGAGGGCTGGTCAACTCTTCAGTGCTTAGTTTTTGAGATTACTTACAGCCTTTCAAAGATTGCTGCAAATGCAGGTCACGTTAAGGACGGACTGTGCTAGTTGCAGAATCCTGAGATAAATGCATCTCTCTTTGCAGTACTGGCTTGAATTTTTTGGATCTATTTCAAGTAGAGCAGATGACTAATCACCCCCTTCTGCTAGTTGATAATGGGTTGTCTATAAAACCTTGTTTTTGTATGGTTACCTTATTGTGAAGTTCACGTCTTTTGAGGAACATTCACAACTGAAAGGCAAGGAAAATGTCCACTCCAGGGTGTAGTAAAGCTGACAGGGAAAAAGAAAAAAACACCAAATGACTTGGCTCTGTTGTTTTTGAGTTTCCTGAGAGAAAGTGGCCTTGACCCCCATGCATTACTGCTTTTGAGATTGTAACAGCAGATGGTACAAACTGACAGTTCGTGAAGACAACTAAAGGTGTTTATAACATTGCAGGGTTGTGCAGGTGACTTTAAAAACAAAGGATTTGGAAGTGATAAAAAGTGGAGACTGGCAGTAGAGATGGTAATAAAGCCACTAGCTACTTGAGGCAATGTCCTTTTTTATTTTTTTTTCTTTTATTGCATCTGATTGCAAATTAAATTGGGGGGGGGGAGGATTAGCCCCAGGCAGAAAAGAATATTCAGCCCCTGCCTCAGTGGTTTTCAAAACAAAAAACTGTAGTCTTTGATTTTTAGATTTGATTTTTTTTTTTTCTTTTGCCTGCTGGTTGCCATACAAAGAGATATAGCTCAATAAAATGAAAGATCCACAACGCTGTGTTTCATAGCAAAGGCCTGGAGGGATTCTGAGCCAGGTTAATGGATATGATGGTTTTCCCTTCATTGATTTTTAAGATGATTATATTTTATTTATAGGCGAGAAAATAATAGTTAATCTTAGATTTATTGAAAACTTATTGCAAGGCTGCATAAATTGATAACAATAACAGTACATTTAGGGCAACAAAACTAGACTTGTCTTTAATCCCTTAAGTGCTGATGCGCAGGGAATCTATTGACTTGAAATTAAATATGCTCTAACCTACAACTGAATCCAGGTGGGGAAGAGTTGTATTTTTCAGGCTGCTCTGAAAGATTTTATTACACAAAGCTTTGGTACACCCGAGGTGTTTCTTTTGTAAAAACTATGTAGAAAATCTAGGAGCTGAAAGCTTGGGGATATCGGCATGTTGCTCTCTGGGGGCTTTAAGAACTGACTTCCAAATCGGTCCGTCATTTGTCAGCTAAAAAGCCTACTGGTCAACCGTAATTGTGTCCAGAGGTTTGAATCTTAAACCAGGATGTGTGTGTTCTAAGAGGCAGAAAAACCTCAAAACATCAGCTTATCATGATTCAGAACTCCATTGCCTTAAAACGACTTGTTTTCATATCTTAAATGAATTTGATGCAGGCAGGCTAGGTCTGAGGACCCAGGGGAGGGGCCTGTAGGACCAGTCAAGAGAGTCCCTGGCTTCATGCAGGACAGACATCAAAGATGAACCAAAGAAAGTGAAAGCAGAATTTATTGAGTAACATGAGTGACAGAGAAGAGCAGAAGGAGTGTCTGGGAGAATTGGAAAGGAAAGGAGAATGAGTCTCATTGGTTGAGGCTAGGGTTTTACATTGGAAAGGGGTCTGGAATATGGCTCCTGTAGGAGTCCAGGGTAGGGTCCAATCAGAGGCGAGTGTCAGATGAACAATAGTTGTTATTCTATAAACCAGCAAAAGTAGAGGGTATTGATGCCAGCCTCCCCAGAGTTTTGCTCAAAGCTTATATCCCGGAACAGGTTTGGGATCTGGCTCTTCTTAGACGTTATCGAGTGTTTGGGGGCTAGGACAAAACTCAGAGAAAGGTGAACTTTTTTGCTTTCCCCTTGAAGTGGGAACATACCTTCTTTGGCTTATTCAGAAACAGGGCTTAGCAGAGAAATGACACAGCCAGTGTTTTCTGAAATGGAGTCCCTTTGGCTCCCCTATCTCAAATTCTGGAACCTTTTGGATTTGGAGCAAATGAATTCCCATTAGCCAAGCAGGGACAGTAACCTTACCCGATCAGGCTAGAACACTGGGTCTTTGTCTCTCAAAAAGATTGAATAATTGTCACTACAGCTCTGTGGCTCAGAAATGTCAGCTCCAGGCCCTTGATATGCACTGCTTATCCAACATGGAGGAGCAAAAGCCTACTCTCCAGCCATTTAATTAGTCAAAGTTTTCCAGATAATTGGATGTTTGTGCAGAGAAAGGAGAAGAAATGCCTAAAGTGTGCTCTAGCCACAGAGAACTTTGACCACTGAGTCACCCAAAATAACAACGCAGCATTGTTTTAAAGTATTTCGATGTTCACTTTTATTAAAAGTTCCATATTGGACTTGCTTTGCCAGTGTGTATATTAAATTTAGATCAGTATACAGATTAGCATGACCTTTGGGTAAGGATGAAATGCAAATTTGTGAAGTATTTTTCTTTTGCACTTTCAGCCAGAAGTACAACATGTATGGGCGAAAGCTAAAATGGCTTAACATTATGTTACACTTTACACTGAAAATGTATTACTGTGAATGGTCTATAATTAAGCCCAATGAGACATCTAGGGAGTCCACACATGCATCAGTGAGCAGATGCGGTTTACTTATTTATAGAATGTTTCTTTTTGAAAAAGTAGTGGTGGATACATTTGGATCACATTTATACAGCTATAAAAATAAAGATTTGATTACGGTCATTCTTCCAAAAAAGTGCCATGTTAACTCATGCTGTAGCTAATATGAATGGTAGAAGTTGACTTTTGTCTATAAACTGAGGTATATTAAAAAATTTCAGTTTATTGGAACAGAAGTGGATTCCATTGGGCCAGCACTGAATTTCAGTGGCTGGGAGTGCTTTGCTGACAGCAGTTAAGGGAAAGACTTGTGAAGAGAAGTGGAAGCAAAGCAAGAATATATTAATTGGCTATCATTTAGGCATTCGCCTTATTTGGGAAAGTCAGGATGGCTGTTTGTGACAGGTTGTCTTTAGGTTTTGATTTCGTAACCTTGACACATTTTAGGCTTAGGGGTTGGTTTGCTTCAGCAGCCTAGTACAAGGTATTAGAACCACCTCAGTCTACTGGCCTCCTTGTTTAATTTAACACCTGCAAGGCTAATGTTCATTTTCAAAGTACGCTATGGTCTTGTTTTCCACAGAATTCGACTTGAATGCTCAGTCACTTTTGGTTAAATGCAGTGACAGGATATGAAAATAACTTCCCACCACAGCTACATGTACAACGATCTCCGCAAAAGCAGACCCACATTCTAAGATGGATGCCAGGAGGCATTCCTGTGTCAGCGTCCAGGACGTAACCAAAGTAGCAGAACAGAGAAACAAAGGAGTAATGGGATTAATGAGATTTCCTCTTTCACTTGGCTATTCTACATTTAGTGGATTGATACATGTTATTTGAAGTTCTCTATTTCAGTGAAAAATGAGACTAGAAAAAGAATGTGTTAGCAGTTTTATTTCCAGTCCATGAGACTCTATCAAAAAGGAAAAGTTACTTTTTAAAGACATTTTAATAAATGAATAAAAAAAATATAAAATTTTACTTACTGATAAAGTCATGTTGCATTTTCCTGCTAGGAAAATGGAGAAACTCAAATCTTTAAGCTATACATGAATTTAAAAACACAGGGACGTGGTATTTGAGAAATAGTTAAAGACCAAAAAAGGAATTTGCTTTTTTTTTTTTTTTTAAGATTTTATTTATTTGATAGAGAACAAGCAGTGGGGAGGGGCAGAGGGAGAGAGAGAGAGAGGGAGAAGCAGGCTCCTTGCTAAGTGGGGATCCTGACGTGGAGCTTGATCCCAGTTTCCTGAGACCATGACCCGAGCCAAAGGCAAGTGCTTAGCAACTGAGCCACCCAAACACCCCGGAATTTGCTTTTAGATAAGAAACTGACCCATACCTTGAACACACACACACACACACACACTCACATACACACACAATATTTCTGCTAAGGCTTTTCATTTAACTCCATTCTTCCTGTCCCATCTTGAGTTGTCAATCAATTGTCCAGAAAACTGCAAAAAAAAGCAACTCTGGTAAACATTCTGTCTGAGCCAGGATGATAAAGAACATGAAGATTCTCTCAGGAGGAAGCCCATTTTCTCAAGATTTGAGGCTCACTTAAAAATAGTTTGCAATTGTAATAACAATCATGTTTTCTCAAAATGTGTAGTGCTTCTCTGATCAGAAATTCTCACCTGGATGGTCTAACTTCGTTTTATCTTAAATTTATCTAAATTTCTCCCTATAATACTGGGGTGCTTGGGTAGCTCAGTTGGTTAAGCATGTATCTGTTTTAGTCTCAGATCCTGGGTCCTCGGATCGAGCCCACGTCAGGCTCTCTACTAAGCAAAGAGTTTGCTTCTCCCTCTCCTTCTTCCCCTCCTCCATGCTTTTGTGCTCTCTCTCTCTTCCTCTTTCAGATAAACACATAAAATCTTTTAAAAAATGAATTTCTACCTGTAATATGGAATTACAGAAACTGAAACAAGGCATTATGGTAGGTTTTCTTTAACAGAATTTTTTTTTCCCTGATGTCAAAATTTGTAGATTTTTTTTTTTGTCAAAAGTTTTGAAAATCTAAGTGGACAAAAAGAAAGAAAAGGCCATTACTTGTGATTCTCTAATGTAGAGATAATTTCTGTTAACCTATGAACACACGGTTGGAATTATACATATTGCTTAGTTACCAGTTTGTTTTTTTAACCATCTATAATGAGAAATTTCTTTTAAGCAGACAAAAAAAAATTGCATAGACCATTCTTTCAAATGATTTAAGTATTTTAATTTTATTTTTTTAAAGATTTTATTTATTTTTGTGAGAGAGAGAGAGAGAGAGCAAGGTTGAGTGGAGGAGGGAGGGGCAGAGGAAGAAGCAGATTCCCCACTGAGTGGGGAGCCCAGTGTCGGATTCAGTCCCAGACATTTAACTGACAGTCACCCAGGTGCCCTCAAATGATTTAAGTATTTTTAATCACAGTATGTCAGAGTGCACATGTTCTTTTTGGCCAAATCGTATTTCTGTTAAATGTGCTGTTTTCCAGTTTTTATTTCCTTATGATTCTGAAGATGGGTGTTTAATTGGATCAGAACAATGCATATTGCATAAGGTTCAACTTATTATCTTTAAGTTTTATTCCTGTGATATTGTGATATAATAAGAAACATGTATTTTGGGCTTCATCCCATGCTCTTGGCCAGAGCTCCTAAAATATTTGTGATCCTCTTTTTTCTAAAGATTTATTTACTTATTTTAGAGAGGGAGGAGGGGCAAAAGAATCTTAAGCAGACTCTGTGCTGAACATGGAGCCCAACTCCGGGTTAGATCTCACGACCTGAGATCACCACCTGAGCCATTCCAAGAGTTGGAAACTTAACTGACTATGCTACCCAGGCGCTCCCAATTTTTATAATTTTCTAAATGATAAGAACAATAGGAACATCTTTTGTTGTAACATTTGCCCCTGACCACTGACTCAATTTTGGAACATAAAAGTGAAAGGAGCCTCTTTTGTTATTTGTAACAAGTCCCTTTCCACCACATCTGGCTGTATGTTTTAAAGTGACTTTTGGAAATACCCTAAGGATGGGGAACTGGTTGCCAGTTCCATCACCCATGTGTTTAGAGGGTTGGAACTTTCGGGCCCCATCCATACCTCCAGGGAGGGAAAGGAGCTGGAGGTGGAGTGGATTACCACTGATTAGTCAACGATTTAATCAATAGCCAATGATTAAATCAATCGTGCCTATATAATGAAGTCTCCATAAAAACCCCAACTAAAGAGGTTTGGAGAGCTTTTGGGTTGGTGAGCACATGAGGTGCTGGAAGGGTGGTGTGCCTGCCCAGAGTGGATAGGGGAGCTCTGCCCCTTCCCACATACTCTGCCCTATGCATAACTTCCATTTGGCTGTTCTGGAATTATAGTCTTTATAATAAATGAGCAGTAGTGATTGAAGTGCCTTTCAGAATTCTGTGGGCCATTCTAACAAATTATTGAACCCAAGGAGGGTGTTGGGGGGGACATTCTATCTAGAGTTGATTTGTCAGAAGTACATGTGATAACTTAGGATTTGTAATTGTCATCTGCAGTAAGGGAAGATCTTGTGGAACTGAGCTCTTACTGCTAGTCTGTGCTAACTGAATGTAGTTAACGTCAGGATGGTTTAATAAGAGAGGACAAAAAAACCTCGTACGTTTGGTGACAGATGTGCTGTGAGTTGGGAAACTAGCTTTTTAATTCCTGCTCTTGGTATCTTATCTCGGCTTCCCCTGGCAAGTTTTCCAATCTGGCATGCATTTTGTATACTAAATAGACTTAATAAAATTTGTGAGTAAATGTTACAAAGATATGTGACCATTCACAATAATAATTACAGCTCTCAGAAGCCTCATTTTAACTCTAAGTTGACATAAGACATTAATATTTCAAGGAGAATAAAAATACTAAAAGTATGGTCTAATAATTTATGATAAAATATTACTTTTTGATCCTTATTTATCTAAATAATACCCCCTCATTGACTTAGCACACAAGAATTATAATTACAAAAATCATTGTTAGCACTCAAGACAATCAACTGAAAAACTCAGGATTTCTAAGAATACATTAAAATCATATAAAACTGCTTGCCTATATGCCAGAAATAACCACTTAGAAATCATAATGGAAAATATTTCAATTTATAATGACATCAATTATATAAAATGCATGAGAATAACCTTAACAAGGTAACCTATGATTGGTTTCTCTGTGAGAAAATTCTGATTTTACTCCCTACAGACCTCAAAGCAGGACTTAGCAAGTGTTCATATTCTCTCCATAAATATACTCTTCAAAATATTTTGGAACTCTGTAGGATTTACTAAAAATAACATTGACTTTTGGGAGGAGGGTTTACATGGCTTTTCCCACAATACCATTTTTCCTCAGAATGTCTTCTCTTTCCTGCCTCTTTTTTGGTGTATTAATAATTAAATCAGGGGAGGTCCTCTTTTGAGGACCATGCAGCCTTTAATCTTGGAAACAAATAGGGCATGTAAGTGGTTCAAGACATTTATACATGAAGCGCTCACTGAAATGGTAGGAGAAGCATTGTTTTTAATATATAAGTGGAAAATGACATGAACTGATAAACATACACAGAAAATGGAGAGCTAATAAACTTATGACAAATATTAAAAAAAAAAGAATTTCAAATAAAATAAGCACATCATTTCACTTAATAAATGGGCAAACATTCAAGGAGAAAGATGAACATGTTCATTAAGTTTTTGTGAGATGTCACTTACATCTTGGTCGTAGTTGAAATTGTCAGTATTCCAACAAGGAATTTGGCAATATTATCAAAAATCTAAAATGTAGCCGATTTCCTTGTCTTAGTTGAGAATCTCATGTTTCACATGAAATGTCTTCTGAGCCTCCTTGACAACAGTCTAAATCTTACCACACCAGACAATGTTATCTTCTTAAAAAACATATCTCATTAGCCAGACCCTTTGGTGGATCAGAATCACCTAGTTAACGGCATTGCTGTTCCTTACACGGACACCTGCAAAACTCTTCTCAGATGGCTAGCAGTTGATACTACGTACTGAATAATGACTATATTTTAGTATGATTTCTAAGGGTTTCCTCCTGTTTTATCTGTTAATATTCATAACAACCCAGTGAGAGTAGGTATGGCTATTATCCCCCATTTCACATATGAGGAACAAGATAGTTAACTCATTTCTCAAGGTCATGCAGGCATTTTGACACAAGTCTGAGCTCTAACCTTGAAGCTATATTGACTATAAAAGGATTGCCTTGGCTTTGCTTCATCTACCACTTTCCCAAGTATTCTACTCTTCAACCACACTAACATTCTTTACATTTCCCAAGTGTAACTTAGGGAATTGTGTATTAATTTTTCTACCAAGAATTCCTGCACTCAACCAACTTCTAAAACTTGACACTAAAAAGCCAGCACTAACATACTCGTATTGCTAATGATGTTTTTGTTCTTTTCATTGCCTACCCAATATCCATTTCCCTCTTTTTAATAAAGATATTCTCAGGTTTCCTTGGAGTTGGGTGTGGATGTGTTTCAAACGGTAGTTGTAGTTGTTGTAGGGGGTAAAGAGGAAAGTTCCTTAAATGGGGAGAAGGATGGCCTTGCAGCCAATATTTTCTTCTTGCTAGAGCTCCAACATCTACGCTGTGATCTTGAGGATTAAGGATAGTAAAGGGAAAAGATCAAAGAAACCCAAGTCCCTAGTAACTTCAGAAACCACTCTACCGTCTTTGGCCTATTCACTCACTTTAGGTACATCTCCGTTAACAGTAGCTGAATGCAGGTCCTGGCTGATGTATTTGTCAAGGATAGTTTAAAAAAACAAAATTCAGTCAAGTAAATTTGAAGATCTGATTGGTTTTATGAAGTGGTTTGTAATTCAGGCAAGCATCCCATTTAGCAAGTAGAGGAGAGCAGCAAGGAGTTATACAAAATGCAAGGCTTTTACAGGAAGGAAGATGAAGCAAGGACGTTGTTAGCAAAGGAGAAAAAAGGAGAGAGGCTCTTAATATACAGATGACCTCATCTTCCTCTGGGGGGGATCGAGAAGGCCCATGTAACAGATTACCTTGTTGGTACTGAACAGAAAATTCCTGACTGACTGTCCAGTTAACACTGGTAGGGAAGGTCGAAATTGAAAGGAGCATGGGTATTAAGTCCAGATTTGGTGACTTGGCATAAGTGATGCCTTTTGGGGCCTGTGGTTTTCTTTTTTTTCTAACATAGAAACTGAATTTTACCTTTTTTCTTTTTTTTTGATATATCTAATATTTATACCTCAATCCCTAACATAGAGTAGACATGTCTGCAAATGCTTGTTCAATATGTGGAATTTTTTTTTGCATCAGGAAAATGTAATATTCTCATAAAACTCAACATAATTAAACACAGTGGGGATTTATGATATTTTTCTCTTTAATTGGACACTGTAATCCAGTTTAAGCAACCCTCTCTATATATTATAAGATACCAAATAATGCATCTACCTTTATTCATTTTATAATCCATTTCTTACCATATTTCTGGTACTTGGGGTAAAATAGAAAATTGGGACAATGCTGCACCTGATATAAGGTGAGGATGTCTTTACATTTGAACATAATGTTGAAAGTGGGATTTATCCCTGAGTCACCTTGATAATTACCTTAGCAGTCTACTCTCACAGAACTTAAATTTTGAATTTGGATATGCTCTCGCTTTTTTGAATATATGCTGCTTCCGGGGAAGGACTGTGTTAGCATTGAACGAAACTCTTTACTTTTGAAATGTTGAGTTAATATTGAATTGATGGGGCCAAGTTGTTTCCTTTGTTACATTGTTTACAGAATACAAGAAGAAAACATGAGGTTATATATTACCCAAGTCAGGCACACAGATAATTGATTTGGTGGGCAAGAAGAGATTAGGCAAATGAAATAAGGATGCTATTTTAAAATGTAATATCCTGAAACATACCTGATTACATACTTATGATCCTGGATAGATTGAACCAATAAAATCCAAGAAGCATTTTATTTCCTCAGTATATGTGTGCAGCAAACCCTAAGCGATCATTTTAAGAGGCTTATGGTATCCAACCAGTTTCACTTTATCTCTGGCATTCTCCCATTGAGACATTGCAATAAAAATAGACACTCCTACTCAGATTTTTATTCATGATTCAATGATGTTTGTGCACTTGAAGGTATTTATTGCTTACTTCAGGAAGCCGATCTGATTTACCTTTTCAAAAAGAACTGATTAAAGGAACATTTAGCTGAAAGATTCACCCCCACCTTCTATTGAGACCTAGTATTTTTTTTTTTTTTTCTAGGCTCACCCTATCCCTCACCCACCAGTAAATCTATCAAGGGGCTTCTGTAACAGATTTTTCCTCCTGGTTCTTCCTCTACTCTCTTTACCCTCATCAGAAATACTAAGAAGACATTCAGGCCAACAACTTAATTACTTCTTCATTTTTCTCCTCTTTGATATCTCTTATACTTTACCTTCATAAACCTTCAAAGTCCTAATTTTTGAGCTGTAAAAACCCTCTAGTCATCTTGACACTAATGGCTAAACTTAGAAGGTACGGAGAGTTTACCTAATTTTTTGAGTGTAAAATGCCCAATACATGATACCCAGAGGTGATTTCATGAATTGAAATTAGAGACACGATCAGAGTTTTCAGCTGCTATACAAAGTGGACAGTCTACTCTCTTCATGAACTTGAGATCTTTTTCAGTCCTGGCATGATATTATAGGTAACTAAATTTTACCTTATTTCTGTTAATTCCCTGGCTTCAGTATCAAATTATGAAATCCCTTGGTTTTCGATTTGTAAGCGCTGAGAAGCTCTGTGGCTGTTAGGGAGACAACATCTCTGTTCCTAGGGAGTCCTTGCTCTGAACACTATAGTTTCCCTTTACTTGCTCATTCTGTTTCTTTTTATTTTGATGGCTCCTTGTTTCTTCTGGAAGCCTTGCCGGAAACACTTTACTTTCCCAAATACATGCCAACTCGTCTCTCCATCCCATTAAATGTCCTTCTGCTACAGTATCTGTGACTGGCTATAGACCTACCTATTTAAAATCTATTTATGTTCTTTTATCTATGAAATGTGAAACTTTCGATGCCCACTAAATTCTAAACACAGAAATGTATGCTTTACACACATTTTAAAATTTGATTCTCCAAAGAATCTTATAGATAGATATTACTACATTTTATAGAAAAAACTGCATCTCAACTTATCTACTTATAATAACAACAAAACAACAAAAATCATTTTCTGAATGCCTAGTATATGGTAGGTGCTATATGAAGTTCCTTACTTATTTTTTTAATGTGATTTTGCCTTGTTTAAAACTGGATTTAAAGCAGTTTAATTATTCTCTAATTTTCATAGCGATTCAAAAAGTAGAAATCTTATTTTAGAGATGATGAAAAGATCTTCTACTTTGTTTATTCATTTTATGTTTGCACAATCAATCCATTAAAGGCACTTAGGGTGGGGGACCCTCTTCCTAATTGCTTACCCTTGCCTTGTTTTATTTATTATAAGCCCTCCTGGTAGCAGAAAATTTTATATATAGCACCTGTTCTGCCTTATATATTTACTAGCTTTATAAATGCTACTCGCTATACCAAACTAGAAAATATAGCCAAATTAAAATAGAAAAAAATTCTGTTCCCTTTTTCTGGAATATTCTTTTCTTGATTTATTGTTTGACATCCTTGAGCAAAAGCCACTTATTGGGGGAATATTGTCATCCCTGGATCTCTCTTTTAAAATGTTCCTTTAGTTTTGTGTAATTCTCCCTCAAAGAATTTAGCAAGATTTCGATTAACTAATTTTTGTTTGTTTTAAAGAAGACTTCACTTTTTTAGAAAGAGCAGTTTTTGGTTCACAACAAGACTGAGAGTAGGGTACAGAGGTTTTTCATAAACTCCCTGCCCTACACACGCACAGCCCCTTCCACTACCAACATCCCACCGGAGTGATACATTTGTGACAGTCAGCGAACCTACATCGACCCATCATTAGCTCCCAAAGTCCATAGTTTACTTTTGGTTCACTCTTGGTATTGTTCATTCTATGGGTTTGGACAAATGTGTCATGACTTGTGTTCACCATGATAGTATCATCCAGAGTAGTATTTTTATTGATCTAAAAGTCCTCTGTGCTCTGTTCATCCCTTCTACTTCCTAGTCGATTCCCAACCACTGATCTTCTCCCTGTCTTCATAGTTTTATCTTTTCCAGGATGTTATATAGTTGAAATCCTATAATATGTAGCCTTTTCAGATTGATTTCCTTCACTTGATAATGTCATTAATTTTACTCCATCTCTTTTCATGACTTCATAGCTCATCTCTTCTTAGTGCTGATATTCCATTGTCTTGATATACCACAGGTTATTCATCTACTCACTTCCTGAACGACATGTGGGTTGCTTCTGAGTTTTGGTAGTTATGAATAAGCTGCCACAAACATGCATGTGCAGGTTTTTGTGTGGATATAAGTTTCAACTCCTTAGTAATTGATTTTTTAAAAATAAGTTCATTTAGTCAATGTGTATTTATTTCTATCTTTTCACATGCCACAGAGTGTGCTGGTTTCTGGGTCTGGAGCGGTGTCTGCTTTCATGTCTTCTGTCCTTAGAGAAGGTAGGGTCCATGAGGGCAGACGTGTGTCATCACTGTATTCATGGATTCTAACATGTTTCCTGACATATATGAAAGACATCTGTATCTTAGAGATTGAGAAAGGTTGAAAGGAAGAGGATAAGTGAAGATCTAACCGGCAAAAACAAACCAGGAGGTGTGCAATAATGTCAGACAGCTTTGAATCAAATCCAAAGCATCTTAAAATGATAAAAGTAGGATCTTTGGTGAAAAGCTGGTTATCGACATTTATGGGCCATGGAGCAAAATGTCAAAATTCATTATTTATTGACTAAATAATGAACCCTTGGTGAAACCTTCCTTCATTTTTGTATATATATTTTTTCAGCTTCTTTTTGCCATAAAATCCCTAGGTATAGGAAGTCATGTGAAACACTAGGGTCTGGCCATCAACTCCTGAAATGTAAATGGATTCTTAGACGCAACTCATGAATATAGTGAGGAGATTCATGGACTACCATAACATACTGAAAAACCAGAGGATTTATTTTTCCTGTGTTAGCAAACCTGGGTCATTGCCCTAGTTCGTCTGTTTTTTTTTTTTTTTTTTTAAATTTAATTTAATTTTATTTCTTTTCAGTGTTCCAAAATTCATTGTTTAAGCACTATACCCAGTGCTCCATGCAATATGTGCCTTCCTTAAATTCTCTTCTGGTAATGCTCTGTCATGTTCAACTCAAAGCCATGTGTCTGTTTTTCTGGAGTCTGTGTTCCTTATCCCTTGGGTGCTGTGTCCTTCCACCTAGCCTTCTCTGCCCTTCTTTCCTCCTATCCCTATAGGTCAATTAGACTTTTAGTGGCAAGTAATAGAGCTAAATAAAGGGACACAAAGACAAAGGAGCCCTTATTGTAAAGTGTTGCAGTTAAATAATTCTTAAAACTGCATTAAAAAAAATCCAGTTACACACTAATTTAAATGTAAAGGTATCGGGGCAGTTGGGTGGCTCAGTGGGTTAAAGCCTCTGCCTTCGGCTCAGGTCATGGTCCCGGGGTCCTGGGATTGAGCCCCGCATCGGGCTCTCTGCTCCACGGAAAGCCTGCTTCCTCCTCTCTCTCTCTCTGCTTGCCTCTCTGATTACTCGTGATCTCCGTCAAATAAATAAATAAATAAATCTTAAAAAAAAATGTGAAGGTATCATATGCTCCTGCATACACGAAATCTGAAAATATATCACATGAAGACATTCTCTGTACTCCAATAAGAGAAATAAATACAGGAGGTAGCAACAAGATTAAGTAAAAAGGAAGATTATGAGTTAGAATAGCTTACTGAGTGCTAGTTTTATCTTTGAAAAGGCATGACAAATAAAGCAAACAAAGATAATGTCTGAGCAATATAGAATTAAAAACATAGACATGCATTTTAAAGTGGGGAGGAAAGAGGAGACCATCTGTATGTCTTATTTTCAGGGGAAGAGGTAAGGGTGTAGATACAGCTGAAAAATTACTAGAGAAAAATAAACATAATATGATGACTGATGACCAGAATAAAAAGTGAGTGCATGATTTTGAGGCTAGAATAAATTGTATAGTGGCTAATCGGAAGGAGAAAGAAAAGAAAAAGGAAGCCTCCAGAATAGTAAAAAATAAACGTGACAAAAATATGAAATAACAGGGGAGAAATGTTCTAATGTCACAGTAAATGGATAAAATTTGCTAATTAAACATAGAAACATGGATTGGATTAAAATATATGATACATGATAAATGAGGCCCCGCAAAGAAAGGGGAGACAGCTGGTGTTCAGGAAATTAGCTCATTAAATGCAGAAAATTAAAGCTGGATTCCTACCTTCTACCATATAGATAGGTGGATGCCAAGTAAATTAAAGATGTAAATGTGAATGCTTAAACCATAAAACCAAGAATAAAATCTGGAAGGATATCTTTGTGACCTAGGCATTAGCAAAAATAGTTTGTCATACAAAATTCAAAAATAAGAATCCAAAAGTCAAAAAAAAAATTAAGAGAGGGAGAGAAAAATGTGACAATATCAAAATGAAAGGATTACTACTGAATGATACAATAAATGAAGTTTACATACGGGGCCAGGATATTTGAAACATCTAAAACTTCCGAGGAATTCATATCTACAGCAGGAAAGAAAAAACTGAAAACCCCCAAGAAAAAGACACAAAGTCCAGGAGGAAAATGCACAGAAGTTATATAAAATTTCACAGACAAGAAAACTCAAAATCTAACGGATGTCTGAACAAAAGCTCAGTATCAATAGTTATCAGAGAAATGTTAATTAGGACAATAAATAATGAGATGACAGCTAACACTCAATAGCATATAGAATATTAGAAGAAGGAGGCAAGTTGGAGTGAATCGTGAGGAACCTTCTTGATCTGTGATGGGAGGGCCATTCCGCAGGGCCGCTAGGCAGCATTTGGCAAGATTATGTCTGTGTACATCCAGCAACCCTATGGCTATCTCAAAGAAATTCTCCTGGTTGATCCCAAGGTGATATGTCCAAAAAGACTTGAGTTCTGTTTTGTTTCATTTTGTTTTTGGTGGAGTTTTGGATTAATCAATACAATAGATAAGAAAAGTATGGCATGTTAATCTATATTATAGAAATCTAGATGTACCAAAAGGAAACAGAAGGATGTAGAAATAAAAACTAAAAGTCTGGGTAGATTTTTAAGAATAGCATTAATAGGACAAAAATGAGAAGCAGAACATGGCTCATAGCATAACATGATGTGTAATTTATTATTTTTTTAAAAAAAGATTTATTTATTTATTTATTTATTTGACAGACAGAGATCACAAGGCAGCAGAGAGAGAGAAGGAAGCAGGCTCCCTGCTAAGCAGAGAGCCTGATGTGGGGCTCGATCCCAGAACCCTGGGATCATGACCTGAGCTGAAGGCAGAGGCTTTCACCCACTGAGCCACCCAGGTGCCCCACATGATGTGTCATTTAAACATAGAAGCATAAAACTCAGGCTAGGAAGACAGAGTAAAGGAGGCAGGATCTTGGCGTGAAGGGAAAAATTAACAAGAGAGGGTATTGGGTCACTTGGTGTCCTGGACCGGGCGAGGGACAGGGACAGGGAAAGCAGAGGGAAAGAATTGGCAAAAGGGAAACAAAATTGGTGGGTGGGAGTCTAGGCTTCCTTCCCCCTCCACCTGCAGCAGCTTGCTTTCCCGTGCTCTACAATGGACGTCTGAGTCAGGTTTCACTTTAAACAAAAAACAAAAAACAAAAAACAACTAGTGCTAAAAAAACCACTTCTTTAGATGCAGACCTAGTAGATAAAGGCACGTGCTTGGAAGCAGGTTCCTTAAATTCCACAGCCTGCCCCAACACAATCTGTATGCCTTAGGGTGAAACCCTGAAACCTTCTTTGTTTCCCTATCAGTACGCTGGGAGTAAAACACCTCTGTTTTTCTTAATCTCTCCAGATTGTTATGATAAGGAAAAAAAAAGCCTGATGACCCTTGAAATTATATCTAAAATCAATGAGTCATGCAGGAGAATACCTGTTGCCGGGCGGTATTAATCTCTAGCATTGTTCCTGCCCAGAGCTTTCTCTGTAGCACCTGTGAGGAGTGAAAAATTACACAGGATCAGACACAGACACAGGCTTATGGAAATCTCTGGGCTCACCCCAGACGCCCCTCCTAACCCCACCCCAGGTGAGTAATGAGATGAGGCCCTCAGATTCTCTGCCAGTCACATCCTCCCTTATTAGAAGTAGGTCTAGGCTAAGGTCCCTCAGGA
Organism: Mustela erminea; assembly: GCF_009829155.1. NCBI lineage: Eukaryota > Metazoa > Chordata > Mammalia > Carnivora > Mustelidae > Mustela > Mustela erminea. The sequence goes on along the minus strand of NC_045618.1, from coordinate 57,615,775 downwards.
CCAAATAAATAGTATGATTTATAAAACATCTTGTGTCTATTGTTTCCCTTTCTTTTTCTGATTTATCTTTTTAATTAATCCGGTGGTTCTCAAACTTTTTGGTGCCAGAGACATTTTATACTCTTAAAAATTATTGAAAACTCCACAGAGCTTTGACTTTTGTGGGTTATATCCATTGATATTTACTATATTAGATATTAAAACTGGGGTTGAAAATTATTTATTCATTAATTCATTTAAAAATAACCACATACCCATGGTAGTTAACATAAAAACCATTTTTCAAAGCAAATAACTCTACATTCGAAAATAAATAATATTTTCCAAAAGCAAAAAAAATTAATAAAAAAATAGTGGCATTATTTTTAGTTTTATAAATCTTTTTAGATTCTTATAACTGCTTCCAGAAGATTATGTTCAGTAAAACATCAAGTTTTGGTAACAAATATGGTCCTGGAAAATTTTGTGGCATCTAATACACAATTTCTGTGGTTCGAAAATAGCCTAATATTTTTGAGATTTTTGTCTTTCATCTGCTATTGAAAGAGTAGCATTTTCTATTTGAAACTTAATGAAGGGATTCAGGGAAATTTGACTTCAACATATTTGTCTCACAAATGACTTTTATAAGGAACATTAAACCTGTCTAGAATAACATTAGATTGAACTATATGAAATTGCTACTACTTGACCATTTTTTTGACCTGTAAAAACAGAAAATTCATGTAAGTTTTTCTAAAAGTATAAGAGAGTAAAGCCTACTTTTTTTTTTTTTTTGAAGATTTATGTATTTATTTAGAGAGCGAAAAAGGGCACAAGTTGGAGGAACAGGCGGAGAGAGAGAGAGAATCTCAGGCAGACTCTGTGTTAAGTGAGAAACCCGATTTGGGCTTGCCCCAATGACTCAGAGATCATGACCAGAGCCAAAATCAAGAGTCTGACACTCAACTGACTGAGCCACTCAGGCGCCCTGAGTAGAGCCCATTTGTATTCTTTTAAATGATCTTTATTAAGGGAAAGGCTGAACTTCCTTAAGGAAGAATTTAGGTTATACTTCAAAAAAAACAAAAAAAACAAAAAAACAGTAGTCTTGGAGCAGGTCCTGAAAAAGTTTGAAGATGTGGTTTATGGGTTGAGTCTTGACTAATGGTGGAAGATTCAAGATGGCCTTGAAGTTTGTGATAAATTTGTCTGTTCTCACCTTGTATTTTTGACCACAGTACGTAACATTTCGTTTGGGATGAGAACAGATTTCAGTTTTTTTGAAATCAAAATACTAGATATCAGGGGTACAGTTGATAATAAATAAATAAAATTGTGCATTTTATTATTGCCAAATAGTTCTTATATAACCTACCATTATAGTACAGCAATAATACTTTTTTTGAATCAGCAGTAAGAATGTATTTATAAGTTTGTCCATTCAAAACACTTATTGTGATATATACATCTAATATTTAATCATATAAATATCTATCCAATGCAGTGATATTTTTTACTTACAATGTATTCCTTCTTAGACCAAAGCCCATCCTATCAAACCCAAGAGTTATGTAAAGATATTGCTTGGCATTGATGCTTCATATTTTAAAATATAAATAGTTACTGTATTCTGATATTCTAATGTGCTACAACCAAGGCAATCACTTTTTAATTTATGGTGAATCTAAATTTTAATCATTTTTTTCCTTGAACTGTATACTAGTGATAAATTATTTGAAAGACAGTGTGAAATGTCCACAAATCTTATGTGACAGTATAGCTCATTTAGTGTCTTAAATCAACAGTGTTTTGCACTGGGAGCTACGGAGCCAAGATTTTTAGCTAAAAGACAGCATAGGAAAACTCCAAAAGACTTTCCTTTATTTTGGACATCATTGTACAGAAAATCCAAAGGTTCTTTTTTGTTTGTTTTGTTTTTGTTTTTGTTTTTGTTTTTCCACCTTCACTCAGTTTCGTCGGTATCCAGGTTCATGGCTACCTAAGAGAAAATATCTGCATTTACTGAGTATTTAATCAAAGACCATTCAAAGCATTCTACCACCAGCCTTAAAGAATGTACATAAAGCAGATGAACTCTAAGAAAGTATAGGACTGTAGGGATGGAAATCATATAATAGAGGATATAATTTTCAGGGGAGAGGTCAGTTTCAGGAAGAATAAGAGACATCCAGTTACTGACATTAAGGAAGCAATACATGGAGTTCATAAAGAAGACAAAACTGGCAGTGTCTGCCGCAGCCTGGTGTTCCCAAATCCCGTGTCCCGTATACTGTCCTATCCAGTGAGCGTCTTGTTCCCCAGGCCACCTCTCCAATGCATGTAGGCGGGGAGGGACACTGGAACACCGATTGTGGCCGTGGGATGAGCTCTGGGAATTTGCCAAGGAATCATATACCAAAGAGAAGTCTGTCTCTTCTCTAATTATTAAGTCATGTTTGTTTTTCTTTGGAAAACAATAACAGAGGCTTAAATGTACTCTGGCAAAAGAAAGTCAGCAAATAATTGCTGAGGTTTTCTTTTAACTTATTCTTCTGGGGAGGAACTAACCCCAATATCTTTTAGCTTCTCTTCTTAGGCCATGTTTCTGTCCAAACCATTTTCAAATCTGATTTTTGATGTTTGTGTTTTCTGTATTGTACCTGTGGCCTCCCAAACCCAAACACAGTGTTGGGAAAGACGGTTAACTAGTATTGGTTAACTAATGCTAAGTCAAAACATGGAGGGTGGGTAAAGCCATATGACTATTCACATTTATATGACCAGACCATAGTGTAAGTGAGATATCCTAGCCAGATGGGAAGTAGTCTACTCTACCTTCCTCTCTCTTCCCCAATAGAACCTTCTTTCTTTTCTTCCTTAGATACTATCCTCTTTCTGACTGAGAGATACATTGGACAGAAACATCATGGATGGACCTGGTTCATGGGTGTCTGAGAAATATATAATGTAATGTGTTTGATAAAAGCCACCTATATTATTTTCTGAGATGTGCGTATGATAGGAAATTAGACAGGATGCTAAAATGTATGTTAGGAGAGGATAGCACATTTTCCCCTTAACCAAAAATCAGTGTAGCATAATATCTTGGTTTGCTTTTCAAAAAATATTTGTTAATCTGTTATCCTGGGCGTAGAAATTGGGGAGAGGCAGAGAGGTATTTTACAAGACCTATGGTTTATCAAGAGATAGTAGTAATTTGCTCTATAGGCCTCAGGTAAGAGGGGTTTCTCTCAGTAATATGTATTATACATAAAATTTTAATCATGTCACCCCTGCACCCTGCTGCTTTCTCTTTATCTGTTCTTTTGATCTTTTTACACTGATCTCCTAGAACAAGCCTGACAAGTCAGGTAGATCGAGCAGCATGGAACTGCCCAAGTTACAGGCCTATTCTCATAAAGGAGCTGATAAGCACTGGTGTGTAGAGAAATGCCCATTTAGTTATCATTTTGGAGAAAGCTCTGCTGAATATTTTAATTAGGAGTCTTGTTTACCATTTTAGCTTTTCTGATGTCACTGATGACGTGAAAAGCTGATTCAGGTAATAAACTCAAGCAGGTATATTGTCCTTGGTAAGAATCTTGATTTAAAGTAACTATTACCAAGACCAACAATACCATGCAGGTTTCCATGCTTTGGAGAGCACTTATTCTTGGAAATTCCCTTCAAAATCATGTTGGCTCTCACTCTCTTGGTTTCCTCATGTGCAATTGTTTGTGCAATTGTCAAAAAATTGACAATATTCCAGTAATGGGGCAGCTCTGTCCTATAAATACCTTCAGAAAATAACTTCATAAACACAATGCATTTATACAAATAAGATTTAAAACAACTTTCAAAAAGAGAGTTTTAAACTAATTTGATTAAAGCCATAAATTTTCCTTTATCTGTTTCCTTGTTACCATTCATGGTTTGACACTTGTGGAGTAAACTGTTAATATAATGCATTAGGAAGAATTCCCCTCCTGAGAGCCAGTGTAGCTTAGCAAAGTGATATTTAATGTTTTCTATCATATTTATTTAACTAAAATGGCTGATTAGATGTTAAACAGAACAGAGGTTAATGATCTTTGTTATTGGTATTATAAAAAATTAAAAAAGAATAAAATAGAGTTAATGATGTATGCCATTATTGTTATTATGGAGATTAAAAACATGCAGTTGTTGGCTGCCGTGAAAAAATGGGCACCAAGCTGTGAGTAATTAGCAAAAGTATATTATCTTCTAACCTTATAATTAATTACTTTGTTTGGCTGTGGTACTTTTTAACGTTGGTCTTCACTGGCTTCAAGATACTATACAAATCTGTACATAATTTTAAAACTGAGTGATGAAAGCAAACTTATGATGATTTTCTACATTTGTGAAAGAGTCAGTGAAATCTACAGTCAATGAAGAAAACACATGGGAAGAGACAAGTTAGCCAACTATTTCTAGATGCAGAGAAGTCAGTGGGAACCCATTGGAGGAAGCTTTCAAGACCCTCGTTAGCTTTGGGAGCAATCAAAACTTCTAACTCTTTGACCACCTCCACTCACCAAGGAAGGCCCTTTGTTCTTTGGATTGTTCAGGAAAAAGACTTCTGTTTTCCTTTTCCACAGGCATTATTTTTAGGGTTGCCAGATTTAGGAAATAACTGGATGCCCAGTTACATTTAGAATTCAGATAAACTACTAATAACATTTTAGTGCAAGTGCCTTCATGCGATATTCTGGACCTATTTATACTAAAAAATCTTTTGTTACTTACCTGAAATTCAAATTTAACTAAAAATCTTGTGTTTTATCTGGCAACTTTATTTAGAGATTTTTGAATTTTATTGCACTAGTCCTAACAAATAAATTTAGACATCAGATTTGAAATGGAATGTTCTCAAAGGCATAAAAATGCAAGTCTTCCTCCCTTGTAATAAAACTGAAATTTGTCATGTTTTCTAAACTATACCATCATTTGTGTATACAGAAATCACAAGAACATTTATGTCTGTTGATATGATATGTTTCTACATGGTTGGCCTACATAAATTTCTAAATAAGGATGTCTTTTCATAAGTTCTTCTTGTCCCTGGTTTTATAGGAAGAGATTCTACACTAGATGGGTATGACAGATTGAGTGTAGAAACCATATGATAGTGAAATGTGTGTTAAAAGCTACTGATCTGTTACTGACTTTGGCTATCCTTCAACATTGCCCTGCCCTGGATCCCTAACTGTGGTCACCGTAAGACAAAGAATGCCCAGATAGTTACAGATTTCTAATTGTTTGTTGAGGGGATTACTAATGCATACTTTTTATTCTTTTTGCAAGGAACTAATGAGAGCCCTCCTAAGAAAGGTTAGGATATTGGAGTCTGATGAAATTTACAAAGCTCGTTTTTAAGCTTAATCAATTAAAGTAAATTTTTTTTTTATGCTATTACACCGTTTTGTGCTTCATGCCTAAAGTGAGTAAAATTTGGGGGGCTGTGTGGAAATAGGCTTGATTTAGTCCTTTTATGGTGTTTATTGGACTTTCATAATTTGCTCCTAATTATTTTATTCTAGAAGGAAGGACATATTAGGCTGAGGGTTTTTTTTTTTTTCTCTTTGTTAAGTCTTTGGAGGAAATAAAAAAATAAATTTGTCCTTGATCTTGATCCAGTTTGGATGTAGGTCAACAAAGGTGTGATTTCCTAGGAGGGATAATCCTTTATTTTTGTGTTGCTATCAGGGAAGACTGTTGTGTAAAAAGAATCCTTGTATCTCTAATATTTACACATGAGTTAACCATGTTGACTTTTAACCTGATGTTTCAGTTGCCATTTGTTTATAGGCAAGTTTTCTTGAACTTGTTAATAGATATATTTTATATTTGTGCTGAGACATACAGAAACTCAAAGTCTTTGTAGTGAATCTGTTTATTCAATTAAAATTTAACTTCTACTTAATACCTTTTAGAAATTGAATGTGTGTGGTCACAGAGACAAGTTAAGATTGAACCATATGAAATTGCTAATATTTCTCCGGTTTTCATCAACAAAAATGACAACATTATATAGAACATTCAAATATAAGCTCTTTGTCTTCCTTGGAGAAACTTGGGAATATAAGCAAGATACAGGAATACACGGAAAGTTGTGGTCATGTAGACCAATACTTTATACTTTTGTCATCCATATGTGTTGAATATCAGCTGCATTTTTATCTACCTAGTTTTTTTTTTTTTTTAAGATTTTATTTATTTACCTGACAGATCACAAGTAGGCAGAGAGGTAGGCAGAGAGAGAGGAGGAAGCAGGCCTCCTGCTGAGCGGAGCACTGGCTGCTGGGCTTGATCCTAGGACCCCGGGATCATGACCTGAGCTGAAGGCAGAGGCTTTAACCCACTGAGACACCCAGGTGCCCCTCTACCTAGTTTTTTAAATTGAGTCCCTTTTTACACTTGATCTTAGCAAAAGGCTGAAAGTAATCATTGAGTCACTTTTTAAAACTTGAGCTAATATAATTGTTTTAAGTAATATTATCCATGAAGGCATGCTGGTTTGGAATGCTAGCTTACACATTTTCTAATAGCTCTTATGTTCATCAGCATTCACCTTATCTACTGAATGGGACTTGCACCATACCTTGGAAAACCACTGGTATTAACAGAAAATGCTTGTGGTAGTTCTGTTACATTAGATACCTTTTTTAACTGTTTCTGGAAATTCAGGCACAGATGTAGCTACCGGGGAGAAATTTCTGTTTTCAATAACATAAATCTGCTACAAAAATAGAGATAACAAATTTTCCCCTAAATTCTATATTAAATTACAGGACATATTAAGTTAAACCATAAGAAATCAGCATTCTTATGGACCAAAAATGTTTGCATAGGGAAATTGGGTGTCTCAGTCAGTTAAGCATCCAACTTTAGGTTTTGACTCCGATCATGATCTCATGGGTGATGGGCTAGAGCCCTGAGTTGGGCTCCATAAGAGGTCTGAAGATTCTTTCCCTCTGCCCCTCTCCTACTCATACATGCATGTTCCTTCTCTCAAAATAAATAAATAAATCTTTAAAAATTTGCATAGTAGCAATTTCATATAGCTTAATCTAGTGTAGTGGGGAGATATTCCATTTCCTGAGAGAAATTAAACACCATTATAGATTAGCTATGAAGATATGCAATATATTTGTCATACAGGATTTCCTACCATCCATCGCCACAAGTAGCTTGTTGGAGGGACTCATTACCTCGGCAATTTTATAGCGGTATTTTACTGACCTTTTATATAAAGCAAGTGAAAGCAGGGCTGATGGTAGTAGGACTAGATAAAGTAACATACCTGCTTATGATTTCCTTTATCTTACTCTGATTAAGTGAGACATCTATAAAGAAGATCACCTCTTACCAGATAGATCATTTGCCTCTTATCCACAGCCAGTCAAGTGAATAGAAGTATATCAACATAGCTGGGAGCAATCATCATCTTGCTAAGTATATGGGAGGCAGACAAGCATGAGATATGTGCACATGAATTGTCCTCTTTCAAAGGTCAGGTCGCTACATTGCTAGTGTATGCTTGGATGCAGTATGCCCAAATGTCCAGAGTTTTATTTTTCCGATGTCACCACTTGGGTCCCATAATATGTGGTGACAATGGAAAATGGTAAGAAAATAACAAGATATTTCAGTAGCATGAAAAAGATTTTGCTACCTTTGGAAGAGCCAAAAGATCTGAGAAGATATGTCTCATTCCTTTGATGTAATAGTTTTTTTTCTTTTCAACAGGTGCTTATCAAGATTTCTTCTTTTAAAAATAGGTGGTTTTTTTTTTTTTTTTAGAAATTCAACTACTGTTATAATGCAATGAATAAATGCAATGCATTCTAAATAGAAATTCATATAGTGTTAGCTATTTTTAAATTATTTTTTAAAAAGATTTTATTTATTTATTTATTTGACCACACAAATAAGGGGAGCAACAGGCAGAGAGAGAGGGAGAGGCAAGCTCTTTGCTGAGCGGGGAACCTAATATGGGGCTCGATCCCAGGACCCTGGATCATGACCTGAGCTGAAGGCAGTTGCTTAGCTTACTGAGCCACCCACACAACCCTAGTGTTAGCTATTTAAAGGACTTAATTTATTTTTGGATGAGACCTTATTTTACCAAATTCCATAATTCTATTTTGGGTGATGGTATTCAGGACATTTTCCCAGTGAGAAGACATAATTGTGGTGGGATGGTAGAAGAGGGAAAGTCAGGTATGCTAAAACAAGTATAAAATTTATTTATTTATTTTTATAGTTAAATGTTTTATTGAGGTAGAATTTCACATAAAAAGCTATAAATATTTAGAGTGTATAATTTAAATTTTGACTTCTCTATACACCCATGAAATCATCATTGCAGTCAAGATAATGAACATCGCTATCATTCCACAAGGTTTCCTTATATCTGCTTGTTGTTTCAGCCTTTCACTCCTTCTTAGTCTCCTGTCTTTGCACAACCGGTGAGCTGTCTTCTGTCACTCTAAATTAATTTGTTCTCACTAGAATTTTATATAAATAGAGTCATACAGCACATACTCTTTTTTTTTTGTCTGGCTAAGTTCACTCAACTTAATTATTTTGAGATTTGGTTATGTTATTGTGTGTATCAGTGGTTTTATTCCTTGTATTGTTGAGTGGCATTCCACTGTAGGTGTGTACCATAATTTATCTATTCATGTACTTGTTGATGGGCATTTGTGTTATTTATCATTTTAGCTTTTTCAAATAAAACTGCTATGTGCATTCAGCTGCTAGTCTTGGTATAGCATTAAATTGTTGAACACATAGAAAGTGTCCCATAAATACTTGTTTTATTTAAATACATATTCTGAAATTACTTGAAAGTGATAAAGTCAACTTTAATGATTTTTTTTCTACACTTATTAAGTGCCTTTAGCGATTTTTAAAAGTTTCTCTTAAAATTAGGCATAGCTCAACCTCAGCGATAACATTCAGAATGATTTTAATCTATTTGTGTGTGTAATGAATACAAACAAATAATTAGATAGTTTATATAGATTCTACACTGGGTTAACAGACACACAAAAGTTTTAGTATAAAATAATTTAATGGGTTAGGTTTTAGCTACTTGCTTAATAATTCTTGAATATAACATTTTCAGTGTTAGTTTAACATAAAGTTTTTGAAATGTTTACAAATTTTAACTACTAGAATTCTTACATACTTCATAACAAATGTGTCACTGAGGAATTTATTTTTAAATAAACCTAGAAAGAAAACATGGGAGTTGTATATTCAATGTTAAATGAAATTTTATGAGACAATATTTGATATCTATACTAAGTCTACTTACTGCATATACTCTGTTAGAAGTTTATGTGAATAAATAGACAAACATTTTTTTTTGAATGGAATATCTTACAGTTATCAAAATGGACAAAAGAAGCTAAGGAACCTTCATTAATTATCCTAGGATTTCTACAAAGAAACAATAGATTTAGAAATGTTATAATGTTTTTTTTCATCTCCTGTTGGACAGAAATACAGGTGCTTTATGAAATGATTATTCACTTGTAAATTCTATTTTAATAGATATTAGCTATGTATAGTTGTATTTAAAATATGTTCATTTAGTAATACAATAAAATATGAGTTTTTAAATAGTAAAGAATTTTCATTCTGCTGTATTTATTAAAATGTATCAAAATTATGTTAAAATCTCTTGAGAATGTAATAAAATTGGGCACATATAAGTATCTTGGTAGAAATGTATTTATTGTTCTAGTTAGTCTAGTGAAAAATTGTAATTGATAATATTTATGAACCGATGGTGGCAGAAATATAACATAGCCAGTAATTTTATTCAGTCATTCTTACAAATGATTTCAAAAACATTAGGTTAAACATGAAATTTGACAAAAAATTTTTTTGCACTAGTGCCACTGTGTTAGCTGTGGTGAATTACTTTGGATAGGGTCTTAGTGTTACTCATTTTTCTTGCTACATTAGATGACGAAGGCATAATTTCAAAATAACCAGAACACAAATACATAACAGAAGTACAACTATGTTGGAAAATTTTTGAGAAGCTTATATATTCCTCACAGGATAGAAATGGGTTAGTAAATCATTCTTTCAAATCAGAGATTTATTTTTCATATCATAGATTTAGAACCTTGAATTCAGGGACTCTGCTTGTTTTGTTTTCTTTTATTATCAGCAATAACCTTAAAAATCTTGAATTTTTCATAGTACAGGTTCAGTATTAACTGTCAGATAACATGTTTCACAAGTAAATTTTTCTATTGAATTTTTGTTCTTTTGAAAGCAGTCATAACATTATAACTCTTTATTTCTTCAATGAAGCACAATGTCAGAGGAAATCATTTCTTGTCTGGATTTGTGTTTTGTAACAACATTCCCAATATAGCGAAGTCTCGTATTTGATACGGATCATAGTTTCTATACAGCAGTTTTTGATTGTATACAATTTAGAAGACAGAGTTCATCCTTCCTGGCTTTCTTTTATCATGAATCTTGCTTGTCAATGTCATGTTTTCCCCCTTCCATTGAATTATTAAGTAGAAAACAATCTTGATAGTAAATAGTACCAAGAAAATACTAGAAGTATTTTCTAGTATATATGTCTAGTATATATCCTTCTATACTAGAAGGACAATTTAGGGATAGTTAAGTAGTTAATATTATTTTAAAACACAACTAAATTAATAAAACCATTTTGATGTTTACATGTGAACATAAAGTACTTTGATATAGTTATAACACCAGAAAGGATTATCTTAAAGATAAAGGGTTCACCTTTATCGCATACATTGACATAGAAAATACTAATCTCTCTAACAAGTGCAATTTTGAGGTACTATTTATTTTATTATGAAAATAACATAGATGTGAGTTTGATTAAGTTCAGATATCATCAGTACAATATTTTTAGGAAAGAAGTAGTTTCTAAAATTAACTTCAGAATACAGTATAGCCATCTAAAATAAGTTTTCAAGAATAGAAAAAGAAATATAGAACTTCCATTTCTGGTCATATAAAGCACAATAAGTTTAACATTTCCTTTGTATAAAATATCTTCTGTTTTGGAGCAGCATCTTAGAGATTATATGTTTAGAAACTTCTATATAATTTGGCATTGCTTCAGTATTTTAAGTGTATTTTACTAAACTAATGGTCTAGAGAGGATAGGAAATTAAAAACAAAACCCCCAAAACCCTGGTCTTTTACCTTAAGTGTTTGAGAAACATTGACCTAGAGCTTTAGGGTTTCTTTTTAAAAGATTTTATTTATCTATATGAGAGAGAGAGCATACACAGGCAAGGGGAAGGAGCAGAGAGAGAGGGTGGGGGAGAAACAGACTTCCTGCTGAGCGGGGAGCCCCATGCAGGGTTACAGCTTTCAGTTTAACAGGCTAATGCACTGCTCAGAGATAGACAAAATGTTGGGTTTACAAAAATTGGGAGGTCATATCTAATATTCTTGTAAAAGTGACGTGTTCTCTGTGGAATAACAAAAGTAAAAACAACAAAGAGCAAATAATGAAAAATAAATGATGTCAACAATAAACTTGCTCTGCAGAAAGGGTTTGTAAGAGTACTTCAGCTTTGGATCAATGGAAAAAGTCTCCTATGAGAATCTCTAACAATTTCTTCCTACCACAGTTTAACCCCCAAGTCATGCTACCTGTACAGTCTCACAATAAGTAAAAAATGAAGTATAAAATATTTGTTATAAAGTTTTGCAGATATTAATCTCTCTCCAAATAATGCAAAGACCTAGGTCTTCTTTATTCCAATTAGCTCCCTTCCAATTTATATGCTATTATTGTTCAAGTTAATGATACCATTAAACAGAATCTTTTAAGTGACATAAATGAAATATCTAGGGTAACCACTAAAATGATCAAAATTAAAGACTGAGCATTGGAACTAGGAGAGGGAAACATAATAATGGAAAAAAAAAGTTGGTGGAAATAATTCTACATAATTTATATGAATACTACAACAAATATAAATAGACTAAATACTTCAAAAAAGATTATCAAGAGGGTGCCTGGGTGGCTCAGTTGGTTAAGCCACTGCCTTTGGCTCAGGTCATGACCCTGGAGTCCAGGGATTGAGTCTGACATCAGGCTCCCAGCTCCACAGGGAGTCTGCTTCTCCCTCTGACCTTCTCCCCTCTCGTGCTCTCTCTCTCACTCTCTTTCTCAAATAAATAAATAAAATCTTAAAAAAAAAAAAGACTACCAGAATGAAAATAACAAGAAAATCTTGCTCTGTGTTTTTTATGAGACACAACTAAAATATAAAGAAGAAGAGATGTTCAAAGTGAAAGGTTAAAAAGATAGCAAGCACACTCTAAACAAAACAAAGTGCAGATAGCTGAATTGAAAGATAAAGTAAATTAGATATAGTAAGGTAAAAGCATCCCTAGAAATAAAAAAGATGACAACATTTTGCCTATCTCTGAGCAGTGTCTCTTGCTTATTAAACCTAAGCTCTAGGTCATATCAAGACTTAAAATGAACCTATAGTAAGATAGTTTGATGTTTGTGTGGAGATGGATGACCAGACTTATGAATGAGATTAGAGAGCCCAGACATAAAGCAGTGTATATATTCAGATTTGGTGCAGAACAGAGTTGGCATTGGGAAAAGGACGACTTATTAAATAAATGGAAATTAGATCCATACCTCACAGCATCTAGAAAAGTCAGCTCTAAATGGACAAAAGTTAACTTTGAAAACCAGCACTTCAAACTTGTAGCATCAATCATAGAGTATATCTTTATGTTTCTGAAGTAAAGGATAATTTCTTAATATTAAAAAAGCCCCAAATATACAGTATGAAAGTTGATAGTTTTGCCTATATTAAAATTAAGAACTTCTGTTTTGAAGTTCTTGAAAAGAAAAAGGTGAGAAAACAAGTAAAAAATGAGATTAGTATCATGAGATTAGTATTAGATTAGCACATATAATCTCATGAAACAAAGAAAAAAATAAATCATCCAATAATCCAGTGAAAAAGGTGTGGAAAAAATTAGTTATTTTTAATAGGAAAACAAATTTTAATAAACATGAAAAGATGCTTAAGCTCATTAATTATGAAACTATCAGGTTAAGGGCCAATGATATACTACCAGACATAAATTTAAAAGTCTGATAAGACCATATATTTTTCGAGGAACAATGCAAACTCTAACACATTGATGTGGAAATTTTAAGTTAGTATATTTTAGAAAATACTTTGCTTTTCCATGTAATGTCAAAAAAAATGCACATCCTTTGACCTAGTAATAGATCTCCTAGAGTCACTCTGATATTGCAATAGGAGGCTCAGACAAGAATATAACTCTCAGTGTGTTCATTAGCGGTACATAAATAAATTTTGATATATGCAAACAATGGAATCATATTAAGATAGAATGATGTACAATTATAGACATGAACATGTCTCAAAATGTAATGTTGAGTGTGAAATCATACCACAGATGAGTTTCTTCAGCATGATTTTATTTATTTTAAGTTCAAATTCAGGCCAAAAGGAACAGGTTGTATTAGTAATAGACATATGGGGAAAAACCCATAAAAGAAAAGAGAATGAATAATACAAAATATATTGGTTATCTTTGTTAAGGGGTAGGAATTACAAGCAAGGAAGGCAAAATAGGAAGCTTTAGAGATGTCTGTAAATACCGACTACATAAACTGGTTAGTGGGAACACTGGTACTCATCTTATTACTACTCTTTAAACTAGCTATGTGTGTTACGTATACTCTTATTTATGAATACTTAATATTTGGCTAAAATGAAAGAAATGTATAAAGCATGATTTATTTGATATTTTGAGGCCTATATAAAATGTCTTACTGAAACACTGGGGTACATTAACTAACCAATCAACTAGGAATTGAAAATGCAAAATAAAGATTTAGGCTTAGTTGGGTCTTAGTTATAGGAAATATGCCTTAATTAAGTGATCATCAAAATTCTATTTTCTGTTGACAGGGCAATATACTTAATTATCAGCAGTATACCACAAATTGGAGATATCAAAAAATATTCTTGGCTACCTGCTCTTTTGTCTAGTAAAGGTACTCGTACTTCAGATGATGAAGTTACTTCTTTAAGAAACCTACAAAAGATTTGGCTAAAGATATTTGAATGATGGAATAAAAATATAAAATTACAATGTTTAGCTGAACAGTTTTGGACAGCGATATAAGAGAGATCACAAAAATAGGTCAGGAATATTTAATTTCAGACCAGGAAGGAGCAATGAAGTGACAAGTTCACTGTGTATAATGCACATTGTCATGAGTTATGATTATTTCTAAAAACATATTCAGTTTGACTGTATGAACTGACTTTTTTTTTTTTAATTACAGGACATTAGCAATCATTTGGACCAAAATAACTGGAAAGGTAAGTGTGAAAGAAGAATTATAATCGTGATGAGATATTTAGATGTAGCTTCATAAAATTTGCTACCAAAACTTGATAAAAAAAGAAAAGCTCCCTTTCACATTTTATATATGATAATAAGTGGAAATGTTCTCATAGATTTTCATTTCTGAGTCTTGTTTGTCTTTAAATGATTGTGGGAATTCTATTTGTTTAGAAAAAATGTATTTAAGATGGCAGAATCTTTTCTCAAATTGAAAGAAACAGTGAAAAGTTGCCAGTGAAAATAGAAATGTGCTAGATCTCTTCATCTCTCCTAATCATTATTCTTGCAGGCATTTTTCATGCTTTTAATTTTCAAATGTTCTCAACTTTCAGTTTGCTGTAAGTTTTCAACAATGTCAAATGGATAAAGTATGACACAAAAGACGGTTGCACCCATAGCTCATGATTTCCATGTATTATTCTGTTTTAGACAATAAACCAAATTCATAGCTTGGCTCTTTATTGAAATCCTTTTCCTTTTCTAATAATAAGAATTTAATTTTATCCCATAGTTGCATTTGTGATTAATTTGGACCTTATATCTTAGACTACAGTAAGACTTTGGATCATCTATAATATTTAGAAAATTTTATCATTCAGTTATTTTATTTGTTAAATTTAAAATGGATATTCACAACAAAGGTTTTTATGGAAGGCAGCTTAACTTTTTATTCCCATGTCAGACCTGTAATGAGATAGGCATAGTTTTCTATTCTTTTCACGAATAGGAATGGATTTAGAGAGGTTAAATGACCTCCTTAAAATCACATATCCGGCAGGTGGCCTGGAATATCAAGCTAAAGCCACGTTCCTTAAGCATTGCTCTGCGATACCGCCAATCCAGAAAGTTTTCAAAATATTCATCTTTAATTTCCTTTTTTCTCATACATTTGTTCCCACCATTTGTAATCCATTTTACAAGTGTTCTTTTAGCCATTCAATTTCCACCATCCCATGAAAGTAATAGTTTTGTCATTCTTAACCAGTGCTCAAGGTTTATGGAAAATAATTGGAAGCCTGGGACCATTGAACTTAAGTTTATACTTTAAGTTTACTCAGAAATTGCTCTTTTTATTTCCCTAATACATGTGAACAAGTTATATTGTCAAAATGTGTTTTTTCAGCTGCATTTGTCTATTTTCTAACACTTGAATATGAATCTCCACCATAGTTTTATCCGTTAAGATGTATTTATAAATACGTCTACATTTATCTATCTATACTGAAAATAATTTAGTTATAACAATACTATAAAGAAATAGTTCAATGGAACATTTGGTTCTGAAAAATTATTTAAGTCAGAAATTTACTAGATTTTTTTCTTTAAATTCCAAAAGTGGAATTTAGATAAATATAGATAGATAAATATATCAAAAAGTTGTATATTTTTATTTGTTTGAACTAATTATATATTTTCAGGTGCATCCCATTCCAAAATTTGTCAGCTGAAATTCAGCATTGTAATCTACTTTCTGAATCTTATAAGGTGCAGTTTTAAAATTAGGGTCATAAGAAGGTGAAGACAGGCAGTAATAACTTGTTGACCCTTCACAGGAATTCCAGATAAAACCCCAGAAGTTGAGTCAGAGATAATCACAAGATCTGGAATTTACAATAACAAACTCTCCATATATCTACCTGTCAGACTTCTTCCTCTTAGGGAGGGACAAAAGGTCACTAAAATAGTTTTTTTCCATGAAGATGTTTTTACCCTTTTTTGGGGGGTAGTGAGAAGCTATAGGATAAGTTAAATAGGGACGTTAAGATTCTTTTTTTTTTTTAATTGAATCTCTTTATTCTTAAAGACCTAAATATTAAAGTCCCCCAGGAAGATTATAGTAAAGATTAGAAAAAGTCACAGCAAGAATAAGAAAAAAAGAAAACAAATAATTAATCACTCATGTGAAAATCAAATGTTGGCAAATTTCACAAGATGGAACATATGAGAAAACTTTAATTCGCACAAAATTCAAAACAAAAACCACACAATTTTATTAACCTTTATGCAACCATATGCTAAGATGAGGTAGTTTCTACTTTTTTCGTAGTAAGTAGAAAAAATGAAAATACTGCCAATTATTATATAATTTTCATAGCAATAATTCTGTTGATCATATTCTGTTTTCTTAGGATTTTATGAGCAATAAAACAGAACACAGAGTTATATTCATTTAAACATGTTTGGTTCTATAATATTGACGCTGTGATTTTACTCATCTTTACAAAATAAGGGCAACTGAAACTAGTTGTCAAAAAGGTAAATTCATGTTCTTGTTTCTCATCTCTCTCCTCCCTGGATTTTTGCTTAAAAAGAAAATATTATAGAACATTCAATTTATTCAAGAACTTCAGCATAGATATAACTCATAAAATTAACATAAACAGTATGCTTTAACTTTGTAACATACCGTAGTAATGTTTAGTGTTTTATAGCATTTCTACAAAATATAGTTTGCCTCCAGCTTCTAATTTACTATAAGTGTTGAAGCCTTTAACTAATAGTTAAGTTGTTTAGCCAGAAAAGAGTCAGATTTTTTTCAGATGAGTATATGAATTGAAATCATATCAGAGTGCTTTTGATTAAAAATTTTATGTACCTTTTTGTGGTTAAAAATGGTTAAAATCATCACAATAAATTAAGTTTATCACCCAAGAACATAATCCATTTATCTTATATTTTCAAAGATATTTTTTTAAAAGAGAAAAATAAAACACCTTATTTTCATATCTTGTCATATGAGTAGGACTACAGACAATATTGTTGTTAGAGGCAATAAACATTTTCTGCAAACCAAATAGTAGACACATGTAGTCACTTACCTAAAGGGTCTTATTTATCTGGTGTTCATTCTGGCATGGCCTTGCAATTTTTCCATTACTCTGAGATGGGGAGGGAATGGGCAAGGGACCTACTATCTCAATGCTATTTCTCATTTTACAGATGAAGCCAAGGGGGTGTGGGCCATGCTTGTTTTTATCCTCATCACTTAGAACAATTCCTGGCACTTGATGCCAAGTACATATTTGGTGAATAAATGAATTTTATTGAGGCATGGTTGGTGAAGTTGGATTTAAGCTGAAGTTATCTGAGACTTTCCCCATTATCTTTAAAGAAAGAGAAGTCATCAAAACAGTCACAGGGAAGAGGCAAGTGTTTGTATCGCATGACTATAGATACAAAAAAAAACAAGATCAAATAGAAATTTAAAAAGCACTATTAGGTTGGATTTCTCCATTATTTACAAAGTAAGCATTTTATCAGTGATAATATTTAAAATATCACAGAATGAGTATTTTTAAATTGAAGAGACAAACTTCTCAAATCCTCTGACTAATCAATTTATGTAAAACAATTAGAATTGCTAATTGCATCTTAAGATTATCTGCCCATTTGAAACTTGATGATTCTTGCTTAGTCTTATGAATGTTTTCCCCAATTATTCCTAGTTTCTCTTAAAAATATGGAGACTTGATTGATATTGACCCCATAGTATATGCCAACCAACTACAAAGTTTAGGAAGTGTTTTTTCCACACTCATAACATATAAATTCTTTTTGGTTGATTTATGAATCATCAGGTTATAGGACAAAACATAACCGTAAGATGATTTCACTTCATCCATTTCCTCAGTTTTTACTTATAAATTAAGTATATAAATGAAATTTCTTATTAACCAATTTTTTGTGTTTCTTTCAGGAAGTTCGAATTAGCAAGAAATCAAACAATATCACTTTTCCTTTATCACAAACTTTCTACTTGGATATCAAGTCTGTTTGGGGATCATTTTTATGGTCTTTTATTGGTTTGTGTGGCATCCTTAACTCTTTGTTGCATCTGACAAAAGGCATGCTCTGTTTTTGTCTTTTCATCTTCTTTTTAAATAAATTTTTATGTAGAACTCAGATGAGAAAGGATGCAGTATTGCTTTGACTTGCCTGCCATAATATAAAATGCAGTAAAATGTACAGCTGGTGATAGTCTATTTAGAATTTTTTAATGAAATATAAAGGAAAAGACCAGGTGCTTAATTTTTACATGCTGCATTTTATTTTAAAAATTCATGGTATCTTTTTGAATAATTCTTACTCATGCAGATGTTCTGAATATTGGAGACAGACGTTTATTTTATTTCCTTAGTTCCCATTTCACACGAAGCTTTTGCACAAAGAAGGTGGGTTGAATGGCTAAGTTATTTGTGAGTCAGGATTCCAAGGATAATTATTCTCAGATAATTGCCAAATGACTCATGACAAGACTTTCAATGATGTGTACCTTGGTTTTTCTAGTTCAGATCTAGAGGATAATGGTTGTTTAACACAATGGAGAACTTTAGGCTATTTAAGAAGAAATACATGTCAGTAGGAATGTGTTGACTCTTAAAATAATAGACAACCCCATTTAGGTTATTTGTTAGAGGATGAATCATTGCTGTAAGAACTGTATTTCACAAATTTCAGAAGTTTGAACTGACCAAATATCAGGAGTGCCTTTTGTTTTTAGTCTAATGTGCATTATGAGAAATACAGTCTGAGTCATTTAGAATTAAGTGACTAGAGGTTATCATAACAATTTAAAATTTGGTCCCCAAATTACCAGTATATAAAAATCTCAACCAGGGTCCTACCGTTTAGATAAAATATAGATCCATTGCTGGATAATTTCAGAGCCATATGCCTGATATTCATGGATGACCCTTGTGTTTAAATGATGATTTGCCAATTTGGTTAATGAATGAATATGCAAAGAACATCAGGGTATATTTTGTGAATGATTGTCTTCAGCGGTAATAATGCTGATGAATCCATTGGTTTTGGTTAGTTCCTGTATATAATATTCTTCATTTTTCAAAGTTGTATCATTCTGGAAAGAAAAATTACTGATGGATTTCTATTTGACAGATCATCTTTTAGTATTAAATTATAATGCATATGATCCTTTTAAAAAGAGTTATTTTCTCACTGCTGTTTATTCTGTCTACATTGACCTTACTAACAGGAAGAATATATCTCCCTGGAAAAGAGGAACCCCCAAATTTAGGCTTTGTTCTACCTCTGTTTCCCATTAATCGATTTAAGTTGATGTTAAACAAAAAATGTGCTCAAAAAAAAGTCTATTGTCTTGAATGACTACGTATTTTTGCTATTTAAGCATTTCATTCTGTTTTCCTGATTTGCCCAAAATAAGGCAGTTTTCCTGTTGAGGTTAATTTGGGATATGTAAAATAACCCCATTCTCTAAAAAACAAGGTTGAAATATTTTATCCTGGATATCAGTGACAGTCATTTGTTTTTTACTATATTTAGATTGTCTCAGTATTCTTCCTAAGTCAGAAGTTGATCAAGATTGTGATCTCATTTGGTGTAATCTAAGGCTGCTGGGAGGGAAAAGACTAAAAGTCAAAACCAAAACAATTAAAAAAATTTGTCCACTATTTGTGGTTTCAGTTATCATATTGTGGTTGAAAGCAACTCCACATGACCTATCACTCTGATTTGTTTTCCCCTTGATTATAAATTGTATCCCAAAATTCCTGGGCATGTACAAAATGGTTTATGCTAATAGAAACATTTTCTGTAAGTGTAAGAGAAGTACAAAATTGAATTAATTCTTGGCCTTTGAAAAAATTTGACATCTCTAACAAACACAACATGTTTTCACCATTTTCAATATGGCCCCAGGAAGGATAATAGTCCTGCAGTTTTCCCCTTATTATGATAAGAAGAAAAATATTTTTTTGTTTACTGTTATTAATTGTTTCTTTCATTTCTCAATGGTAGTGCTATCATGCAGAGTGGAAAGGGAAGTGCTCAGAGCTGATTAGTAGAACAGAGCATCATGTTGTCGATGTCAGTGGTAGGCACAAGTTCACTCATTGTAAAACCAACTGAGAAAAGCTGGAAGGAATGAGGAAATAGTACAGGTTGTGTAGCCATACAGATTCATAGACACAGAAACCAAATAAAGGAGCAGAAGCTGTAAAAAGGAAACAAATTATGTCAAATTTCACGTTTTTCCTTGATAAAGGATGGGCATGCAAGAGGGCAAAGTAAGAATAATAAGTGCTCAGAATTTCAGCTATGGAAAAACATAATTACCCAAATTGTAAACTATTTGGCTGAAGTATTACATCAATACTTTAGCAGGAAATCAATATTGCTAATGTTTGTCTATTGGGGGAGCAGCAATAGAGCAGAAAGATATGTGAAAGAAACTGAGCCCATTTGAAGATCTAGAAGTTTGCCTTCTTTCCATATTTCTTTCTGGAAATTAAGAAATAATGTCTTTTTGCCCATTCTTAAGATGGCCAATTGGCTTCTGCTTTTAAAACGAAAATTGAGGATAGAACTTCATCTAAATTAAATTAAGCAAATGTGTGTGTGCACTTAGCTGAATAAATACAAGAATCAGTTCTGAGTTTGATGGGTTTACGAACAATAATCAAGTACTATAAATTTTTAAGATAGGAAATCAAGATGCAATAAGCTAGCTTAGCTGACACCTTTGACTCTTGACATGTTCTCTATATTAGGCCTCTCCCTAAGGAGTGAGTGAATGAATGAGAGTGAGTGAATGAGGCCAAATTGTGATGCAATTGGCAGATTTTTATTTCCCTTACTTTTTGTCTTCATGAAAGTGATGCTCTCTCTGTACCTTTTTTTTCTTTTTTTTTAAATTAAGATTTTATTTATTCATTTGACAGACAGAGATCACAAGTAGGCAGAGAAGCAGGCAGAGAGAGGAGGAAGCAGACTCCCTGCTGAGCAGAGAGCCCGATGTGGGGCTCGATCCCAGGGTCCTGGGATCACGGACCTGAGCCGAAGGCAGAGGCTTTAACCCACTGAGCCACCCAGGCACCCTGCACCTTTATTTCTAATATAGAGACTAAACTACCATGTCTTCCATCAATTCCTTCTTAAACATGAATCAGTTAATACCTGTAAATCACTTTTTTCCATTCAGGGAAATGTGTGATATAAATACAAGGTAGTTGTGAAAACAAAACAAAACAAAACAAAACAAAAAATCAAAACCAAACCCCACAAAACTAGAAGCTAATTTCCTTCAAAAAGCATTGATATTTAAAGAACATAATGCTAGCTTTGTCTAGCTGAGTTGCCAGTATTTTGGAAACAAAAGTTTTATTGTGCCAGAGGCAGCAAGAGCAGGTGAGCTCTTTCCTAATGAAACAGAAGAAAAAGGGAACATTGAGGTCTTCTTAGTTCTAAAGGTATAGGAGCAATAATGTGGAGAAGGAAGGCAAAGACAGCCAGGGTTACTCTGATGGTATTTAAATTTGATTATCCTATTATGGTATCTTAAAACTATAAATATAGGAAAATCAATTCATGAGATTTAGACTTTTTCATTGGTTCTGTAAAATCCAACAGTTCTCAGGAATTGGTCAATATACTCTTTTGCCCTCATAGGAGTCAATAAGTTGTATAATAATGTTATAGAATAGGAGAAATCTTATAGATTAGTTTTGGTAAAACAAACAAACAAAAGAATTTAAGGGCTTCCTTAATTACTATTTTGGTTTCTGCCTTTGAAATGTCTGCTGTGTATTAAAAATAACTACAAATGAAAAACCTTTCAAAAAGACAGAAAATGTATTTACCTACTAAATAATGAAAAGGGAAGTATGCTTCGTGGTGAGCAAGGAATTCAAGATATTTACTAGCTTTGCCCCAGATCTTCTCTGTGAGGCTGATTCCATAATGGAAAATACTGAAATGCCAACTTAATGATAAGACTATCTCATATAGAAAGAAAACAAATAGGTTTTTTCAAAAAAGGAGAGAGAGAGAGAGGAGACAGAGAAAAGATGAAAGGGAGGAAAAAGGGAGGGAAGGAAAGAGAGAGATCAGGGTTGGGAGGAGAAAGAAAAATAATATTTGTCTCACCTCAGCATTTTGGAAGGGGAAAGGATGGCATTTACCTCAAAGGTTTTTCATAATTTTAAGAAAACTCTTAAGGGAGAATTATTAATAAGAGGAAGTAGGGAGGGCAAAATTCTATATATCATAAATGGTAAACATACAAAAATGTATTTATATTAGATGTATATGTGAAGAGAAATATAGGTTCTTTATTTTCTTACTGGATGATCTATCTGCTTTGCCTGTCCTCTGCTTGGCTGGGTAAATTGGGGAATGGATGGGATAGGGCAGGAGGTAAAATTATTCCAATCTGGTAATTTCAGCCTCATTTGGATAAATGCCCAGTCTTTCACTTCTCTTCCTTTTTCTTTCCCAAGGTGGGATCTGAGTGTATGAGGTAGCCTAATATATTCTCAAGGGAAAGTGGTCCTTGAACCCCATGTCTTCCAGCTCCTCTGGTTTCTGTGAACACGTCAGTTTTGTGTCTGGCAACTGCTTGCCTAGTGAGCTGTCTTGGCTAAGATGTTGGTCCACAGGTCTACAGGTCCCTTGGTCCAGGCCCACTGATGCTGGTTGATGTCTTCCTCACTGCAGCCTCATGCAGTTCCCTTCCAAATATCTGTCTAGCCTCCGTTTGATGTAGCCAACTCCAATGATGTGCCTCACTGAGAATCTTGTTGGCTCTCAAGTCAGCTGCTTTCTGAGTTTTGTGTTCTAGAGACTTCTAGGTCCCACCTACAGTATAAATAGAAAACAGCAGTGGTTCTGGAAAGCTAAACTGTCAATCGCTCTGCTTAATTACTGTGCAGTACAGCCAAATGAACTTTTTTCTGGCTACTCCATTGGTGTGCTGGGGATAGGGGCCCCTATGAACCAATTTTTCTCCAGAAGACCCTCAAACTGAATACTCTCCTCAATGATCTAATATACCATGCCTTTTTCCAGGTGAAATTTGGACAAGGAAATTTACTTTTTTCACTTCCAACTTCTCAGTTTCCTCTCTCTTCTACTTCCACATTCCTTCAAGGCTGAATAGGCAAATTTTGTTTTTTTTTTAATTTTTTATTTAAATTCTAGTTGATCAGCATGCAGTGCCATATTGGTTTCAGGAGTAGAATTCAGTGGTCCTCCTTAATACTCATCACCCATCCAGCCCATCACCCATCACTTCCCTTCATCAACCCTTAGTTTGTTCTCTATTGTTAAGGGTCTCTTATGGTTTGTTTCCTTCTCTCCTCTCCCACATATATTCATCTATTTTGTTTCTTAAATTCTCATATGAGTGAAATCATATGGCATTTTTCTTTCTGTGACTAACTTTTTTTTACTTAGAATAATGTACTCTAGCCCCACTCATGTCATTGCAAATGGCAAGATTTCATTCTTTTTGATGGCTGAGTAATATCCCGTGTGTGTGTGTGTGTGTGTGTGTGTGTACACACATATATACTGCCTCTTCTTTATTCATTAACATTTGGGTTCTTTCTATAATTTGGCTATTGTTGATAATGCTATTATAAACACTGGGGTGCATGTATCCCTTCAAATCTATTTTTGTGTCCTTTGGGGAAATATTTAGTAGTGCAACTGTTGGATTGTAGGGTAGTTGTTAATTTTAACCATTCTGAACAGGGTGAAGTGGTAGCTCATCATGGTTTTGATTTATATTTCCCTGATGATCAGTGACGTTGAGTATCGTTTCATGTATCTCTGAGCCATCTAGATATCTTCTTTGGAAAAGTGTCTATTCATGTATTCTGCCCATTTCTTAACTGGATTATTTGTTTTTTTGGGAAGTTTGTTTTTAAATATTTTCTCTTTATAGCTGACACTTCTCTTACGTCCTAGTCTCCTTTTTCTGAACTTCAGCCTTGTTGCTAAGTAGTATTCTTGGATGGGATGGAAAAGAGGGAAAAGATGGCTTAGATATAAGGGTAACTAAGTTTGAGAGGTATTTCCAAAATATCTGACCTATTACACAAATTATAGAGCTGCCAAGAGACTGGAGGTTATGGATCCTGAAAGTGTGACCTAAGAAAATGCTTTTAGCAAAACAAGACAGCAGTAGTCTTAAGACAGAAGTTGGCTGGTAAGAAATCCCATTGGGAGGATTGGCCAAAAAAAGTTTAAATTGCTTACTATTCTGTGTTGTGCAAACTTATAATAATGTTTTATCACATGCAATAGCTATGATGAAGCAGAACACCATGTTTTGCAGAGACTGTAGTAAAGAAGGAGAACAACTCTAAGAAGCAAGTGACAAGCAAAGTTCTAGAGAATTAAAACTGAGGACAAGAATTCAGGGTGAGATTACTCAGACTAAAAGCTCCACAATACTGTTATCTTGTATGAAACTCCCAGAAATGAAGAAGTGAACAAGAAATCCCTCAGTGAGAAAGTCACAGGTTTTTGTTTGTTGTTTGTTTCCAAGTTACTTCTATAATCAAATCACACAAATGTGGTGAGACACAATTAAACCACATTTAGTTACACAGTTCCTTGAAAGCAGAATTTGGTTTAAGACATGTACAGCTTTTATGTTACCCAAATCGGTCTATTTGCTTTATCTGAATGTATTTTTGAATTGGGTGTCATAATGGTATACTGAAGTAATGCTTCCAAGGTCACCAACAACCATAAATAATCTTAGAAAAATATAGTACCAGCGGGTCATCTGATGTCAAGAAATTGCTTTTAGGTTTCTTGATATTCCACCTATATCTTAAAATAAGATTTTAAGAGCCTGTAAAGTTTACCAAATGTGTTTTGGTATCACTGGAAAGACATCTGGCTGGTGTTCCTCCATATCATTTATGATCCCATTTATTTTCATTCTCTGCTCCATCCTGGGCTCTGTAGGAAGAACTTTTGCTATAAAGTTATTTCCGAGTTATGCTTTCCTTACTGTATTCTTTTCAGAGATAATTAATTCCAGAATTGTCATGTATTCTTTTATAGAAACCTAGTACCATTTTCATTAATCATCTTTGTTCTTGTTCATCTCTGGACCTTTTCTTTGGCTTCTGAAACCCTGCATATTCAAGGGAAACAGGCAATTATCAATTTACAATTTTTTTGCAAAGTATAACAAAGAGTCTCATCTATTTTTATGTCTTTTAATGCAATGTAATAACTCATTTACTTGCTTGACTACTGCATTTTATGCAATAAAATAGTCATGTGCAAAATGACATTTTAGATGAGTTTGAAAGATCTGTATTTCATTAGGACCCCATGATGTGAGTGACTCTTTGGATACTGTAGCATGGCAGGGAGCCTGTTTTATAATGGTATATTTGAAAGATATATTTATTGTTCCCCCACAAGAAAAAGCCAAGAAGAGAAGGAAAAATAAGTTAAACTTTAGTCTTGGGGCAGAATCCCTAGGGTACATTTGGGGCCATCAAAAATCTGACCTCTCTTCCCCAAAGAAAGCAAAACTTCCAGGAGTTCTTAGTTAACTTATAAACAAAGAGGAGAACATACAGAAGTAATGAAATTTCCAACTGTGGAGAAAAGCACTCATTTATTTTTTTTAAATCAGGGAATGATTGATGTGGTTGCAATTGGATGTTTGCTTTTAAAGAAATTCTTTTCACTGTTCTCCAATCTCCTTCCTCCAGCTAGTTTATAGCAAAGCAATACTTACCTTATTCAGACTTCCAGGGTTGGATTGAAACGAAAGTTAGTTTCTGTTTTCCGCTCTTCTTGTTCTCCACTCCCTGGTAATTCTACATTTGTGGCAGTAATGCAAATTGTGACAAACTCATGTCAATTTTGTTATCCCTCAATTTCCAGTTGCTTTTGAGGTACCTGGTTATTGCTTTGGGCAGCCTCTCCTTTAAGGCAAACATCTATAACACAGTTGACTTGGTGTTAGCTGAACTCTTCCAGTCTCCGAGTTTTATTCAAAACATGACAGAAAGAGAGTGCTTTGTGGGTGTGATGAGACTGAATTTATTAAAAATATGATTAAAATATTTCTGTGCTGGTGACAACACTGGTTTAGAGCTCACATGGCTTTTTTTTTTTTTTTTTTTTTTTTTTACTTTGGTTTCTGAAGGCAGAATTGGGAGGACTGTACACAAAAGATAGGTGGGGCTGGACAACTTATGATTTCCTTCTCGCTTGTTTGTGTTAAGATCTGTCTAAGCTACACATTGTCACACACATAGACACCAGAGAGAGACGCCGATGTTCTTTTTTTGCATTTTGTATTTTTTTGTATCTTTCGGAAGATCCTACAAGTCAGAGTGTGGACTTTATCAGAACAGAGAGAAAGGGTCATCCCTCTTGTTCCTTGCTTCTTCTGAAAAAGCTCCCTGAGGAATTAGAGTGAGAAGGGTCTTCAGTGAGATTAATGGATGGCAACAAGCATGTGTCAAGCAACCCAGTCACGCCCCAGCATTTCAGGCGTTCCGAATGACACACAGAGCTCCTTAGTACCACATAATCCTTTGTAACAAGAGCCAAATTCAAAATGCCAAAGTGTCAGCTACCAAGCAGGTTCAAAAGTTTGCTCTAATATATAGTGGTATCATTTATTTCGGTTACCTGGAACTTTCAGTGAGGGGTGGCTTCGTTTCTTTCTGTTTCTCCTGTGAAAGCCCTCTTGTCGCCGATTTCTACTTAAAACCATTTATGACTCCAGCAGATGTTTCTGATTTAGAAAGAGTACTTTTTTGAACCATTTCTTTCGAACTTCCTTCCCCGCTCCTCCCCCCGTCCCTGCTCCTCTCAGGAGCTAATTCCAGTCAGGTTGGAAATTACAAGCCTGTTGCTTAGTGCTGAGAATGATGTGCTGACTGATGAGCAGAGGTAGGGCTTGAACTGGGGTCTTGAGGAACAGACTTCAATAGATTAGAGTATCAGCCTACTGAGAAATGTGCCATGCAGAAGCTTGATTTCCCTTCAGTCCAACTTAATTTTTCAGCATCTGTAACTGAGACTGGCAGTTCTGAGCCCCTTGTTCCTTCAGCACAATTTATCAGCAGAAGGTCAGAGAATTCTTTTGGGCCTGTTTCTCATGAGCAGTGATAATTATGCATATAGACAACCCTACTCATATTATGTAATGCACTGAACGAAGCAGGGAGAATGGTTTTGATTTAGAATCAGAAGCACGGTCACCAGACCCAAATACGTCCAACATCCAGCTAACCCGGGAATCACCTCTCATGTTCTGGATCAGATCCATCAACACACCCCCAATGAGGACACATCCTTCTCTTTATGACTATTGATGGGCTTTCAGCCTGACAATTCAGAAATGTGCCATTGACGCAGGCCACATTCAGAGGAGAACGCCTTCTGGGATTTCTCAGTCATCGGCCTAAGTGGGGGTGATTTGGTGGCAGGAAATGTCTCCAGATAATGCATTCTTCTAATTTCTTTTTCAAATACTCTGCATCTTAGCCATTAATCAGGGAAGCTCCCACTTTTCCCTGTCAGAGCCATTCACCCATTTGGCCCAGGTTTTGGCTGTGGGAATGGATGAACCGTGTTCAGTTCATTGCAAGGTTAAGCAGATCAATGCTCCTGTCACTGTCTGGTTAGATGATATTTAACATCACTCTAAACAAAAGCATTTCCAAACAAAGAGGAAGAGTGGTAGTAAAAATAGAGCATTCGTGTAGGTACTCTGTACTATCCCTCCCTATGTAAAACACGGAAGATTTTGTTAACGTTTAAAGCTTCTTTCGGTCCTTAGGGAGTTTTTATATTTCACAGGCTGGATAGTAAAACTAATGACCATAGCTATCAGATGGGCATCACTGCAGCCTTTATTCCTGGAAAAGAATTAGAGAAATCTGGGAAGATGTTAGGGTTACCTGTGTCTCATGAGATTGTTAAATGCAGGTAAACTAGATAACGGAAAGTTCATATAAAAAAGGAAAAGTTTTAAGGGGGCACCTGAGTGATGAGTGGGCCAAGTCACATCACAGGGCCACTCAGAAATGCTTCGCACATGTACATTGCACTGGACAAAGCCATTCACACCAGCCTTATGGTTTCTTTGTTCCTTTTCTTCTCGGCGCCATTGCCAGGGCCTTCTTGGTGGAAATCAAAGAAAGAAAGGAACCCCAAACTCGCTGTTCTTTATTGGTTGATGTATTGTGTCATGGGACACCCAGGCATAGATTCTCAAAACATGCTAGCCATGACATTGCCCTGTATTGTGATGCTGATTTGTAAAAACAAACACCTTAACCACTTGTTATTTGTACCTTGTTTGCCAGCTTTTCTTTAGCAATTTTCCGGGGTTATTTATTTTTTGTGTGAGACTGAAGATAAATATGTTTCATTATTTTCACTTAGTAACAACGAGTTTAAGAGAAACTCAGTGGTATTTGTGTGTGTGTGTGAATTTCCCTGGTTTGTATATTTTCTCTTTCTCTTTACATCGTTTCAATCCAATCAGATGTCTCAAGGAAGTGGATGCCAGGAATGATGAATCACTGAAGCTTGTCTGGGGATCAACGTTTAGTGTAGGTGGAGAGGACTAGAACATAACGTATGCCATGGTCTTCCAACAGAGATAACACCTTATGTTTGGCAAATTGAAAACTGATATCTAATAACTTGGTGTATCAGAAACCACACTATAAATAAATGTATGTCTGAGACAAATTTTTAAATATTATTTTGAGTACCAGATAGGAATCTACCCTTAGTAGCTCACGGTGATGTAGCTCAGAGAGGTTTTTATCTTGCTGACTACATATGGAGCCTTTATACAACAGTGTATCATGATGGCTATTTATTATTTAAGATTTTAAATGATCCCTGTGATAAGAAAGTAAAGGACTTGTTTTGGTTAATGTCATTTCATTTTTTTTTTTTCTATTTGTGTTTATTTGTATGTGCTCCTGGATTGTATAGTCTCTATTTGCCATGACATACTGCTCTAAGCTTTAGCATTAATTCTGTATTATATTATGGCTTCCTAAGAATGTTATTGGGAGTATATGATTTTTTTAATACCCATGGAACATGAATATATATATATATATATATATATATAAAAACATATATACACATATATATTCAAAAGGCTATTTTATTCTTTCTTTTGCCAGGAATAATATCTTTAGGTCAGGCATTTAAAAAAAAATCTAAACTATTCCAAAAATTAGTCTTGAAAAAGGCAACATAGGCTTATAACAGTAGTTCCTATTGAGAAACCCATAGTGGAAATACATTTTTTAATATTTCGTGAAAAAAATTCCAAAACAGATTGACATGGAAGCCATAAGATGAATATTTTTCTTATTTCCCGAGAAGACTTTGCGTCATTCCTTTCATGTCTCAGCATTTCATTTTCACAGTCCACAGTTTATCTTGCAAACAGCCAAATTAGAAGATAGCTTTAGTTTCTGTCTCAAAACCTTAGAAGTGAGGAGGGAAGGTAAATTTGTAATCTTTCATCAGCTTTGAATCTGAGATCAGCACAGTTTTGTATTCATACACTAAATATTTTAAACATGGTCTTATTCCTTATGTGCAATTCAAATCAGTTCATTTCTCTCCTTCCACCCCCGCAGCAGACCATGTGTTAGGGTCTATAGAATGGTGTAGAAGGAGATTATTTATGCTCTATTCCCCCAAATTGAGGAGAAGGGCTATCAGTAATATGAACATTTAAACCAGCTGGTACTTAAGAAAAGGATACTTCAGAATTTCACAGAGGTAGCAAACACAAAAACAAGGACGTGAGTGCAAAGGACACGGAATTTCAATCCAGTAAGGAACAGTTAAAGAAAAAAAAATTTTTTTTTTGAGCTGGTACAGTTTGTGTTGCATAAAATTTGCAAGAGACTCTGTCTCAGCCAGTCATGATGATGAAACAATATTTTCTAAACAAATAAATGGTTACCAACTGGAGACCGTTTCTAACGCTCATTATTCTGGTTTTCCAAAATCAGATGCCTTCTAGAAATTTTACTCAGTATTATTAGGTATGTGGCCTTAATACCATTTTAATTGTTTTCTGATTCTTGGCCTAGCCGAATGTAGTTTTGCCAACCTCAGCACTTTTCGAGAACGTAGCCCCCGAAGTTAATGAGGGATTCCTGCAGAGTTGATGCAGCACAGCCAACTGGCGCAGGAGCATTTGAGCGCTGAATCAAAATGATCTATTGGGATAAAGCAGTAGCAGGTGTTTGATAGGGATGAGTATGAACTCCATGATCACCGTCAAGATTCATTTTTAAGACGGCGGAGATAATGCCGTGCTGGATTCAGGCTTAGTGCTGACAGAGAGCCTACATAAGAGACCCTCGGAGGGTCAGTAAAGTCCTCTGTGCTTGTGCCTCTTTGTGCAAACTGGACCCAAGCCCGCTCATGGCCTCAGAGTGAGTGGACTGGTAAAGCATCTGATTAGTAATTTCAGCTAATCAGGGAACAGTTTGCAAGAACGCAGTCCTCTTTCTAACTTGGTGGCCTCTTTTGCTGTTGTGGAAAGTTTTTGCCACTGATGAGGTAGGTCGGATTCAGATCTACACCAAAGGACGCATAAGCCAGGCAGCCCTGCTTACTGGCAACTGGTATTTGCCTTTGCTGAACTCCAGCTGGCTTTCCCCCAACAGTTGATTTTGCTCACAATGAAATGGGCAGAGGGACCACGAAGCCAAAAGAAGGGGGGCTTCATCCTCAGCTGTGAAGGTGCCCAGCAGGAACCATTGAGCAGAATTCTCATACTTGCCATTCTTAATAGTCATCTTTACTGGCCATCACTCCCAGCCTAACATGGAGAAATTTCTCAAGTAACATCGTATTTACTTTGCTTGCGTCTCCAGATTTCCCTTCACCTGCGTTTGTTCCAGGGATGGTGTAGCCCCTCTTGTAAACCTCTTAAATGCTTGGTTTTAAAGATTCAGTTTGGAAGTTCATGGGCGGCTCAGTCAGCTAAGCAGAGGACTCTTGATTTTGGCTCATGTCATGATCTCAGGGTCTTAGGATCAGCCCGGTGGGACTCCGCACTGGGCTTGGAGCCTGTGTGAGATTTTCTCTCCCTCTACTCTGCCCCCTGCTCTAAAAAATATTTTAAAGAAATCATAAAGCTTTGGTTTCCCAGGTAAGACTTGGATTCTAAATCTGAGTATTCTGGAGCAAAACTCCTAGCATCTCTCTGAAACCTTCTCACTCTTATTGCCCAGAGTTTGGTCATACTCAACTATGTTATGAATAATTTCACCCCTCAAATAGTGACTCAGATGCTTGGAATATAGTCTTAAATCTTTATGAGAGACCCAACTAATTTTATATGAAGTGCAAATATATGCACTTCTTAAAAATACCCCCACAACAAACAGATAAACTAGACATGGCAATGAGTTTCATTTTGGGGGTGGAGTTGGTCTTTATCTGGTAAAATTCCAGTGGGCAGAGAGCTTGAGCCCGGTGGTTAATTTTATATCAGATTTCAGCCAGCCAGCAGTTACTCTTGTCTGCCGGTAGACTACTTTCTCTGTCACTTGGTATTAGATGTATTACACACCAAGCAGTAATTATCTTTGACACATAATTATTATGGTTTTGATGACAAGAAAGTCTTTTCTTTCTCTGCTTTCATAACATATATTCCTGAAAGTCCAGGCTTGCAAAATGCAGCTAAAAATTAAAAGCACTTGGCTTCAGATCGAACTTGAAGAGAGGGAATAAAACAAAGGAATTGTATGGGCATGAGGGAAAACACTTTTGGGAGGGCAAAAATTAAAAAGAAAATGGAAAAGAAAAAGATACAGATCACTTGAGACTTTCTAAGATGATCTCACAGAAGTAGATCGCTGAACAGGAGTGAAACTTCTGAGGGTCATTCGGACCTGGGGAAAAGCTGCCAGGACACAGGCAAGCCAGGTTCCCAGCAGGAAAGGGGTGCCTGTAGGTAATAAACCAATCAAGGCTTGGATTAAAGGAGAGAGGAGAGAAAAGGAGGAGGCTCCCGGCAAGGCCATGCAAACCACACGAATGAGTTTCTAATCTTGCCACATGGGAATTTTCCAGCTTTGCACTCTGAGTCAACCCCAGCTGCGGGTCTGGATGAGCAGTTTAACAATCCTTGCCTCTAAACAAAGATTTTTGGGGGGAGGGGGGAGATGATCAAAATGGGGCATCTTGACTTTCTTGAGCTTGGGAGCTCTGCTGTATATAAACAGGCAAGTGCCTGGCACTCCTCCAGCGATACCTGTGGCTGTATTTCTTATAAGGCTGGGTCGCCAGGCTTTGGTTGCAGAGCTTTGGTCTTGGACAATTCATCGAACTTCCGTTTTGGAGCATCTGGGGACAGAAGGAGGTAGTGAGGAGGCCGGGTGGCATGGAGACGAGGGGATCGGGGAAAGTCGGGGTGTACTGGAGGGGCCTACTAGAGACTGGCATTATAATACATGGATGTCATAATTTAACTCTAGGAAGCTGATGTTATCCAGGATCTGATTAGCACAAGAGGAAATCTCCTGGGTTGGCCGCTGGCGATTGGGCTGAGACTGAATCTCTTTTCCTTTTTCCCATTTGGAAGTCAAAAAATGTGGGCCCTGGGGAGCCACTTACATTCCCAAGGGTGCTCCGTCCCCTCATGGACTTCTCAGCTGTAACTCATATAATAATAATCAAGTGAACATACTTGAAAGCAGCTCTAATTTTAGTTCACTTTATTATTTAGAGTCGGGAGTGGAGGAGGGCTGCCATCTATGACTAATGCTGTCTTGCAAGCTCTTAAGCCATATTTAGTAACATGGGGTATAAAAATAAGCTTTTGGTTCAATTTTTTTTTTTCAAGTTGACTTCTGTTTCCTTTCTTCTATTCCCTCTCCCAAAGACGGATTTAACTAATTACACTTTCAGCTGAATGCTGATAGACATGTATTTATTATCGGTGCTGTAAGCCCTGGAATTCTTTTTTCCTCTGTGAGGCCACAGACATATACATTAAATTCCAGTCCCTGTGAGCTGTCAGAGTTATGGTCCAGCCCAGAGCAATGCAACATGATAAAGTTTTCAGGCCCTGTTTAGTTAAGACTGAAGAGCTGGGACCCAGCCAATCTCCACCACTCAGGGCTCTTTTCACAGTCCAAAATGATTTGGCTTAAACGTTTCCAACTGTGATGAGGTCCCATTTCAGTGATTATGCAGTCATTCACTTTTCCACATCAACATCAAAGTCATTAACAGCCGAGTATTATTGCATTGGCTGGAATTCAGTTAAGGACTAGGGGGAAGTTGCTCTTTATTAAGATAAATCATTGCCTTGGTTATGTCACCCATGAAATAATCAATTTACTGTGTTGGTTAATTTCCTCCCTCTTTGATCTGTGAATTAAATTCAACAGATCATTGTTTCACACAACTACCACTCAAAAGATGTTTTAAAGGAAAAATGCACGCACATGTTCTGATGGCTGTGGGCTTACCAGTATGACAAACAGCATAGCACACTGAAGGCTCAGTTCATTCCATCATTCATTTCTGCAGTTATCTTATCTCCCCTGGGCTCCAAGGGCAGGGTACCACCCTGATCGAGCTGGGTGATCCTCTCTCTGAATTCCAGAAGTGTTCTGCTAAGAAATAAAATGTAAAGCAGAGCAAGCCTTAATACTTTGGGGATCACAAGCTTGTACCAAATCCAATGGGGGATATCCTTGTCTGGAATTCAAGATGAAAAAGCAATGATCTTTACAAGGATACTCACTTATAAATGTGAGGCATCCTTTAGAAGGATCCCTCTCATAAATACAAGGCATTCTTTGCTCCATAATTCATGGCTTCTTATGGGGAGAAGAAGTTGAGTGGGATGTTTTATTTTTCCTTGCTTTGGTGATTCCTCTGAGAAATATTCTTGTGCTTGGATGATTTAAAAATATATATTTTATAATGAAATATTTCAAACATGCAGACAAGTACAGAGAATAATATAATAAAAATCCAGGGACCCACAACACAACTTTATCAAATCTTAACTCTGCACTTCAGATGTATGAGTGTGTATGTGTGTGTATGTGTGTGTGTTTTAAAGAAATAAATCTTACAGGGGCACCTGGGTGGCTCAGTGGGTTAAGGCCTCTGCCTTCGGCTCAGGTCATGGTCTCAGGGTCCTGGGATCGAGCCCTGCATCGGGCTCTCTGCTGGGCAGGGAGCCTGCCTTCCCCTCACTCTCTGCCGGCCTCTCTGCCTACTTGTGATCTCTGTCTGTCAAATAAATAAATAAAATCTTTTGGAAAAAAAAAAAGAACTAAATCTTACAGATGCAGTTGAGGACTCCTTTGGATCTGTTCTCTATCTGTTTCTAGTTCTCCCTCCGTAGGGGAATGGCTAATCATGAATTTATGCACCTAAACACTTTATTTACTTATTTTTGCTTTTTGCTTTTGCTACATGTTTTTGCAACTACAAACAATACATATATTATTTTATAGATTTTTAAACTTTTTGGAGGTGGTATTATAGGCCTCCTTTTACATCTTGCCTGTGTGGTTTTTTTCTTAAGACTTATTATTTATTGAGAGAGAGAGAGGAAGAGCAGAGGGAGAGGGACAAGCAGACTCCTGACTGAGCGTGGAGACCAACGTGGAGCTCAATCTCAGAACCATGAGATCATGACCTGGAGCTGAAACCAAGAGCCAGATGCTTAACCCACTGAGCCACCCAGGCACCCCCATATCTTATCTGTTTTATCTACAGTATATTTGGGTTTACCAATGTTAATACATGCCGATCCAGATTATTCATTTTAACTATAGCAAAATATCTCATTGTATGAATATATTTAAATCATAGTCACGTGTCTTCATTCACAAGTGTGAGATTTTCTCTGGCACACATACCACACAAACAAACAAACCATTCCAAATGGGATTTCTGGGTCATAGGGTGCACATCTCCATCTTTATTAGATGGCAAACTTGTGATTTATATTCCCATCACCAGTATATCAGAATTTCTATTTTTCCAAACTTTCTGTGCTGGAATGATTAAGAACACATATTTAAAATTAGATGGAAGCCACTGTTCTCTGCCTTCAGTCTCCATACTGGGCATAAAGTAGAAAAGTGGAGTCAATAGGATTCCAGGTAGGAACTGCCCAATAATTGTCTCTTACTCGGTTGCAACCTTGACTTTGCAGGATCTGGCTCAACAGATCTAGCAGTGAAGACAACACAGAGGGCTAGCTCACTCCATGAAGCAATGTGGCTAGCTCTCCATAGTCAGCGATGAACCACAGGTTTGTCACAAATTTTTATATACTTCAGACACAAAACAACACTTTGACAAAATGGATATAACACACATAGAGCTACAATCTTCATCCTTTCGATCTCAACTTTTCACAAAGATGACCAAGCCATTAATTTTTTTTTTTTAAGTTTCTTGCTGCATTGAAATTGAATAGCATTTATTTGGTACTTAGAGAGATAGGGAGTGTGATGACAGCTTTATTCTTATTCTCGGGTAGACATGGGTCCTGCATCCAAGAATTTGTTATATGAAAAGTAAGGTTGATATTATCAAAGAGATGTAGGAAGAACTTAAATGTGTTAGGAAACCATACCATCAACTGTGACTAATCCCAAATTTCAAGGCTGGTCTTCCTGAACAAGGGCCACAAATCCATGCGGATGACACAGGAAAGGACTCAGAACTATTCCCTCAGCCACACTGATGAAGGATTATTCCCAAGCAAGAGGGAATGGGGTCTGACACCAGGACCTAGCCTACATTTTTAATACTTCGCTATATGTAGGTATACATGCTTCATACAGCACTCTGAAAAATATACATGGGCATTATTATTACTGTATTTTTTTGCAAGTCAAGCAATAGCAGTTTTCCTTTATGGCATCTACTGTCTCTAGGTGGACATTTGGCACCAAATCAGATGTGTCTTATCAGACCCTAGTTCTCACTGGGAGAGAGAATAGTTATGCTTGTTATTCCCAGTTTGCCCAAGCTCCCTCACTCCACCCCACCCCTCCACCTGTCTTTCTTGCTCTGAGGCAGCATTAACTGACTCCTCTGACCCCTGGCTTCTGGTTGGGTTTTGTTAATAACGAACCCCTGGAGGGTGGGGAGGCAGGCAGGGATAGTTATTCCTTCTCCCCTTCCTTCCTTAGACCACTCTCAATAAGTTATTCAAAATATTTTCAGACTTCACGGTGTGAACACCAGATTGGTGAAATAAAAGATAAATGGAAGAAAGTAGATCATAACATAGTAATATTTTTATATTTTTAATAAAGGGAGAAGTCCTATTCTTAGACGTCAAATTACTGACATTTTTAACATGTCCGAGTTTCTCAGGAACATATCTAAGTCTCAGTTTCTTTATCTGTACAATGGGGACAGTAACAGTCCCTACCATAAGGACTGCTGAGAAGATTTGAATGGAAAGTGTTTAGCACAGTATCTGGTAGCTAATAGGTGTGCAGTAAGGTTGAGATTATCATTACCGTCATTTTCACATCTGTCCACTTCCATTTGCCATATCTTCTCAGAGATTATCAAATGATCATTTGTAGTTTTAAAAGTCACAGGGGAAATATTTCCAAGGTGAAGGTGAGAAGTTACCTTTGCCAATTTCTTTGTAAACACCTGTGGAAAGGAAAATTGATGTTGAAAGACTGATTCCTTTCCCCTGCCACTTGTATTTCCTAGTTAAGCCCATGGAGCCAGATAATCTTGGCTGGAATTCTGGTTCCTTCTCTTACTAATAGCACGACCTTAGAGTCAGAAAACTGATGTCTATCACTTCACTGAGCCCTAAAAAGGGATGTGAGCTCTAATAATAAATTATGGTCATTATTAGCATGTTTTGTTGCTCTTCAGGAGGCAAGTATAGAGTGAAGACCACAAAATAGTCAACTGTGGGGTTCTGCCAAGTGAGCCTGCTCCTATTTGTGCTTCCAGAGGGGACTCCACACTCCCCCGGGTGTTGCAAACCCCTGAAGAACAGTACACCCCCCAGATGGCCTTTGGTCTTTTGAGGCTTTGCTGGAGTTTGAGGACCTTTCCAAGGCATTTTATTTCGTCGTGTTCCTTTAAGATGAGGTGGTGGCAGAATTAAGCACCCTGCTTTCAGATGCCCTGAGTCACACACCTATAACAGCTAGGAGTCCTCATCACACTAAATCAATTTGTAAGTAGAATAGCTTTCAGAGAAGGGGAGAACATGCTGAAAATCCCACCCTAGAAAGCCTTTTCAGCTAATACTCTTTGACCTTGTGGTTTGTTTCTTACTGGAGGGAATGTTAAGAGGCTGGGAGGGCTGGTGGAATCAACCTGGGAAAGGAACAGAGTGTTCGCCTGCTGAGGCGCTTCTGGAAGCAAAGAACTCTGGACAAATTCTTTCTCCCTTTTCTTTTCTACAGGAACAAGAGCTGCTCTTTTTTTGATTTGAGACTAGGTCTCAGTGTAATTGGCATCAAGATATTCTTGGAGGGGCACCTGGCTAACTCAGTAGGACAAGCATCTCTCTTCAGCTCAGGTCATGATCCAGGGTCCTGGGATCAAGCCCCACATTGGGCTTGAAACAGGGAGCCTGTTTCTCCTTCTCCCTCTCCCTCTGGCCTGTGCTCTCTCTCTCTCAAATAAATAAATAAAATCTTAAAAAAAAATGTATTCTGGGAGATCACTTCTGAAAAAGCTAAAGTTTAGCAGGGGGAGGGGAGAACCCATAAGTATCATTCATTCTGTTGAAACTTTTGTTGGAAATGTTTGACATCTTAAATGCACAGAACTTTAAATTTTATAGGTTCAGATACATGGTGTTTAAACAGCTCAAAACTGTTTGTTTTAGGCCAAAAGTTCTAAGTTTTTATCAAACTTATTTAGACAGACCAAGAAAAAAATAAATTTTCTCCACAGGGGAAATCTATGTTGACAAAATATGTCTATAGATTCTCTCTGATAATAACAGTTACCAAAAAAGGCAAAAAGAGTAAGTGAGAATGTATGTAAGCATGTGGATGTATGTGGGTGACTTCTCTTATAATTTATACTACCAAGATAATGTTAGTAAACAACAGTACAGGAGAAAATATGAACTAGGATAGGGTTCTGATAAATACTGCATAATTCCAGTGAGTGATGCTCTCTATTTTAAAGACGGTCATTTCTGATGAGAATTTCTCATCCCTATCTGTTAGTATATTTAGGGGTTAAAGATGTGAAAGTTAATGGTAAATAAAATTTAAAATTAATTATATTTGCTTTTAAATGTCCCTATCAATCAGTATCTAAAATTTACCAGAATTAGACATTAATCCATCAAGTGGCTGGAAATTTTCAGGGTATTCTAGGCTACTTTAGCAATTCATATTTTATAATATTACTGTCTCCACATTGCTAACATTAAGCATAATTTCATGGCAGAAGACAATTAGATTAATGAATGACTCTTGTGTTGTCAAATCCCATGAAAGCCATTCCTGCAAAACGAACTGGAAAATCTGTTCTGTATTTTAGAAGAGGTAGCAGTTTCTCCACTAGACAAAGAAGGCCAACTTTTGCATTCAGTCACTAACCTATAATTCTGGCCTGGAATTCTACCTTAAGAAAATGGTCCAATAAATTCATGTCCAAAATAAGTTCAAGTCCAGTGAAGCAGTTCATTATTCATTGGGTAGGATATGAGAGAGAAGCTTAATATTTTACTGATGATTCCAAGCCCAATAAAATTTGTTATTTCTAATTCAGGTAAAAAGTCAACTCTCTATTACTCGTGATATTTCTGAATTAGAAGCAATTTCCTATTTGACTCGGTGACTATGTATAGAAATTTCAAGCCTTGATGATTTCTTTTCACTGATAAATAATGTTTCTTTGCCTGTGGAGAAGTTGGTTTTCCCTGTATGCTCATACAATAAATGGCCTTAAGAAGTAGAAAGGTAGACCACTGAGCCTCATTCAGAATTATTTATGCCAGAAACTCTTATTATGTGGGTCATATAATTAGATTATACCTTCTGTACTTTGGACTATGTTTCTTCCAAGGCCAGATGAAAAGGAAGACTCGTAGCAGTCAAGAAGAAACGTTAGACTTGAATGTTGCTGAGGATCATTGTGCCAACCCTTTTATCCTATAAGGAGTGGTGGGTCCAGAGAACTTAAGGGTAAGGACATGTAGTTAATTGCAGAGCCAAAATTAGCATGCCAGGATCTGACTTCAAATTTAGTGTCTGTCCCCTACACTTAAGGCTTGTCTCCATTTCTACTACTTCTCTAAATATTTCTCAGCTATTTGTCAAAAAGCAATAACCTAAGGTAAGTACATGATGTTTATTTGGAAGATGAGAAAAGAGAGATCTGACAGTGAGGTGGGAGAGGTGAAGATCCAGAGTGAAGGCTCCAAGAGCTCTGTGGGCAGTAAGAAGGGAGGGTTGAAGAGCAGGGAGAACAGGATCACCAGCACACAAACCCTTCTTTTGTGATATGCTCAGCATGGATAACGTCTCAAATGTGGGAAGGCAGTGGCCTTGTAGGCTGTTTACTGGGGGCCGCTTGAGAGAAAGGATGGAAAAGCATTTCCAAAATTTGGGGGCAAGGAC
Source organism: Mustela erminea (assembly GCF_009829155.1). Taxonomy (NCBI): domain Eukaryota; kingdom Metazoa; phylum Chordata; class Mammalia; order Carnivora; family Mustelidae; genus Mustela; species Mustela erminea. The sequence goes on along the minus strand of NC_045618.1, from coordinate 57,575,906 downwards.
TTTTCAGGCATGCCAACAAAAGTGGAAATCATAAGGCACCTGAGTGGCTCAGTGGGTTAAAGCCTCTGCCTTTGGCTTGGGTCATGATCCCAGGGTCCTGGGATCGAGCCCTGCATCAGGCTTTCTGCTTGGCAGGGAGCCTGCTTCCTCCTCTCTCTCTACCTGCCGCTCTGCCTACTTGTGATCTCTGTCTGTCAAATAAATAAATAAATAAATCTTTTTTAAAAAAAGTGGAAATTATAAAGAAAAAAATGAATGGGATGAAAACAGAATGAAAAAGACACAAGGGGATCTAGAAAAGGCATTTGCAACATTAAAGAAATAAGCAAAGAGTTAATTAATGTCCCTGTTCTAGCCTAGGGCTTATTAACAATGAAAAAAAGATAAATACACAAATGGAACAAAAAAAACAACAGATACAAGGAAGCTAGAGAGAAATATAATTTTCAACAAGCACAAAAAATGTTTATCTTACAAAGACTAACATAAATGAAAAGAAAAACAGCATTGCAATGCTATCTTTCTCATATCAAACTACTAAAGATCGAAAATAATGAAAGCCCACTAAATTGAAAACCATGAGAGCAATGGGATCCAGGCTGTTGTTTTACTGGTGGAACTTGCATTGACATAACCTTGTTGGAGAGTCATTTCACAATTTATCCCTAAAACCTAAAAGTGTTCCTAGTTTTCGTGCCAGGAATTCTACCTCAAAGAATGAGTCACTGAGCGTAAAAGTTTAAAAATGAAAAAAAATAAAGAGACCGAACAATACATTAGTCCAATGAACTATATATGCAGTTTGTCCAAAAATTTCCATAATCAGAGTTACCCCATTATTTTATTATGGAGTTTGATGAATTGAGAAAACGAGCGTCATGTGTACGATAAGCGCTGTCTAGCTGTTTATTATTGTGTGCTTTTATGTCTTAGAGAAGACTGTTTCAAGTGGATAGAGATACCCAGAGGTGGTATGTGCTTGGCAGGCTTGTCTGTAGACAGGCAGGTGGGCAGTGTGGTTTCAGCCCAGCGAGTGCGAGGGGGCAGTGAGAGCTGATGATGACAATGATGAGTTTGGAGAGGTGGCTGGAGCCAGAGCACATATGGTCTTTTAGGCCATGTTAACAACCTGACACTTCATATTTATTTGTTTGCTGTCTGTCTTCCCCTCAGATTAATCTCCATAAGAGCAAATATTTTGTTTTGTTTTCATGGCTGCACCCATCGCATCTCACATTGTACTGTTCAATATGGTATCCACTAGCCACATGTGGCTATGAGCAGTTGAAATGTGGTCGGTCTGAATTGTGACATAAATGGTCTCTTTAATAAATATTTATATTGATTGAATACTGAAATGATAACGCATGTATATATTGGATTAAGTAAAAGGTGTTACTAAAATGAATTCTACTTATTTCTTTTTAGTTTTTAAAATGTGGCGATTGGAAAATTTCAGATCACATACATGGCTCGCATTATACTTCTGTTAAAAGCAGACATAAAAGGCACAGTTTTCATTTAGCAAACATCTGTTGAATGAATGAATGAGCATCTGCTGTAGTCTGTCTTGATTCTGTTTGATACAACCTCTGGATTTTAAACTTGACTCAAAAACCAAGGTATTTATAGTGAGAATAAAACCTGTCTCTGATTAATATTTGTCCTAATAGCCTCTCCTAGGTTCTTCCTCCCTCCTGGCTCTCCTAATTGGCCCTCCTATGAGTTGGGTACACACATATTTGGCTGTAGATAGCCCTGATTGAGGCAGAATGTTCTCTTGTTGTCCATGTCGATAGACAAAGGCTTGGATCTGACAGGATTGAACCTCAGTTCAAGCAGTTTGGAATTTTAGATCCAATATCATAATCTTGGTGAACGTTGTAAAGCTCTGAGCCATGAATACATCAACTCACATTTAATTTATTGAAGAAGTCACAATCCAAGATACAGGTAAATGCAGTTATGATAGAAATACCTTTGACGTCAAAAGTTGTGTATATACAAGGTAAAACTCTAAAATAAAAGGCTGATTTGTTTGTTTAAGAAAACTGCTGTCTCTTTGTGTCTGTAACTGTGGAGGATTAAGTTTATATCTGTGAATTTATCTGTAGGGTATTCATATGCATCTGTGTTGGCCTGGTACATATTTATCGAAATCACTTTTTGCTATCTGTAGAAATGTAGATGAGTAAATTTTTAGAATTTATGGGCGGCCATAGAAAGTGTTTTCTAAGTGGATGACAGACACTGGGGCTGAATCCTGCTTCAGGCAGTAACAAGCAAGTTAAACCATCACTGATTGACTTTTATTAACTCTGATTTGTAAGGCTGATAGGCTCAGGCTTGCAGCTGATGGACAGGTTTTTGTCACCCAGCCAAGATAGGAATCCTAGAGAAATGCCAAAGAGAAAAGACAGTGTTGTTCCCCAAAACCCATTGTGCTTTGAACATTCGCTACTTTGTTTTTTTCTATTTTACATACCCAAGCTGAAATGTTTTTACCAATTATTTTGTCATTCTTTATAAAACTTAGCTTAATCAGACGCTGAGTCTGATCTTTGTGCTTTAGGCTATGGCTGTAAATAGCAATGAAGTGGAAATACTGTTTGTTTAAGAAGCTGGAATGCACTGGTTCAGTTAAGAGACATAGTGGGAGAATAGGAACACACACACTGGGTTCCCCAACAGCTAGTTCCCTCCAAAGAGGTAACTTAAAAAAAAAAAAAAAAAAGAGAGAGAGAGTGAGAGAGTCCTTTCTGTTATCCTTAAAGAAGTCTTTTCTGGGCTATTTGGGTATGATGAAATCTTCACATGCAATTAATACATTTCTCTCTTTCTTGTTAGGTTGAGCTCTAGGCAAATTTATAAAGCTTTGTTTTGATAGCTCAAGCTACTTTTTTATCCAACCAGTGTTTGTTGAGCATCTACTGGGATGGACCAAGCCTTTTGCTACGTAGGTGCTGTTGCAAGCATTGCATTTAGCCTTCACAAAGATGTGACGATGTGAGTTTTAGTATTCCTCTTTCAGGTAAATAAGTATCTTCTCTATGAGGCTTTTAGAAAGTCTCATAGGCAGTAAGTGACAGTATCAGGTCCTTTAATTCTGTCTTCAGTGATACATTTTTTTCCCCCCTCTTCTCAGGAGCAGCCCCTCCAAGTCTTTTTTTCATGTCCCACTAATTAAAACTCGCTCTCTGAAATGATCTGATAATCTCATTCCCGTGAAGATGTAAAGGTGATGGAGCCATAAAGGGCTTCTGATTTCCTCTGAGATTTTTTTCTCCAAGTTATCCCTTGATTATTCAGAAGTCTGTCGCTTAATTTTGAAATATTTGGAGATTTCCTAGCTGTTTTATTGTTACTGAATTCTAACTGAACACGGTTCCAATCACAGAACATATTCTACTGTTTTGATCCATTGTAACTGAGAAAGACTGGCTTAAGGTTTCCGCCGTCGTTTGCCTTGGGGAATGACTCCTTTGCACTTTTTGCTCTTGTTGGGTACAGGGATCTAGAAAAGCAGACCCAGTCAAGCTGTTGATGTTCTTCAAATCTTTGTTTTCCTTTCTAATTCATCCACTTGTTCTATCAGTTAATCAGACAGGGGTATTATTATCTCTGTTTGTGGATTTGTCTGTTCCTTCATTTACTTCTGTAACTTTTTGATTTTTATATTTGGGAATTGTAGTTACTAGGTTCACCCACATTTACAAGGGTTATGATTTCTTGATAAATTGAGTTTTTTTTTTTTTATCACTATGAAACCTCCCTCTTTACCTGTTAGCACTTTTCTTCTCAAAGAAATTTGACAAAGAAATAGACCGTGGCAGGTTTTCTTTTGCTTAGTGTTTGTATGATACACTTTTTCCATCTTTTTAATTTCAGTCTGTGTCTTAATCTTTTAAGCATGTTTTGGTAAACTGCATGGAGTTAGGCTGTTTATTAGGTTTTTTATTTTTTAAGATTTTATTTATTTATTTGACAGAGAGTCAGAGATCACAAGTAGGCAGAGAGGCAGGCAGAAGGAGAGGAAGGGAAGCAGGCTCCCTGCGGAGCAGAGAGCCTGATGTGGGGCTCGATCTCAGGACCCTGGGATCATGACCTGAGCCGAAGGCAGAGGCTTTAACCCACTGAGCCACCCAGGTGCCCTGTTTATTAGTATTTATTCAGCAGACAATATTTGCCTTTTAATTGCATTGATCAGTCCATTTATAGTCAATTTAATTGTTGATATGTTTGTATTTAGGTTCGCCCTCTTAAAGTATGTTTCCTTTTGTTCCATCTACTTTTGGTTTGCCTTTGTCTTTTTTCCTGCCTGCTCTTGAGTGAAATGAGTATATTTTCATATTCTATTAGATTCCCTGCTTTTAGGTTATACCTCTTGGTATTATTTTCTAGTGGTCGTTCGATATTAAAATAGTCTTCTTTTACTTTTCATAACCTACATTCAAAAAAAGTTTGTAATTTTGCCCTTTGTAATCAATGCAAGAACATTAAACCTACAAACTTCCAGTTACTGGCCATGTCTGTTCACAGTGCTCTGGTTGTCATATGTTTTATTTTGACATAGACTATAACCCTCATAATACATTGATATAATTTTGACTTTACATAGTCATTATAATTTTAAAACAGTTAATATCTATCTGATAGAGGCATAGATATAGATATGTTGGAATTTAAAAATACATTTTATATTTTATAATATAGTGGGATTAATTTTATAGGATTTGAAATATTTTTACATCTTATGTGTGCCTATATATGTGATAGACATATACATATAGCTAATATATATATCTGCATATCAAAGCAATCTGGAAGAATCCTTTATATTTATTCATAAGTGTATCTTCCCTAATGTTCTTGGTTCCTTCATGTGGAACAAGTTTCCCTCCAGTATTTCCCTTCAGATTAAAGAATTTCCTTTAGCATTTCTTGTGGTCCAGGTCAGCTAAGGATGAATTATTTCAACCTTTGTCTGTCGGAACATTCATTTTTTTTCTTCCTTCATAAAGGATATTTTCACTGGATATAGAATCTAGGTTGACAGTTTTTTCTTTCAGAACTTAAAAATGTCATTACATTTTCTTCTGTCCTCCATTGTTTCCGATGAATAGTCATACTTCATTCTGATTGTTGTTCGTTTGTGCATAAAGTGTGATTTATTTCCCCCAGGCTGCTTTCAAGATTATATTTGGCTTTCAGCACTTTCACTAAAATGTGTATAGGTATGATTTTTTTAAAATTTATCTTGCTTGGGGTAAATATAGTGGAACTGTGCTTCTTGGAACTGTGAGTAAATGTCTTTATCAATTTTGCAGAATTCCAGTTATGTGTACCTCAAACCATTTGATCTTGTGCTACAGATTTCAGATGCTATATCTTTTTTTCACACTTTCTTTCTCTTTGCACTGCAGCTTGGATAATTTCTATGAGCACATCTTTAAGTTCTCTTATTTTTTTTCCTCCAATCATATCTAGTCTGCTGGTACGGATGAATAAAAAGAATTCTGGTAGAATGTTATTATTATTTTTTTTTAGTTCTAGAATTTCCACTTAAAATTTTTATATAGTTTCCATATCAGTGATGACATTTTCTATTTGCTCACTTGTGTTTTTCAAACATAGATTCTTTAACATATTTACCATATTTATTTATTTTAAAATCCCTCTCTAATTATTCCAACATTTGGACCATAACTAGGTCTGGTTCATTTGACTGTTTCTTTTCATAACCATGGGTCACATTTTCCTGTTTCTTTGCATGTCCCAGTGTTTGATTGAATGCTGTATATTCTGTGCAACATAAATGAGGTTAAAGTCAATAATATTTGTGCCAAAAGAAGGTTTTGCCCCTTTTGTCATGTTTCTAGTGTGAACGCTGGGTTAGTATATTTCTAGATGCACTGGTTTGGGGCCATGTTATTGCTTTAGATTTAATTCAACACAGTCTTCAAATGATTTGAAGACAGGTTCAATAAGTTCCTTTATCAGGTCTTTGGATATGAGTACTTGAAGGATTTTCCTTAGTTTTTTTGTACTGTCTTCATTCCTTAGCAGGTTCCACAAACCTATATAACAGATGGGAAAACATTTTGAGCTCTCTTACCTCTTTCTAGACATTGGAGGCTACTGCTTACTCTCACCATAAGACACAGAATGCCTGGAGTGTTTCTCTCATTCCTCCTATCCTGCCCTCACATTTTGCCAGGTCTTTCATACATGTGAATATGTACACATAAGCATGGAAGCCTGTGTGTCAGCAAGTTGTTCTAATCATTGTTGAGAGAATACTGGGGAAGTTGGGCTCAGTCTCACAGCCTTGAGAATCCTGACCTGAGTCAAAACCTGGGGTCAGATCCCAACCAACCAAGCCATGCTGGAGCCCCTCAATCTCTTTCAATTGTCATATTTGGACTATTTATAATTAATTTAATTTTAAATATGTTAAAATAGACACCTTATCTATTGTACTTGGTTTATTCTGATTGTTTCTCTGCTTACTTTTCTCTGCCTTTCTGTGGGTTGCATAAATGTTTTTTTAGAATTTCTTTTTGCAGTATTTTTAGAATTTCTTATCTGTAGTATTTTATATATATCTTTTTGTAAAGCTCTTCTAGCAGTTGCTCTGGGCATTGTATTGTATATTGTATTGTAACTTCTTGTAGACTATTTATGTCAACATTTTATCTGTTTGAGTAACATGTAGAAATCTACTTTCCTTTATTATCTTCCTCTATTGATGATTAATTGCCTTAAATATTTTTCTACATACATTTAGAAACATATCAGATGTTATATATATATTTTTTTGCTTCAACTATTAAACATAATTTAGAATTTCCTTCAAGAGGAGGAAAATATATTATATTTATTTATGTATTTGCTTTTTCCATTATGCATTCTTCTCCTTCTCCCCCTACCCTCTCCTCCTCTCCCCCATCCTCCCCATCTTCCTTCTCCTCCCCCTTTTTCCTCCTCTCTTCTCCTTCTTCTCTTTCTTCTTCTTCATCTCCTCCTTCCTCCACCTCCTTTTCCTCTTCCTCCTCTTCTTCTTCTTCCTCTTCTTTTCTTGTTTCATGATTCTTTCTTAAATCATTTCTTTTCTGTTTAAAGAATTTTGCTTAACCAGTCTTTTAGGGTAGCATAGTGATGACAAATTCTCTTATTTTTCTTTTGTCTGAGAATGTCCTTATTTTCTTTTACTCCTGAAAGGTAATTTGTTCAGATATAAAGTTATAGATTGAGATATCTTTCCTTTCACAAATATTATGTCATTTCCTGTGGCTTCCATAACTTCAGATGAGGAATGTGCTGCCATTTAAGTTGTTTTTCCCCTTAGGTAAAATGCTGTTTCTCTCTTGCTACCATCAAGACTTTGTTTTTTGTCTTTTATGTTAGATGTTTGACTATGGTGTGTTTTGGCAGGTAACTCCTTGATTATATCCTAGTTGAGGTTGGCTCAGCTTTGCAAATCTGTAGGTTTATGTCTTTTGCAAAATTTGGCAAGTTTTGAGCTATTATTTCTCTGAGTATGATTTTATCCAGCCCTCTTTATTCTTTTTTGTACTTCAACAACAAGAATGTTAGTTCTTTGTGATATTCCCACAGGTTGCTGAGTGTTAGTTAATTTTCTTCAGTCTATTTTCTCCCTGTTGTTCAGATTGGGTAGTATCTATTGTTCTATTTTCAAGTTCACTGATTCTTTCCTCTGCCTCCTCCATTCTGCTGTTAAGCCCATCCGTGGAGTTTTTTATTTGAATTTTTGAATTTTTCAGTTCTAAAATTTCTATTTAGATCTTTTTTATATTTTCTGTTCTTTGCTGAGAATTTTTACTGTTTTTTGTTTGTTTCAGATTTGTTTCTAATTGCTCCTTCGACCATTTTGTGATAATTATTTAGAAATTTTTGTCAGATAATCATAATATTTCTGTCATCTCAGTGTTGGTTATCGTTGTTGTTGTTTTTCACATTGAATTTTCTGGTACTTATTATTTAAAATCAAAACAAACCTGGAAATTTTGTAAATGCTATGATATTATGAATCCAATTTACACCTTCTGTATTAGTTGGCTTCTTTAATTACCACTTTGGCATAGGAAGTCGGGGGTGTTGTCTTGCTAGTGGCAGGTGGGAATAGAAGTTTGTTTTTTACTCAGCCTCTGTTGACTCAAGTGGGGGAAATGCTCCTCATATTGTAGAGTAGCAGTGGGATTTTCATCTATCCACTAGTCCTCCACTGATACCACACAAAAATGACTTTGTTAAAACTACTTGGTGGTAAAAGTCCTTATCTTCACTAGATTTCCTCTGACTCTACTTCAGCAGGGAGAGTGATGGGTACTTCTTCATTGTTCGTTGGGGGAAGTATAAGTTCTGGATGTCCACAGGGAGGGTTAAATCACTGCTCAGTGGAGATAAAAGTCTGACTCTCTTCTCTGATACCATCCTGGCAGGTGGTGGCAGTCTTGGCTCCCCATTCCTGGTCTTCTTTCTGGACAGAGAAGATTTTATTGAAGATTTTTATTTGTTTTTTTGGGTCAGTTGGCATGTGCAGCTTTCCAGCTTCTTTAGCTTCTAGACTGAGATATATGAGGCAAAAGGAAAACTCAGGGAATTAAGCAATACATTGTCCCTTGAGTCATATATTTCTACCTGGTCTTTTTCTCCTCCCTTTTCAATCTTCTTATGTTTCTTTTATATATATTGTCTAAGATTTTTAGTTGTAGGTAACAGAAGAAATAAGGGAATGATCTCTGTTCCATCTTCTTGGAAGCAGAAATCTCTTTGATGACTTTTAAAGATATCTTACTTATTTAAAAGTTTTATTTATTAGAGAGTATGAAGTGGGGGGAGGGGTAGATGGAGAGGGAGAGAGAGAATCTCAAGGCGACTCCAGCTTGAGTGGATGTGGTGCTCAATCTAACCACCCTGAGAACATGACCTTTGCCTGACTTAATACTTCTCAAACTACTCCAAAAAACAAAAGGAATGTCAACTTCCAAGTTCATTTGATAAGGCCAACATCACCCTGATATCAAAACCAGCTTTCCACTAAAAAAAGATACCATAGGCCAATATCTCTAATAAATATGAACGCAGAAATTCTTAATAAAATACTAGCAAATTGAATCCAACAATATATTAAAAGGATTATTCACCAAGATAAAATGGGATTTATTCCTTGGCTGCAAGGGTGGTTCAATATTTGCAAATTAATCAACGTGATATGCCACATTAATAAAAGAAAGGATAAGAACCATATGATCCTTTCAATAGATGCAGAAAAAGCATTTGACAAAGTACAACATCCATTCATGATAAAAACTCTCAACAAAGTAGGGTTAGAGGTAATATACCTCAACATCATAAAGACCATATATGAAAAACCCACAACTAATACCATCCTCAATGGGGAAAAACCAAGAGATTTTCCTCTACACTCAGGAATAAGACAGGGATGACCACTCTCATCACTTTTACTTAACATAATACTGGAAGTCCTAGCTTCAGGGATCAGAAAATAAAAAGAAATGAAAGGGATCCAAATCAGCAAGGAAGAAGTCAAATTTTCACTATTTGTAAATGACATGATACTTCATATAGAAAATCCAAACACACCACCCCAAAATTGTTAGAACTGATAAATGAAGTCAGTAAAGTCACAATACAAAATCAGTGCACAGAAATATGTTGCATTTCTATATATCAATAATGAAACAACAGAAAGAGAAATCAAGGAATCAACCCCATTTACAACTGCACCAGAAACCATAGGATACCTAGGAATAAACCTAACCAAAGAGGTAAAAGATCTGTACTCTGAAAAGTATAAAACACTGATGAAAGAAATTGAAGATGATACAAGGAAACAGAAAAACATTCCATGCCCATGGACTAGGAGAACAAATATCATTAAAATGTCTATATTACCCAAGGCATTCTACATATTTAATGCAGTCCCTATGAGAATACCACCAGCATTTTTCACAGAGCTGGAACATAGAATCCTAAAATTTGTATGGAACTACAAAAGACCTTGAATAGCCAAAGCAATCCTGAAAAACAAAAGCAAAGCTGGAGACATCACGATTTCAGACTTCATGTTATACTACAGACTGCAGTGATGAAGACAGTATGGTATGGGAATTAAAATAGACGTATTGATTAATATGACAGAGTAGAAAACCCAGAAATAAACCCACAACTATATGGTCAATTGATCTTTATAATGTAGGAAAGAATATCCAATGGGAACAAGACAGTATCTTTAACAAATGGTGTTGGCAAAACTGGACAGAAACATGCAAAAGAATAAATTGGACCACTTTCATACACCATAAGCAAAAATAAATTCAAATGGATGAAAGACCGAAATGTGAGACAGGAAACCATTAAAATCCTGGAAGAGAATATAGGCAATAACCTCTTGGACATCAGCTGTAGCAACTTCTCACTAGATCTGTCTACTGAGGCAAGGAAACAGAAGCAAAAACAAACTTTTGGGACTTCATCAAAATAAAAAGTTTCTTCACAGCAAAAGAAACAACTAACAAAGCTAAAAGGCAGCCTATGGAATGGGAGATGTTTGCAGATGACGTATCTGATAAGAGTTAGCCTCTGAAATATATAAAGAACTTAGGAAATTCAACTCCCAAAAGCCAAATAGTAAGAGAGGTTAACCAAGAAACAGACTCTTAACTATACAGAACAAACTTATGGTTACTAGAGGGGAGATGGGTGGGGGGTGGTGGTGGATGGGTTAAATGGGTGACGGGGATTAAGGAGAGCATAGGTTGTGATGAGCACCAGGAGTTGTATGTAAGAGAAGAATCACTAAATTCTACTCCCGAAAATATGACTACACTGTTTGTTAACAAACTGAAATTTAAATAAAAACTTGGAAAGGAAAAAAAAAAAAAAAGAAAAAGGGTAATCTGTTGAGGCTACATACTATATGATGCTATTTATGTGACATTCTGGAGAATAGCAAAACTCTAGAGACAGTGAAAAGGGATCAGGGGTTAGGGGGAGAAAGGGATCCAGGCAGAGCACAGAAGATTTTTAGGGCCATGAAACTATGTGGTATTTGATTTATGTTACTTATGGCCTTGATATTGTTAAAAATTTCAGTGTCTGGAACATGTACAAACTGATTACATAGATGAGTGAATGGAAGTCCAACTCCAGACAAAGTGATGAAATAGGGTGAAATTTCCCAAGAATATTTTTCCTTTATGAACTACAAAGTACTTAGTTGGAAAAGCTCTTCTTTCTTCCTATTTGAGCAGTGTTTTTTGTCCTGGAGAAAGACTGTGGCAAATAAAATACTTACAGGAGTATGTTTGGGATAGGCGTCTCCTAGTTACAATAGATTATAAACATCTAAATGACAATGGATTGTTTGTTACTCATTTTATACCCAGCATAGAATCTCCTTGGCATGCCTTTTGAACAGTAGGGGCTTACTAAATATTTCCTGAATGAATGTTAAAAATGGATCCATTTCCTGTTGGAAAAGGATCTTAGTTTAAAGCTGAAATTTATACCCATTCCCAAACATTCCTATTATGGACTGAACTATGTCATCCCCCGACCCCAACTCATTTGTTAAAATTCCAACTCCCAGAACCTCAGAAGGTAACTCCATTTGTAGATAAAGCCTCTACAACTGTGATTGAGTTGAAAGGAGGCCTTAGGGTGTGGCCCTAATCCTATATATTGATGTCAGAGCAAGAAAGCAGTCTTTGCAAACCAGGGAGGGGGGCCTCAGGAGGGCCCATATGTGCCAATACCTTGATCTTGGATGTTCAGACTCCAGAAATGTGAGAAAAATTAATTTCTGTTTTTCAAGCCACCTAGTCTGTGGTATTTTGTGGTATTTTGCAGCCCCAGCAGACTAACACAATTCCTTTAAGTAAATAACAGGGAAAACCCAAACTGGAATATTATGAATGTTTTATTTAACAGATATGTTTCTATTTCTCCACATGTTTTGGCAAATTGGCAAATATGTGTCCTTCAAATTTAAAATCATTATTCCAGTTAATATCAAGGTGTTTTTTTCCTCCCTTCTCTTCTTTTACTGTTAAATTTATAATAAGAATTCTTACATATTCTGTTTCTTTTCCCCAACAAACTACCATCTTTATCTTACAATCTGCTTTGGTCTGACTAGTGCTAACTTGGCACCCTTTATCCCAATTGATTGAAATCTGGGGACCTCAAAGAGCGTTAATCCATAGGGCCCCACACCATGTCATTTGATAATCAGTTCAGAATTTCCCTGCAGGGCCTGGGATCTCTTTTATGCAACAACTCTCCCTCCATGCATGTTATCCTCCCCCCAAGAAACTTCTTAGATGACATCCTCTCAGGTTAGAACAGAGAAGGAAGCAAACACTGATGACATTTTATCAGCAGGCTGTGACCCAAGTATAACCACAACCCCGGTTTTTGGGAGTCTACTTTATTAACACTCCTCCCGGAGGTAGGGTGATAATGAAGCCAGACACAGACATTTCCTTCAACTTGTGCCAGACGATGTGGCTCCTTGAAGTAGATTACAATGAAGTCTGCACAAAATAAGAGGCATGTGGAGCTCCCTTCCCAGAGGAAAACCATTTTCCAGTCTGAGACTGACCCCGAAGTAGAGTCAAAATCCCATTGTTACATCATCCTCAAAGCACGCTCTTTAACACGAAGGCAGCCCATAAAGTAGCAGTTAGAGCAAAAATCTCTGGCTTTGACTATGATTAAATATTTTTTAAAATGACATGGGAGGGTTTGAAAGGATAACAAAATAAAAGGTTTAGAAGGTTTTTATCTATGCCGTCTGGCTTTTCTTTTTCAGACAACATCTTTATGTTGGCGAGCCTTGAACTTTGTGACTTTTATATGACATGCAAGACATTTTTTAAGCTGTAATTACCATGGATTGTTTTATTCACATCTATCTGATTAAAATATGCTAATTTAGTCATAAAATGGACAAAAGATTTAGATGCAGTTTCCAAAGACATCCCACTTCAACTTTGTTCTTTCTTCCGGTTGTACTTTCTACCTGCTAGTGATGTGTCAGAACTCGCAGTAAGTTCTGTGGTAGACAAAGGAACGGAAGTCACCCTGGAAGACTCTGTGCCCATAATGCACTGGCGAGAACTGTCTGAACCGCTAAAGACCATTAAAGACCCCCTGTTAAATGGAACTTTCTGTTCACTAGTGGATCAAAATACTTTTGTTATGTATTACTGCTGGATCTTTGGCAGCTCTGTGAAGTTTTGTGAGTTCCTTGAGCTGGAGGATCACTGTCGGCAGGAGGGTCAGCAATGAATACGTTCTTCCAAGAATATCCTCTGTGAGTTGAACAGTGGTGTGAGACACCCAGGTCTGGGATGTCAGGGTGATCCTTAGAGTTGTGTAGAAAGCCCTCCAGATTTCTTCCTGACTTAAATCACTCACTTGTGCAGTGAGAGGGTAGAAAGATAACTTTTTATGTGGTGATGGGGAGGGCATTGGTAGAGAACCAGTAGCAGCAGTAAAGTCAGGCTTAGGCACCGTGCCGGAGGGCGACTATCTCAGAAGACACCTCCATCTTCGAGAACTGACTCCTGGGTATGCCTTATACACAAAATTGCTGGCTTTTTCTTTCTTTCTTTCTTTCTTTTTTTTTTTTTTAGGGCCTACTGTTGTTAGTCCCCCCCCCCCTTTTTTTAATTTTTTAAAGATTTTATTTATTTATTTGACAGAAAGAGATCACAAATAGGCAGAAAGGCAGGCAGAGAGAGAGAGAGGAAGGGAAGCAGGCTCCCCGCCGAGCAGAGAGCCCGACGCGGGGATTGATCCCAGGACCCTGGGATCATGACCTGAGCCGAAGGCAGAAGCTTTAACCCACTGAGCCACCCAGGTGCCCCGTTAGTCTCCCTTTTAGGCAGGACAGTTCTTGGTTCAGGAAACTAGAGGTACATGTAAAAGAGAAGAAAGTGCTAGAGCTTAAATGGAATTTTGCAAATGATGACACTGTTGGAGGTTAGGTAGCTAAGAATCAGCCAAGAAATATGAAGAACTGATGTGACTATTTAGATAAGTCGGGGAAAGAACTAATGCAGTTTTCTGCCACATTGTAACCATGAAATCTAGGCATTCGGGTATATAATATTGAAAATAAATTAAAAACAGACTTAGTTCTTTAACTTATGCAGTATACAATTTGGAGCAGAGGTGATAATAAAAACAGATAATCATGTAATTAAAAATAGCTAGGTGAAAGTAAAAACAATGGAAGCTAACATACCTGAGTTATAATTGATTTATTTCTTTTTAAGAAGTAAGAAGTTCCCAGGATGCCTACCTCCCATGTGGACTTAATTAACTGATATTCAGAAGTTTGGGGCTTTTTAGGGGTCACAGGGACAACTTTGGTGCTGTGCAACATTTACTATTTTGATTCTAGTAAAGAAAAGTGATAATGATCCATATTTCATTGCATACTTTTTATATAATGCAAACTTACCAAATGTGAAAATTTTAATTGGACTATTCTGAGCAGTACCATTGTTATAGGCATTCTTGTCAAGATGAATCTTACATTAAAACATTTCTCCCAATCTACCACAAAACCCAGAATCATTAAAAATTTAAGAATTGCTAAAATACAAAGGACATGCATCTCCTTACATTGTTTATGTTTTGTATTTCACTTGGTTTGAGTAATGAAACTAAATTGGTTGGTTTCTTTTATACTTTGCCTGTTTCTAATCAGTTTCAGTTTTGATTTTCCATGAGCTCACTGAGTGATGTTTTGCAGGGAAGGGTACATACTCCTGGCATTATCCATATTCTTAACAAGATTTTTGGTTATTGAAAGTAAACATTTCAGGGTATGTGAGGGTATATGGAGCCTAGAATAATCTGATAGAGGAAACTTAGATTTGGGGTTAAGAATACTTTAACAAGGGGCGCCTGGGTAGCTCGGTTGGTTAAGCGACTTCCTTCGGCTCAGGTCATGATCCTGGAGTCCTGGGATCGAGTTCCACATCAGACTCCCTACTGGGCAGGGATTCTGCTTTTCCCACTGACCTCTCTCCTCTCATGCTCTCTCTCTCTCTCTCTCTTTTAAAAAGAGATTTTTATGTATTTATTTGACAGAGAAAGATTGCAAGTAGGCAGGAAGGAAGACAGGGAGAGAAGGAGGCTCCCCACTGAGCAAAGAGCCTGAAGCAGGGCTCGATCCCAAGACCCCGAGATCATGACCTGAGCTGAAGGCAGCAACTTAACCCACTGAGCCACCCAGGTACCCCTAAATAAATAAAATCTTTTAAAAAAAAGAATACTCTAACCAGTACATGAATGGAATTTTGTGGAACTTGGGCTATTTTGAAATAAGTCAAACTTTATCACATGTCTGTATTTTCTCAGTTGCTTAATAAATTTCATAATTATGCCAAATTTTATCAATGCGCTGTAATATGAATGGCTATGTTACAGCATGTAATTTTTATCTGTTGATGTCTGCTATAAATCCTGGTAATGTAGGCACCACATATATTTAACAAACACAGCTTAGATGCAGCATATCCTGCTAATAATCATAAAGCAAGCTCAGTAGGATATTAAACCTACGCCAGCTTAGTTAAACCAACAGATGACTTCATCAGGAACAAAATATCTTTGGTTAGCAGATCATGCTACTGTGCTATTAATTGGTAATGCAAATGCACAATTGATATGCACCTTGCTGTATGTTCTGCTGAAAGACTCAAATCTTCTAAGGTGAATATTCATAACTGAAAACAAAATAGCCAAATTTCATCATTTTATGCCAGGTCTTTCTAATTATTTCGTGTTTATGAGTAGAAGGATGGAATGGCTGCCTCTGGATAGGTGACAGAAGGGAAGAGGAAGCTGGCATTCTCAGCAGTCCTCATTCAGCTGGGTGATTCCTGACGCTCTTGCCTCTTCTCTCCTTTGGGTGAGCTGCCTTGTCACCGTGATGCCTTCCGTTAGCACTCCTCCTGGAGGTGTGCTGGGCAAGGAGCCCCAGTCAGCCCCACTTTCCTTCTGGTCAAGGAAGGATAGGGGACAAGACTGAAACCAATGGCTGAAGTGAGGTTGGAGGATCAACTGCGGTTTTTCCGCTTGTTAAAAGGCTGAACTGAGAGCCGAAAGCAGTAGTTTTCCTTTTTCCAATAGGATGTGTTGTGTATTTTGTCCTTGACAAAAATTCTGGCTTGCTGTTTAAGCCCTACCAATAAGTGGGGCATAGGAGAAACCAAATATACTAAAGAATGGCAGCTTAGTTTGAAAAACTAACAATGGGACTATTCTCTATATAGATGAGAAAGGGTGAGGTATTTCATCTACACACACGGTTGGAGGTGGGAAGAGGCAGAGAAAAAAAGAGACAGAGAGAGACCTTAAAATCAAACCTTGAAAAGTCTCTCATCTCTTGGAATATTTTCTCAGTGATTTTATTTTGGATCCAAGTGATTATTTGAAGAAGACATGTGTTAGCCCCTCACTAACTTAGTCAATTGTTCCAAAAGGAGACACATTTAACACAGATTCATTATAATTTCAGGAAGCATTGAGATTCTTTTTTTTTTTTTTTTGTAACATTGAAATTCTAAGTGTTGGATGTCACTAGATGAACACAGCAATTCAGTTGTAGAAATCAAGAATATATATACCGACAGAAAAAAAAATAATCAGTTTCAATGTTATGTGAAAAGGTACTTTGAATAAGCCGTGTGAGCATCTGATGTGGATTGAGGTAGGGCTATATCCCAAAGACCCAGGCAGAAGTAGGAAAGAGCCCTCTGGAGAGCTGCATCAGATGAGAAACTGATGTTTAAGACATGTGAAAAGCTTGAGTAAAATTATCTTATAAAATATGTGATATTTTACATCAGTGGAGAAAGCAATAGTTCCAAGTAATACTTTCACATTTAAATTTCCTATGTGAAAGTATCACTTGGAACTATTGCTTTCTCCACTGATGTGGAGGCAATTTAAATGTGAAAGTATCACTAAGTTAATCAATGAAATACTGTAAGTAGACATTTGATACTTTCACTTACATCCCTAAAAATTGTATGTATTTAACTTGGCTAAAAGTGATTTTGGTAAATTCTCATTAGAAATATAAAAGATGATTTTATATCTGGGGTTGGTCTTATGGAAGAACATATGGTTGTTTTCCAAAACATGGTTAAATTTGACGATGCTAGCAGTCATAACCACCTTTAATCATATGGGGTGATCTAGGAGTAAGCAATTACGAAAGGAGACTAACATTTGGGGAGAATTTTACAAATTCAACACAAATAAGCTACATCTCAATCATATGTGCCTCTGAAGGAGAAGGGCCATTCCATTAAATTCTATACATTAGAAATCTGGAGTTTTACTACTGGGAAAATTGAGGTGAAAAAGCTCATTGAACTGGCAAACTTGGTCCCTGTGTGACACACACCTACAGACTCTTTTGTGGCTGCCCTATGGGTGGGTCCAAACCACTGCCCATTTATTTATATGCATTAATGTTGGCAAAGAGATTAAAATGTGCATTTTGTAGCACATTTACCCTTATTATATAAGGGTAAAAGTGATACAGTTTTCTGAAGTAACACCATAGTTTGCATCTTTTTTTTTCCTCAATGACAATTTGTCTATAAGCTTTTAGTATATAGAATGCACTTCGTTTGTTTAGTACATCAAAGAAGCTTTGTGGGCCCCAGAAGCTGAATTTTACAACACTTCATCAGGTCTGGCAAGTAAATAGAAGCTAGTTCATTTTTATCCCCATTTCCTTTAATCCAATTTAAAGATCATCTAAACGAGAAAGGAGATTTTTCTTTAAGACTTCACAGCAGAATTCTAGAAAGGAGATGTGGCTGAGAGTGTATTAGTGCTTATATGGGATGTTTTGCATGGATCGTATTTGTGTCTTGGCAACAGCCTGAAAACTGGCATTGAAATAGGTACGTGAAGCCTGAGGGTACCCTAGAAGATAAACTATTATTGATTAATATTTGGTAACAGTATGAATTTACATTTTATGAATTATTAGGCAAACTCTTGGAAGAGACCCCAGTTTAAATGTTACCTTAACCTGAGAGTCTTCAGTGTAAGTAGTGAAAATTAGTTGCAAGTCCATTCCACAGATCACAAAAATGGGCTCAATGTGTTATAAATTTCAAAAATAAAATCTGTGTAGCCCCTGGGTGGCTCAGTCAGTTAGGCATCCCAATCATGACTTTGACTCAGGTCGTGATCTCATGGTCGTGAGACTGAACCCCATGTTGGACTCCATACTCAGCAGGGAGTTTTCTTGAGATTCCTTTTCTCTTAAATAAATAAATAAATAAATCTTTGAAGAAATATATTTGCCTTTTGTTCAGGTTTCAGTGAGGTTTATAGCAAAATTACTTGCTGGAATAGTCAAGAGTTAAACAAACAGCACATGAAGTCAAGTTATTTGGGAATCCCACCACTTTGGAGAAGCAGGATTTCCTGTTGAAGCTAGCAATGTGTCTTTCATGCACATCACTCCCTGAATCCTGCTTCAAGTAATGGGCCATAACTCAGGAAAATACTCAAAATGATATGGCCCAGATGACTATAAGACTACCACCAAGGCCAATCCTTTAGTATGTGCAGAGATGCCCATCCTGGTCCAGTTAGACTGTCCAGAGAAGGACATGAACACAGCAGATGGGGAGCCCACTGCCCTGTAGTTGGTCACTTTGGCTTGAATAAGTCCTTGTGGAAAGTGAGCCCTTGGTGTGAGTGAGGAATTCAGCATCATGCCTCAGACTGTGCTTATAGCAGCTGAAGAGAGAGAACAATAGCATGAAAAAAACCCAGCATGGGTCCTACATAATTCCATAGGTTTCTTCTTCTTTCTCCTCTTCCTTACCTGCCCACTTCTTCTCCTCTTCATTATCCTTCTTCTTGTCCGACATTGACCTGACAATTTCTGTTTGTGGAATACTTTTAAGTTGTGACTTAAAACTTCTATGACAACTTTGAGAAATGGGAAGAAATGAGTGAAGGTTATTAGTTTTACTTATAATATTACACAGGAAAGTAGAACAAGGTAGGAAACTATATAAAGACGACTGTAATACCTCCTGGAGTAGAAGCTCTATCAAGATTGTTCTATCCCCACCAGGGTAGGTGAGACCCATGTTGTCCAGTTACACTGGATCAAGACTAGAGCCTTTCTCTCTTGGTCAGTTGCTAGTAGCTATTTGGGAATCAAGCCATCATGTTGTTAGGATTTTAAGAAATATTTAGTCTTAATATTATTAAAATAGAAGACAATAGTCTTTAAATGTAGAGCTGTAGCATGTGTATGAGATATAGGGTCTTGTTGGTTTGCAACCCTCAGAGTTCTTTGCATTAAATCTGAAACTGGTCCCCCTATGTGGAGGGCAAGAATAAACCAAAGGAAGATGAAGGCAGCTTCAGATGTTAAGTTGACAGCATGAATAAGCAAGAGAATTTTACTTTAAGCTGGTCTTGAGAAGCTTTAAGATGAGCAATCTCCACACTGCTCACCAGAATCTTAAGAACCTACATAAAGGCCTTAAGTGGGTTCAGTCACATTTACCATCGAGATGCTCTCAATAACATGGCTCTCTCAAAGCTGAGTCCTTGAAAACAACTCCCACTGTGGAAACTGTGGGCAGAGAGTACATTCCAAAGACAAGAGAGAAGGGGAGGAGCCTCTGATTGCCTGGGTCCAGCTTGTGGGTTAACTAACTGGTGGTCGTGTTCTCTCAATGACCTCCTCCAACAGGCAGGCAACAGAGTGGGAGAATACTGAAGAGATAATAGTAATAGAAGTAGAAATAGCCTATCTTCAAAAAACTGCTAGATTAAAGATACTATTACAGTTCACTGTATTCGCTTATATTGCTGCTGTAACAAATTACCACAAATTTGGTGATTTAAAATAAGGCACAGTTTTCTCTTATAGTTCCATGAATCAGAGATCCATTGCAAGTTTCACTGGGTGAAAAGCAGTGTGTTGGTAGAACTGGAGGCTCTAGGGGAGGGTTCTTTGCCTTGCCTTTCCCATACTCTACAAGCTGCCTACATTCCTTGACTCATGGCCCCCTACCATCATCTTCAAAGTCAGCAATGCCCCACCTCTTGGACTGTTCTTTCACCACTATGTCTTTCTCTGATCATATCTGGGAGAGACTCTCTGCTTAAGGACTCATGTGATAAGACTGGGCCCACCTGAATGATGCAGAATACTCTTCCCACTCAAAGTTCATAATCTTAATCGCTTCCAATAAGTCCCTTTTGCCATAAAAGGACACAAATTCATAATTTTTAGGGATTAGGAGCACATAGACTCACTTGAGGACTATTAGTCTGTTTACTTCATTAATACATTCTGCTTTTACTTTCTCCTAAATTTTCTTCCTTTGGCTAAATTACAGAACTTTACCTTAAGACATTTATAAAATCAATCTCTGTACACTTTTTGTTCATTCCTCCATTTGTCTATCTATCTATGACTTATACATGCAGCAGATATTTATTTAACATCCCTTTGTGTCAGACTACTCTCTAATCTCTTGGAAAAGAATAGAGGAAAGACAATTGTTCTATAATTTTTAGACACCTTCCCACATGCCAGGTGGAAAATATTAAGGAGAAGACTGAACCCTCTTATCAGAGTGAGTACCTGGAGTAATGTTGGCTCGGAATGTTCTTCAACACTAACAGGTCAGTTGGCTAAATGAAAGCAGTGCAACAGAGAGCTAGGAGTACCTCCCAAATCCATCTAGTTTCAGGCTAACCAAAAATACCACCTTCCAACAGACCAAAGTTCCCATGAATTCATCTAAGTCAGATTGGCCAACTATGGTCCATAGGTCAATCTAGGCCCTTGTTTTTGTAAATAAAGTATAATTGGAATACAGCCACACATTTGTTTACATAACATTTATGGCAGCTTTCATGCTGTAATGGTAGTGTTGAGCATTTTTGACAGAAACCGTATGGTTGCAAAGCAGAAATATTTATTATCTGGCCATTCTACAGAGAAAGTTTGTTATCCCCTGATAGAAGCCAACAAGAGACTTGAATATCAGTGAGGATGCTTTTAGCATCAAGATATAGAATGTTTAATTAATGGCTTAAATAATGAAGAAAATGTATTAGAACATGTAAAGATAGTGCAAGGTTTATTAATTACATGGCTCAAGGAGTAATCAAGGACCTAGGTTCGTTTCATCTTTTCTGCTCTGCCAGTCTTGGCATGTTGCCTTGTGTATCAGGCTCATCTATTTGTCCTCTGAGGATGGCTACTGCATTTCCAGGCATCATATCCTTAGGCCATCTCATTAAAGGCAGAGTAAAGGAACACTTTTCATGAAGGTGGAACACCCCCATCCCCATCTTGAAGCAGACTTTCTTTTTTCCTTCTCATTGGACAGAATTGCATCACGTACTATGGCTAATTCACTGGCAAGGAGAGTGGATTGGCCATAACTGGTTTGGGCTATTCTCCCTGACTGCTGAGAAACTGGTACTGTGCCAGGAAGAAAAGGTAGAAAAATGTCTGCCCTCTTTGTCCTAGTATTTATGTGCTATATCTAATGCCTTTAATCTCAGACCTACCCATGGAGACTCAATGCATTTACTTAGCTAAGATTTTATGTTCTTTGTGATTTTAAAGGTAAATGACCCTGACTTTTGATTCAAGCAACTTTTGGGGGGGCTTTTGCCTATGTTCTTACTGGACTAAACCTCTGCTTTCCAGCACCGTGGTTTAATGAGTAGCTGTGGAGTTAATATTGAGAGTCAAACTGACCCCTCTGAATTCCAGATCTGCAATTACTATGTTACAGTTTCCCCCCTTTAAAATGGACATAATTGCAGTACTTATTTCACACATTATTATTAAGGTAAAATAAAATAATTTAAATCAACTATTTTGTAGTTTTGGGTCCATGGAAGTGTTCATGGGTGTTATCTGTTACTATTATCTCTTACTTTAACTTTGCACAGGTAGTTCATTGCAGCATTTCCCTGCAATGAAATGGTCTAAAATGGGATGCTAGTCTACTAATTAATCATTTTGTAGACTCAGAGAAACCTTAGGCAACATTTTGAAGGAAGGCACAACCTGAGGATCCGAGATGGTCATGCTGACACCCTGAATCCTGGGATGCCAGCTCAGAACGGGTGGTGTATGGATACAGGCAAACTGATCTAGATTGAATTATGCAAACTACTCATTGGTTAGCTTGGGTATGCTATATATTAACCAAAGAAAATATTTCATATCACCTAAAATACGATGACTTGGGAGACCACTTTGAAGATCTAGGTCCCTAATATTTAAGATCTCATCATGCTTCACTTTGTATATCTATCCTTTCTGCTTTTTCAATCTCTTATGGGTTTTATATTCAAGTGTTTCTCGAATCTGCCTCTTCTTCATTCCTAGTACCACAACTCTTAACATCTGACATTTAGACCATTGTAGCGTTCTTCTGAAAGGTCTATACTCTATAAGGGTGCCAGGAAAAAATACATAAAGGAAGAATCCAATTAGACGAACCCTCTGTTTAAAACTATAGAATGGGAACTTCTGTTTCTGAATATGATAAAGTGACTGTATTAGACTTTCCATCTCCTTCAAAAGAATAACAGATCTGGGGAAAATATATGAAGTAACTGTTGTTCAAGCGTGAAGTGACAGGCAACAGAGAACTGTGATCTTTTTAAGTGGGAAACACGTAAGACAAACTGCATTCACCTCACATTCCTGCTGGAGGCGCATCTTTCCCATAGCGGGCAGTATAGGTCAAGCACAGTGACAATCTAGCTGAGGAAATGGCAGAGATCAAAATTCAGGAATGGTAAAGAAACTAGATTTTAAAGGGAAGGGTGTTAGAGAGCAAAGAGCTGTGTAGGGGAGGGCCCACAAGTCAGCTTGGAAAATTACTTTGAGTGATTTTCATAGTTCCGGGTTGTATGTTGGTAGAGCAAGACTGTGAATTCTAGCAGAGAGAGCCTGCTTAGGGGCTGAGGAGTGAACAAAGGGAGATCACTTAGGGTGAAAAGGTGGTGGAGTTCTGGCCTAGCAATAGTGAAAAGATCTTACTGATGGCCTCAGGCATTGAACTGAGAGAGGGAAGGCCTTGCCCTAAGGGCCATGCCCTAGAGAAAGAACCATATCCTAGGGCTAATGAAAAAACTAAACAGAACAGAATTTGCTAAATATTAAATGTTTAACAGGATCAGGAGGATCTGCTAGTATTTTAATTGCCTTACTAGAAAAAAAAACACAGTGGACATGTAATCCATATTATTTAAGACACATATTAAAAATTTATTGGAACTTCGGGCACCTGGATGGCTCAGTGGGTTAAAGCCTCTGCCTTCGGCTCAGGTCATGATCCCAGGGTCCTGGAATCGAGCCCTGCATCCAGTTCCCTGCTCAGTGGAGAATCTGCTTCCCCACCCACCTCTCTCCCTGCCTCTCTGCCTACTTGTGATCTCTGTCTGTCAAACAAATAAATAAAATATTAAAAAAAAAATTTGCTGGACATACAGGGAAGCAAAAACAAAAACAAAAAATAAAATAAAATAAACAAAAACAAAAACAAAAAACAAACCCTAATAATCAAACAACAAAAACTAGTTAATAAGAACAGAGACTGAAATGATTCAGATGTTGGAACTAGCAGACGTTGATTTTAAAGCAACTATTGCAAGAAAGCTCAAGGACTTAAAGGAAAAAAAATGACAAAATGCATGAGTAGATAGGGAAACTAAGTAGAAAGAGGTAATTTATAAGAAAAATAAATGCATATTCTAATACTCAAAAGGATACTATCTGTACTATTTGAAGTGAAAAATTCACTGTATGGAGAGACTTGGAATTATTGTACATGACAAAAAAATAGTCAGCCAAACTGAAGAAAGATCATTTGTAATTATTAAACATGAAGAACAGAGCAAAAGTAGAGTGAAATGAGCAAAAACTTAGTGACTTGTGGGACAATATCAAGTAATCTAAGTTATTTGCTTTTAAAGATCTATAAGAGAAGGAGAAAGAAAGTAGGGCAAAAAATGTTTGAAGGGATAATAGCTGAGAATTCTACCACTTGGTGAAAGTAACCAAACTACATATTTAAGAAGGTCAGTGAATCCCAACATAGGCATAAAAACCCTGAGGACATCATAATTGAAATGCTTAAAAAATGAAAACAAAAAGGTATCTTAAAAACAGTCAGAAATTTATAAAAAATAAAAATTAAAATAATTAAAAAAAAACAATCAGAAAAAGGGAATACTATATATAGGAAAATGACAATACACAAATGATAGCTGATCTCTCATCAGAAACCATGAAGGTCAGAAGACAAATGAAAAATATTATAAAGTACCTAAAGTAGGTAAAACACTCAATACAGAGTTCTGTATCCAAGAAAACACTATTCTACAATATAGGAAAAATAAAGGCTTTTCTGATCAAACAAAAATCTGAGAAAATTCTTTGTCAGCAGAATTATTAGATATGCTAGGGAAACTTTTTCAGAAATAACACTAAATAGAAAATCAAATCCACAGAAAGGACTGGAAATGATAATATATAGATAAAGTTAAGAGTGACTTTTTTTCTTCTCTTAAATTTTTAGACCTATGAATTATTTAATTTTACTGCAAAAATAATAACTACTATTGTGAAATTAGAACATGTTTGGCGGTGAATATAAACAACAAAAACACTAAGGATAAAGGAAAGATGAGTATTAAATTGACTATAATGTCAGAAGTTTCCTGTATTTCAATTATGTGAAATGATACGATCATAATTTTAGTAGATTATGATAAGTTAAGGTTGTATAGTTTGATCCCTAGACTAGTATTACTAGTAAAAGTAATATACAGAGGCACATAGAAACGTCTAAGAAGGAAATGGAATAGAATGAGCACACACTTACACATGCACACACAAGCACACACACACAGGACTGAAACCAGAGGAGGAAGGAAGAAGAGGAACAAAAAACTGATGAAACAAATGAACAAATAGAAATATGGTACACTTATAATCAACCGTATTTTAACTATGTTGGTGGAGATGGACTAAATAATCCTAAGAAAATAAATAAAATTTCTGACTAGATAAAAACAGTGAGATTTAACTAGATTCAAAGAGATGTAGCATAACACAAAGGCATCAGTAAATGCACAGAAATATGTGAAGAGTAAGTACAAGAAAGGTTGTGTGGCTACGTCAATATGAGTCAAGTAGATTTTGAAGGCATGGAATTGCCAGAGATAAGGACAGACATTTCTTATGAGAAAGGGAAAACTTAATCAAGAAGACATAATAATCATAAATGTGTATTTATCAAATAACAAGTCTTCAGGGAGAAATGGACAAATAGATAATAGATTTTAATAACTTTTTGTCAGTAAATAACAGAAAAAGTAGACAAAAAAATTACTAAGATTATAGATTTCACAACACTAACAACCAACTTGACCTAACATTTATTGAATGCTAGATTTAACAAGTACATAACACACATTCTTTTCAAATGAGCAGGAGTGTTTACAGAGATAGACCATGTAATGGACTAAAAAAAACAAGTTTTAACACACTTTAAAAGATTGAATTCTTATAGATGGTGTCCTCTGGAATTAAATTAGTAATCAATAGCAATAATGCATCTAGAAATGCTCCAATATTTGAACATTAAACAGAGTTTTCTAGGTAACCAAGTGGTTATGGAAGAAATTGTAAGGTAAATTAGAAATTATTTTGAACTGAGTAATAATCACAACTGAATATCTCAAAACTTATGTGATGCAATGTTTAGAGTGAAATTTACAGTTTCATATTAGAAAAGACAAAAAAGGCTTAAAATAAATTATCTAAGTGTCCATCTTAGGAAATTGAATAAGGAAGAGAATATTAAATACAGACTAAGTAAAAGAAAGTAACATAGATAAAAGCAGAAACCAGTAAAATAGAAAACACACAAACAATAGAGCAATGAACAGAGCTAAATGTGATTTTTTGGTTAATAGATAAATCTTCTAAGTTAATAGGATCCTAGTAGGACTGTTCAAGAAAAACAAGGTATATATTCACACGTATAGCTTTAAAAATCTAAATAATCTTTAATCTAAATAAACCTTCAGTTTGTTTCTCAGTGTCCATAGCCTTTCATGGTTCATCTCCTCCTCCAGCTTACCCCCCTTCATTTTCCCCTTCCTTCTCCTAAATGTCCTCCATGTTATTCCTTATGTTCCACAAATAAGAATAACACTATTTCAATAAAATCAACAGTTTAGGTAAAACAGACAAATTCCAAAAAATATATATCAAAACTGGCATGGCAGGAAATAAAAAATCAGAATAGAGCTACTTTTATTAAATAACCACATAACAGATATATTAAATAAATTAAATTCATACAAAAATTTTTTTCCACAAAGAAAACTCCAGGCTTGGAAGATTACAATGGTGAAACTTATCAAATATTTATTAAAGAAATAAAAATCAATATTATACCAGCAATGATAATTGCAAAGTTGGTAAGTCAAAGAGTAGGATACAAGGCCAATATACAAATATCAGTTATTTACATATTGTAACAGTTATAAGTAAAATTTTTAAAATAGAATTTAAAATAGTGAAAATAAGACAAAATGTGAATAAGCATAACAAAAGATGATACAATATCATGCATTTTATACATTTGGAGACTTATACTATGTTACTTGAAGATCTACTATTAAGCTACAGTAACTGGAACGTATTCTTACTCTTTAACGTCATATTATACAGATGTCAACATACACGAAAGAACTAAATAGTATAATAGTGTAATGCTCTTATGTTTACCTCTGAGTTTTAATAATTATCTTCTTAGAGCAATTATTGTTTTGTCTATACATACTCTTCACTTAACCTCAATTAATTATTTCTTCTTAATTTATTATCTTAGCACATCTAAAGACAAATTGCCCCTGGTCTCATATTTGACTGCCCTGAAGTACAGCTCATCTAGGAAAAGCCTATTCGATTATTTACTTGTTCCCATTATTTGTCAGTTTTTAAAATAATAAGCTGTTAGCCTAGCATTCTCCAGAAATGACCAATTTTTGTTCAAATACTTTCAAAGATTCTTGGATGTAAGCATTTTAATGTCTTTCAGTGCAAATTAATATTTCTGGAGGTTCAATTGTTCTATATGTGGCTAAGAAGTGTTTATTCAAGTGGTTTTCTTAGAACCTTTTTAAAAAAATTTATCTATTTTTGTCATGTTATGTTAGTCACCATACGGTATGTCATTAGTTTTTGATGTAGTGTTCCAAGATGCATTGATTGTGTATAACACTCAGTGTTCTAGGCAATACATGTCCTCCTTAATACCCACCACCTGGCCAACTCATCCTCCCAACACCCCCCAAAACCTTCAGTTTGTTTCTCGGAGTCCACAGTCTCTCACAGTTCATCTCCCCTTCTGATTGCCGCCCCCCCCTTCATTTTTCCCTTTCTTCTCCTAATGTCCTCCATGCTATTCCTTATGTTCCACATGTAAGTGAAACAATATGATAATTGACTTTCTCTCCTTGACTTATTTCGCTCAGCATACTCTCCTCCCATCCCATCCATGTCGATGCAAAAGTTGAGTATTCATCTTTTGTGATAGCTGAGTAATAGTCCATTGTGTGTATGGGTCAAATTTTCTTTATCCATTCATCTGGATGAAAGGGCATCTCCTTCCACAGTTTGGTTATTGTGCACTTTGCTGTTATGAACGTTGGGATGCATATGACCATTCTTTTCACTGCATCTATATCTTTGGGGTAAATACCCCATAGTACAATTGCTGGGTCATAGGAAAGCTCTGTTTTTAACTTCTTGAGGAATCTCCACACTATTTTCCAAAGTGTCTGTACCAACTTGCATTCCCACCAACAGTGTAAGAGGGTTCCTCTTTCTCCACTTCCTCTCCAATATTTGTTGTTTCCTGCCTTGTCAATTTTGCCATTCTAACTGGTGTAAGGTGGTATCTCAATGTGGTTTTGATTTGAATTTCCCTGATGGCTAATGATGATGAGCATTTTTCCATGTGTCTGTTAGCTACTTTTATGTCTTCTTTGGAGAAGTGTCTGTTCATGTCTTCTGCCCATTTTTTTTTTTTTTTGACTTATTTGTTTTCTTGGGTGCTGAGTTTGAGAAGATCTTTATAGATCTTGGATATCAGCCCTTTGTCTGTAGTGTCATTTTCAAGTATCTTCTCCTATTCCATGGATTGTCTCTTTGTTTTGTTGACTGTTTTCTTTGCTTTGCAGAAGGTTTTTATCTTGATGAAGTCCCAAAAGTTCATTTTCACTTTTGTTTCCTTTGCCATTGGAGACATGTCTTGAAAGAAGTTGCTGTGGCCAGTGTCAAAGAGGTTACTGCCTATATTCTCTTCTAAGATTTTGGTGGATTCCTTTCTTCATTTAGAGTTTATCTTTGTGTATGGCACAAGAGAATCATCAAGTTTCATTGTATATAGCTGTACAATTTTCCCAGCACCATTTATTGAAGAGACTGTCTTTTTTTCCATTGGATATTTTTTTCCTGCTTTGATGAAGATTATTTGACCATAGAGTTTGGAAGTCCATATCTGGGCTCTCTACTCTGTTCCATTGGTCTATGTGTCCATTTTTGTGACAGAACCATGCTGTCTTGGTGATCATAGCTTTGTAATATAGCTTGAAATAAGGCAATGTAATACCTCCAGCTTTTTCTTTTTCAACATTTCCTTAATGATTCGGGGTCTTTTCTGGTTACATACAAATTTTTAGCAAGGTTTGTTCTAGCACTTTGAAGAATGCTGATGGTTTTTTGATTGGAATGGCATTGAAAGTATAGATTTCTCTGGGCAGCATAGACATTTTAACAATGTTTATTTTTCCAATTTATGAGCATGGAATGTTTTTCCATATTTTTGTGTCTTCTTCAATTTCTTTCATGAGTGTTGTGTAGTTCCTAGAGTATAGATCCTTTACCTCTTTGTTTAGGTTTATTCCAAGGTGTCTTATGGTTTTTGGTGCTACTGTAAATGGAATCGATTCTCTAATTTCTCTTTCTCCAGTTTCATTGTCAGCATATAAGAGAGTATCCGATTTCTGTGCATTGATTTGTATCCTGCGACATTACTGAACTGTTGCGTGAATTCTAGTAATTTGGGGGTGGAGTCTTTTGGGTTTTCCACCTAAAGTATCATGTCATCTGCAAAGAGAGACTTTGATTTCTTTGCCAATTTGAATACATTTTCTTTCTTTTTGTTGTCTTATTGCTGTTGCTAGGAATTCTAGTACTATGTTGAACAATAGTGGTATGAGTGGACATCCTTGTCATGTTCCTGATCTTAAGGGAAAGGCTTTCAGCTCTTCCCCATTGAGAATGAGATTTGCTGTGAGTTTTTTATAGATGGATTTTATGAAATTGAGGAATGTTCCCTCTATCCCTATACTCTGCAGAGTTTTAATCAGGAAAGGATGCTGTACTTTGTCAAATGCTTTTTCTGTATCAACTGAGAAGGCCATGTGGTTCTTCTCTCATATTAATTAGTTCTATCACATTGATTGATTTACAAATGTTGAGCCACCCTTGCAGCCCAGGAATAAATCCCCTCCTGGTCATGGTGAATAATCTTTTTAATGTACTATTGGATCCTACTATCTAGGCTCTTGTTAAGAATCTTGGCATCCATATTCATCAAGGATATTGGTCTGAAATTCCCCTTTTTGATGGGATCTTTCCCTGGTTTGGGGATCAAGGTAATACTGGCCTCATAGAAAGAGTCTGGAAGTTTTCCTTCTGTTTCTGTTTTTGGAACAGCTTCAGGAGAATACATATTATTTCTTCTTCCGACTGTTTGGTAGAATTCCCCAGGGAATCCATCAGGTCCTGGACACTTTTTTTGGGGAGAGTTTTTTTTTTAAATTTAATTTAATTTATTTATTTGACAGAGAGAGATCACAAGTAGGCAGAGAGTCAGGCAGAGAGAGAGGGGGAAACAGGCTCCCTGCTGAGCAGAGAGCCCAATGCAAGGCTGATCCCAGGACCCTGGGATCATGACCTGAGCTGAAGGAAGAGGATTAACCCACCGAACCACCCAGGTGCCCCTTTTGGGAGGTTTTTGATCACTGCTTCATTCTCTTTACTAGTTATTGGTCTATTTAGGTTGTCAATTTCTTCCTGTTTCAGCCTTGGAAGTTTGTAGGTTGCCAGGAATGCATCTATTTCTTCCAGGTTGCTTAACTTATTGGCATTTGGCTGTTGATAATAATTTCTGATGATTGTTTCTATTTGCTTGGTGTTAGTCATGATCTCCCCCCCTTTCATTCATAATTTTATTAATTTGGGTCCTTTCTCTTTTCTTTTGGATAGTGTGACCAGTGGTTTATTGATCTTATTATTCTTTCAAAGAACCAGCTTCTAGTTTCGTTGATGTGTTCTACTGTATTTCTGGTTTCTAATTCACTAATCTCTGCTCTAATCTTAATTATTTCCCTTCCTGTGCATGAGGTTGGCTTAATTTGTTATTGATTCTCCAGTTCCTTAAGGTGATTTTATGTGTATTTTATGATTTTATTGTGTATTTTTTATGATTTTATTGTGTATTAGGGATTTTTCTAGTTTTTTGAGTGAGGCTTGGATGGGTATGTATTTCTCCCCTAGGACACCTTTGCCATATTTCATAGGTTTTGGACTGATGTGTTTTCGTTCTCATTGGTTTCAATGTATTGTTTAAGTTCTTCTTTGATTTTACGGTTGATCCAAACATTCTTGAGCAGGGTGGTCTTTAGCTTCCAAGTCTTTGAATTTCTTCCATTTTTATTTTTCTTGTGATTGAGTTCTAGTTTCAAAGCATTGTTGTCTGACAATATGCAGGGAATAATCTCAATCTTTTGGTATCCGTTGAGACCTGATTTGTGACCAAGTTTGTGACGTATTCTGGAGAAAGTTCCATGTGCGCTCGAGAAGAATAAGTATTCTGTTGTTTTAGGGTGGAATGTTCTGTATGTATCTATGAAGTCCATCTGGTCCAGTGTGTCATTCAAAGCTCTTGTTTCTTTGTCAATTTTCTGCTTAGATGATCTATCTATTGCTGAGCATGGTGTGTTAAGATCCCCTACAATTAATGTATTCTTAACAATATGTCTCTATTTTGATTAACTGTTGGCTTATGTAGTTGGCTGCTCCCAAGTTGGGGGCATAGATATTTACAATTGTTAGATCTTCTTGTTGGATAGATACTTTAAGAATGATATAGTATTCTTCTCTGACCACAGTCTTTAGCTTAAAATATAATTTGTCTGATATGAGAATTGTTAGCCAGCTTTCTTTTGCAGTCCACTGGAATGAAAGATGGTTCTCCAACACTTCACTTTCAGACTTTCAGTCTGGGTGTATCTTTAGGATCAAAATGAGTCTCTTGTAGACAGTATATGGATGGGTCCTGTCTTTCTTTCTTCTTTTTTTTTTTTTTTAGATTTTATTTATTTGACAGAGAGATAGAGAGCACAAGTAGACAGAGCAGCAGGCAGAGGGAGAGGGAGAAGCAGGCTCTCTGTTGAGCAGGGGCCTGATGTGGGGTTTATACAGGACCCTTGAAATCATGACCTGAGCTGAAGGCAGCCAGTTAAACGCTGAGCCACCCAGGCACCCTTCCACCCACCTTTTTAAAAGATTTTATTCAGGTCCTGTCTTTTTACCCAATCTGCAACCCTGTGCTGTTTTATGGGAGCATTTAGACCATTCACATTGAGAGTGATTATTGAAAGATACGATTTTATTGTCATCATGTTGCCTGTGAGGTTCTTGTTTCTATAGATTATCTCTGTATATTTCTGTTCTATATCACTCTTGGGGTCTTTATCCTTTTATAGAACACCCCCCCCCCGCCTTAATATTTCTTGCAGAGCCACCTTAGTGGTCACCTATTCTTGCAGTCTCTGTTGGTCCTGGAAGCTCTTTATCTCACCATCTCTTCTAAATGACAGCCTTGCTGGATAAAGTATTCTTGGCTGCATGTTTTTCTCCTTTACTATCCTGAATATGTCTTACCAGCCCTTTCTGGCTCACAGGTTTCTGTGGACAGGTCTGACATTATTCTGATGTTCTTTCCTCTGTACATAAGGAATCTCATTCCCCTAGCTGCCTTTAAGATGTTTTCTCTGGTTTTAAGACTCACAAATTTCACTATTACTTGCCTGGGGATTGGTCCGCCCTCCTTGATCTTAGGGAGTGTCCTCTCTGCCTCTAGAACATGAATACTTGTTTCATTCCCCAGATTAGGGAAGTTCCCCACTAGGATTTACTCAACTATATCTTCTAGTCCTCTGTCTCTCTGCACCTCCTCAAGGATCTCAATAATTCTGACATGGGGATGTTTTATGGTGTCATTTATTTCTCCAATTCTGTTTTCATGGATTCTAAACTATTTGTTCCAGGCCTCCTCCTGGTCCTTCTTTTCTATCAGTTGGTCTTCTAGATCACTAATTCATTCTTCTGCCTCACTGTTAGAGTATCTAGATTAGATTGTATCTCACTGATAACATTTTTAAGTTCTGCCAGATCTACTCTCACTTCTGTCCTTAGAGAATCTATGTTGCCATTAATGGTTTTCTCCAACCTAGCTATTGCCCGCCTGTTACCTTGAAGTCTACTTCCAACATCTTGTTTGTGTCCATATCCATTAGTTCTGTGGCAGAGGTCACAGTCTCTGAATTTTTCCTCTGTTGGGGGTTCCTCCTCCCAGTTGTTCTGGTGAGAGGTGGTTGAGGCAATATACAGAGTCCAAACTACTGACCACAACCCCAGCAAGATGTACCTGTTTTATTGGGACCTTAGGGTTGTTGACTTCTTGTTCTTTCAGCTTGTCTTCTGGGGGAGGGGCCAGCAGCACTTTTACTCAGGCAACCCTGTTTGGGCAGAGTTGCTCTGCCCCCTGTGAGGGAGATGGGTTCAATGAAAACTGGTTCTGGGGGCTTTTGTTCTCTGGTGGCTTTTTCTGGCAGGTTTCTGCATCCTTTCCAAGAGTCAGAGCAGAAGTGACTGTGTCCAAACTTCTGTCTCAGAACAGAGAGATTATAGTCTGTTCTCCAGAAAACCCTCCAGGTCACATTTTGTCTGTGGTACTAAAAACCACAGTGACCTGGGTTGTTTGCCCCACAGCAGTATTCCCAGACCTCGCTTCCAGGTCCAGGCATATCTCTGCCCTTTGTGTTTCTAAAACTGCCATCTGCCCCCAGTTCACACACACACACCCCTGCAGCTCCAGGTTTCAGTTTGGAGGGCAGTCCTAAAGTCCTTTCCCTGTGGCTACCAGTCTCTGAGTCTTCCCGGGCCCCAGTGCATGATACTTTTGTACTCCTGTGATATTTCACCTTCCCAGCACCAGAGCTTATGGCAGCTCCCTCCCCCTACTGTTTATCTTCTGATATCTGCCTACAGAATCCCAGCTGTTTGCTTCATACCTCAAAACCAGCCACTGGAAATAGTCTGTTGGTATAGATCCTGATATAGCTTCCTACATGTCAGGCTGATTTCGTGGGTGTTCAGAGTGTTCTGGCAGATATGCACGCCAATTCAGGGGACTGGTTGAAATAGGGTGTCCTCTGCCTGGGTTCTTGAGAACCTTTCAGAGCTTTCTAGCTTGTGCCAAGATAATCCCCTATATCTCCTATTCTAGATATGGAATTAGTACTTTCTTGAAGAATCTCTTTTTCCTTTTTGTAGGAAATGATATTGGGAGACCACACTCTGTACTAGGAGAGCTCATTGTTTGTGGGTGGTCTGTAGGCCTTTGCAGTGGGAAAAAAACTGTGTGTGTGTGTGTGTAAAGTCATCATTGTTTTATACCAGTTTAAGTATATTGCTACTTTATACCAACTGCAACTCAAGATATCAAAGGTTTTTTTTTCCTCCCTAACTTCACTGACCCCATGTTGTCTTTAACATTTGTTGTTTACTTGTCTTTTTCCCCACTAGACTTGTAGGGCCAGACTTTATGGCTTTTCCTCCCTTGTGCCTAGTATGATTTTATGGTTTGCTGTAAAGATTTTGTTGACTGAGCGAACAGGCAAATAATTATCAAGTAAGATTTCCCAAAGAGGGTTACACTTTATGGAGAATGGCAGTAGAAATGTGGTTACATGGGTGTATATGTGTGTGTTAATATTACTGGGTAGGTGGTAGTCGAATCTGTTCTCAGGGTTATATAGATTCATAGAAAGGTAAATAGGAATGTTTTAGATTGGGATAAGAATTTCTATTGATTGAAAACTTTGAAACTTGACATCAATAATAAAAGAAAGAGGGGTACCTGGGTGGCTCAGTCAGTTAAGCATCTGCCTATGGCTCAAGCTCAGATTATGATCTAAGGGTCCAGGGTTTGAGCCCCATGTCAGGCTGTCTGCTCACCTGGGAATCTGCTTCTCCTTCTCCCTCACCCTCTCCCTCTGTGTTTGCAATCTCTCTCTCTCTCAAATAAATAAATAAAATCTCAAAAAAAAAAAAAAAAAAAACAAAGACACTGCCATTTTTATATACTTTTTAGGAAGCATGTCTTAGGTGAAATGAATTTATCTGGATCACTCAGTGAATCAAATCCCAATCACTTCATTCATTTTAGGTTCCCATTATTGTCCCATGCCGAGAAGTGGATGTCATTACCACAGATATTCTAACCTGGTTATGCTGAAAATGCTGGGTTGATTAACTGAGAATTCATTATATCTTTGGTTCCTTCTTTCACTTGGAATTATCTGCATGATGCAGAGTACCAAAGGGTGTTAGCCTTGGTAGTAGCCTTTTCCTGCAGTTTTCTATGGAAAAAAAAAAAAATCCTTGATTGTATTTAAACTAGGGTGCAAACATTGTTTTAAGACAAATCTCATAGCTCTTCTTCCTACCACATCCCCCCGCACCCTGAAACTTATAGAAAAAATTTCTTTAGCTGCCACTGATGGGTGATAATACATAATTAAATGGGAAAACAAGATGTTAATGATAATGCAAGAGGAAAGCAGCATTTTTATGTCCCATGGTCTAGGCTAAGTACTTTCATATGAAATGATAAGAATAATACCAATGCTTGAGCAGACTTACTGCAATATAGCATTATTTTAAGCCCTTTCCATATATTGGCATGTCACCCAATAGCTATTATGAACACCGTTAAACAGACAAAGAAACTAAGAAACATAGAGGTAAATGAGTTGCCTGGCTCAGGTTCTATACTCTTCACTCCAGTCTTGGACTACCTCTATTATGGTATCTAATCTAACTGGCTGCTCAAGATAATTTTTTTTATGCAGGGATTACTTATTCTCATTTTATAGGTAGTTAAATGGGGCTCAGAGAGACTAAACAACTTGGTTAAGTTCATCGTACTTGGAAACTAGAACCAAGATGGTCTGAGTCAAAAGTCTGTGCTCTCTTTTATTTATTTTTTTCAAAGATTTTATTTATTTATTTTAGAGAAAGGGAGAGAGAGAGAGAGAGAGAGAGCACAAGGAGGGGCAGGATGGTGAAGGACAGAAGGAGAGGGAGAAGCAGGCTCCCTGCTCAGCAGAGAGCCCAAGGTGGGGCTCAATCCCAGGACCCGGGGATCATGACCTGAGCCAAAGGCAGACACTTAGGTGACAGAGCCACCATGTACCCTGTGTTCAATTTTAGACAGAAGTAAACAGAATGGCTATTTATATAAACTAGCTTATCAAGAGTATATCAGTCAACTCGCTAGTTTGTATTTTATATGTAACAGAATATTAAAATGTTGCAATTTAGAGAACTATAAAACATAGCTGTGTATTAGATTATATTTAGGAACTTGATATATTAAAGAGATAAGTAGAAGAAAGAATGTGGATTTGGGGGGTTTGTCTTCATTCAGGTCAGTCTAACTGCTGTGAAGTCTTATCACTGTGCTTGCCTTTTTTTCCCCTAAAGTAAACAGATCAATAAAATGATGCCATTTTTGTGCTGTATCTAGATTTTTGCTGCCAAATTAGTTTAAAAATTTGACATGTAAGAAAATGAAAGTAGCAAAATAGTTTAGCTCTACAAAAAAGAGAAAACTAAATGCCTCCTGGCATAATGACTACCCAGAGAAAAATACCCTACAATTACCCCAATGCAAATACTCGCCCTTGGAAGGAAACTAAACTGGGAAAACTTTTGAACCAGTTGGAGTTGCATAATCACTATAGATACAGTAGAAGTCACATTTGAAAGGTCATTACATGCATTCAACACTTTGTGGCCTTGGTTCTGCCAAATGCATCTCCCATCAGGAGGTCCAGTCTCCTGCTGGACATTCATGACCTGCTGATTATTATATAGATCAATAATTGATATCTATTCAGATGATTTATATTATTCTGCAGATTACAATGTAGGCAATATTTATATTTAAAATTTTCAATCTTTGTTTCTGGGCCTTATCATACTTATTTTTTTTTTTCAGACTTGACCTTCCTTTCTAGCTATTTTGTGTAAACAGAGGTGTCCTTGAGGACCTAGAATGTTAGTAGTGTTATTGAATTGCATTTTAAGAAGATGCTCACTATTTCATTAATGTCTATAGTAAATACAATTTGCAAAATATGAAATGATTTTTGAATATCAAACTACAGTCATCTGATCTTTGAGAAAAAAAGGAGGAATTAAACCACAGGAAAGAAGGGATGGGGGAAGAGGAAAGTGAGTGTGAGGAGGATCCCACAGGCCTAGAGGCCAGCCCCCTGACCCTCCCTAACCCCCACTGCTGCTGCTGCTGGTCAGGGGAAGTAAAACCTGACACTAGCTGTTTGTCATGCTTTAAGACCAGAATGTAAAATGAAAACCATTACTACCTCTCAGGATGCAAGGAATGTACAAGAAAGGATTAAATCAATTGAAGATGTTATCTCAATGGGAGAAGGAATTCTAATTAAATTGAAGTCTTAAGAAAAAAAGAAAAAACCAACAACTGTCTGTTTGAAAAGACTGATAGAGACATATATCTTGTGAGTTAACTCAGTCTTTTCAAGGCCCTACTCAGGCTCCCTTCTATTTACCTTTATGATCAGATGGATAAACAGTCCTTGAGAGCTTGCTATCTACCAAATCCAACTATCTTAGTCTGAAAAATCACATTCGGAGACTGCAGATAATTCTTACATCAAG
This sequence comes from Mustela erminea, assembly GCF_009829155.1. NCBI lineage: Eukaryota > Metazoa > Chordata > Mammalia > Carnivora > Mustelidae > Mustela > Mustela erminea. Next base: position 57,538,669 of record NC_045618.1, on the reverse strand, counting down.
TAAGTATCCCCAAGACACCAAGAGTTAACAGGATTGGACAAGAGTCCAATCTACATTCCTCACAACTTTACCTTACTGTGTTCAGCATGTGCTGGGATCTGGGGGATACATGGAAATCTACATAAATACATGGCAAAATCACTCTCCTCCGGGAACTGACAACAAGGCGTGCTGGCGAGAGACACACACACAACAGAAGAAAAACAGAATATTTTGAATGGGAGGGCAGCGTGGTAAAGTGGGGTCGTTCTGGAGAGAGACAGGCTTCAGTTGCCTCTGAATGACTTTGGGCAACTTAGTTCATCAGAACTTGAGTTTTCACGACTATAAAGGAGAAGTAAGACCATCAACTTGGAGTTTGAAAATGATGGGCATCAGTTTCACAGGGGAGAGTCTTGTGCCCCTTAAGCATTCCATATTCGAGAGCCACGATGATCAGGCTAATGATGATATCATACTGTCCCCCAGTCAGAGGCAAAAAATAACTGATTAATAGGAACACCAGTGCATGCTGGAGTGTTTGCAGAAAGCATGTTAGAGTTCAGAGTCAGAACCAAGTGGGCCCTGAAGTATGAGCAAAGGGGAGGGAGGCAAAAATGTGGCACAGTTATGGGTCACTCAGGAAACCAGCTCCCATGGTGAGATTTGCAGGCAGTTTCTACTTTGGCCTTAGGGACAAGTGATGATACTTGAATTAACACATTTGTCCACATTCTCTGAATGAGTCAGCCATGAGCCTCAGTGTTTATGATTACTGTGGAATTGGTGCCAGCTTTGCCTCATCAAGGATGCCAGATGTAATGTAATTTTAATGACTTCCATTGTGTTGGAGGCTTCCTTGCTAAGATCCAGCATCTCATTGCACATTTAAACTGACCTGAGGATACTAATGAAGATTAATTGTTCATTGATTAAGGAAAGACGAATAACCCTATTACTGATGTGAACTTTCCATCTTAAAGTAAAAGTGTGTTGAGCTTCAGAAAGACTGGCTCAGATAGAGTGGGAGCCTCCATTTGATTGTCCTTCATTTTATTTATCATTTACCTGATAATAATGGTAACCAAGCATTTCAAAAAAAATCAAGAAGAAATGTTGTTAATTTTCTTTAAAAATGTTTATGCATGCTCAGTGAGGATCAGAGAAGGATTTTATTAATGCCTTTAATTTTTTTAACCAAAAACTGAGTGAACTTGTTCTTATGAATCAAACTCAGTAAGTTTTTTCATTTATTTAGACCTTCATGAAGCTGCACATTAATAGGAACCTGAAGCGTTGCTTCGGTTTTTTCAAATAAAGGGGTTCAGTTTTCTCACCTAATAGGGAGACTGGGGAATTCGGGGAACCACTGTTTTCTCTTTCCCATTTAATTGATCTGAGTGTATGGTATTTAGCTTCATGGTTGTAGGATAGCTGCTATACCATTGGGCACGATGCCTGCATTCTAGCTAGAAAGAATGGAAGGACAAAGGAAAAAAATACCTGTGCCATCTGAATTGGTCCATTTTTAGAAGGAAGGCAATGGCTTTTTATAGGAGTCTAATACAACCAATATCTATATCAAATATTATTTTACTTTATGTCTCTTTGGTTGGACCTATGCCTCATAGCCATCCAACCTTTTTATTTTCCCCTGCTGGGCACATTGCTTTCCCAAACAAAATCAGAATTTATTTTGCAAGGAAGAAGGGAAAAATGGTCTATCATGATTAGCATAGTCAATGGAATGGGTTGAGGGAATAGTTGTACAAAAGTGGGCATGGTAAATTACAGATAAAGAATTAGCAAGGATGATAGGGACCACACAATTGCCAACCATAGAATGCTTGATTGGGGTTGCTGAACAACTGAATTTCCAAGTTCAACTATGTTTCTCTAATATGGTTTGATGGCATACATACTGTAGACATGAAATATCCATGGAAATAAGACATTGTGTAAAAAGTCTAACTCCTGGAGGTAGAAAAACCTAGGTCCAAATTGCCATTTTGTCATTTATTGGCCATGTGATCCAGGGCAAGATGTTTAGCTTTACTGGGCCTCAGTTTTCTTCTCTGTCAAATGGCAGTATATCTTTCTTGATAGATTAAATGAGTCAATACAGGTAGAATATTTAGAATAGCACCTGCCACTTAGTAAACACTTAGCAAGTATTAGCTATTATTTAATTCAACATATTTTTTTAACTTCAAAAAAAAGATGTGATTTCTGATATCTGAGAGTTCATCTATTTGGGAACAAAGATACTATGAAAGTTCTTGAGAACAATTTTAAGACATATTTTAAGTAACCACATGGTTGGATAGTAACTATAAGGCCACTCTTACTCTCTTTGCATTATTATTTATCTTACTCGATGAACGTAAGACTCCTTGAGTTTGGGCATGGACTATTCAGGCCTTAGTTAGATATTCTGTATACAACAGACACTCTGCACATATTTATTGATAATTATTATAGGAAATTGAGCTAATTGAAAGATCATTGTGGATTGAGATAAACAAACAAGCAAAGACTTCATGAATTATGAGAGCTATTACCTGGAAGCAATTCCAAGAATCTATTTAATAGAATGGGAAAGTAAAGGTCATTTGGCAAAAATGAGCAGAGCAGGGTGTGGTGGTATGCTACATGGAAAGGACAATGGTTGGATATGTACAGTGTATAGAGCCACCTGGTAGACAACTGGTTTGTTTGAACTTGACAAGGCGGGGTAGTGAAGAAACTGGTTTTACCAGCAAAGTGAATACTTTGGACTATCAGATTTGATGTGAGAGACAGAAAAAACAATTTCAGATTCTTTCACAGGAAAACATGAAGAATATTGTATTTTAAGAAGATTAGTTAAACAGTGGAATGCATAATTAATAAAATTAGCAGAAGAAAAACTAGAGGTAAGAAGACCTACTAGAAGATGATTAAAGTCCAGGGGGAGGTCTTGGGAGGGCAGCTTTTCTTCAAAGGCCTGAGATTAGACGTACAGTTTCAATTTCTTTTTGAGGGCATAATGGCAGCTTCAAAAGACATCCTAGTCTCCTCCTAAATTCCCTAAGGAATTCTAAGTATTTTTCAGAACACTCAAAATCACTTAAGAAAGAATTACTCATTCTAAATACAGAAAAATAAATTGCAAAGTAGGAAAAAATCATTTGCTAGCGTATATAAACTTTTTAAACCTAACTTCCTTTTTAAAAGTTATTTGTTTGCTGGACTTCTGTAGTTGTACTATATTTTTTGAATTTTACTTTCAGAGCTGCAACTTTTGTTACCTGAAAATTTTTGAAAGGATTTTGTATTCTTCTTTACTTAATGCATTTCATCTTTCTTACTAATCTGTTGTCCCTTGAACAATTAGGAAAATTGTTGTATTTTTTTTCACCTTCTTCATTGTTGATAGGGATGACTTTAGTTAATACTCTAGCAATTCAGTGGAACCTCTCAGCACAAAATCTTCTAAAATTCTCTTATAAGATTTGGACAATTCAATAAATATTTACTGATTGGCTTACATTTGCTAAGCATTCTGCTTTTCACTGATTATATAGTGATAAATGGACTAGACATAATCCTGATCCTCATGGAATTCCATATCTATTATTAAACTGACAATAAAAATATAAAGATGAGTAATACATTCTGATGTGTTATGAAAGAGTCAAAGAAGATTCTGAGATATAGAAGTGGGGGAATGTGGTAAAGTATGAAATGATTTGGACCTACTACAACAGGGTGGTCATCTAAGGAAGTGTTAGTAAGTTGAGGCTGAATAGATTTGTAAAACAATTATGGCTTTGTACAAATTCGGCATACTTAAATATAGTGGTTGAAGAAGAACTATGTTGAGCGCTTAGTTGTAAGACAGTTTATAAAGAAATGGACATAGTTAAGGATAGTCAAGAAGGGAAGGTGAAATGCCTAGCTTAAAAACAGCAGTGAATTGTTACCACTGCTTGTCCTGAAGGCACCAGAACAGGACTGCCCATCATCCAGGATGAATATAGCTGTAGCTATAAGAGATGATGGAAAAAAGGAACCATGGCTTTGAGAAGAGGAAAGCATCACTGTCAAATGCAGCCCAATAGGGGTAGCCCAGAAAGTAAAATCCACACTCTCAATCTCTTCTACAGTTTGTAGGAATGCAATTTAAATAATAAACAAAACAGTTTTTAAAAGGACAAAGTTGAAAGATTTGTCTTATTTTACTTTAAGACTGTCTATAAAGCTATCTTAGTAAAGAGAGTGTGGTGTTAGTGAAACGGTATACATGTAGATCAATGGTAGAAAGCTGGGGCGAAAAACTCTGTTATATATAATCAATTGATTTTTAACAAAAGAGCTAAGACAATATATGGGGAAATGCTAAATTTTCAACATATGATCCAAAATGACTTCTCTCTCTTTCTCTGTCTCTCTCTGCTGGTTTCTCTCTATCCTTTATTTACCTAGGGAGCTGGATAGACAGAAACATGGGGATAGACTAATTTTTCCTTATCTCTCAGCACACCTAGTAAATTATTTGGAGTGGATCATTGACTTAAACATAAAAATGTAAATAATAGGGGTACCTGGGTGGCTCAGTCAGTTGGGCATCTGACTCTTAGTTTTGGCTCAGGTCATGATCTCTTGGTCATGACCTATGAGTTCTGGGATTGAGCCCTCAGGTTCTACACTCAGCAGGAAGTCTGCTTGAGGAATCTCTCCCCTCTATCCCTCCCCTGTTATGCATGTGCTCACGTGCGCACTCTCTCTCAAATAAACAAATACATTTTTAAAAAAAAGTTTTCTAAAAGAAAACCTTAAATGAAAATCTTATTGGCAAACCTCTTTAAGTACAAAAAACAATGATTATAAAGAAAGGTTAAACTTCATCAAAATTAAAGACTTCTGTTTATTAAAAGTCATCAGTAGGAAAACAAATAAGCAAGCCAAAGACTAAGATAAAATATTTGCAATACATATGCCTGATGAAGAATTTCTATCTGAAATATATATAGAACTCTACAACCCAATAGTAAAAAATGCAACAAACCCAGTTAAAACCAGGTAAAGAATAGAATAGATCCTTCCCCAATGAAGATATATATAAGACCAATAAGCACATGGAAAAGTCCTCAATATTGTAAGTCATCAAGAAATTGTAAATGAAATCACAACAAAATTCCATTATATCCCCACCAGAATGTCTGAAATTGAAAACGAGTGACGAGTGCTCTCATACACTTGGTGGGAGCTTAAAATGGTACAACCACTTTGGAAAAAGGCTGACTCTATGAAGCAGAAATTCCAGTCCTAGACATTCAGGCAAAATCAATGAAAGCATATATTAACAAAACATTTATACAAAAATGTATGTTGAAGCCTTACACATAATAGCAAAAAAATGGAAACAGTCCTGTGTTCACAAACTGGAGCTCTAGTCATACAATGGGAATACTACTCAGCAGTAAAAAGGATGAGCCACTGACCCAAGCACCAACAAGGATAAATCCTTAAAAACATATGCTGTGTAAAGGAAACTTTACACAAAGTTTATGTGTCATGAATTTTTAGAACAGATAAAACAAAATACGGTGATAATCTCCATAGCCCCTGAAGGTGTTGACAATGGAGAATGACTGGCAAGGGACATGGGGGAGTTTCTGGAGTTATTTTATTTTCAATGTCTTGATAGGGATTCACGTTATTTAACTTATGAATTTTCAGAACTCACAGAATGTCATATTTAAAATTTGTGTAATTCATGGTTTATAATTTTGCCTAAAAAAAAAAAAAAGAAGCTTAAATGAAGAATGAACTCTAGTTAGTGAAGCATTTAAGGATGGTATATAATGCAGTCTACAACTAATTTGGAATTACATCGAAACATAGTGAAGTGACAGATAAGTAGAAGGATAGATTAATGGACAGATAACATAATACATCAAAGTAGCAAAAGAAAAATCTTTTTTAGATAATGCAGTGCTTGAACTCATGACCTTGAGATCAAGACCTGTGCTGAGATCAAGAATCAGAAGCTTAATTGACTGAGCCACCCGGGTGCCCCCAAATAGCAGAATGTTAATTGTAGAATATCACTGGTGGATATATGGTGAGTATTATACAGTTCTTTGAACATTTCTGTATGCTTAGAGAATTTTTTTAATTGAATCTTGGGGGAAATTACAGGGGCTAGTTGGAAGAACCTAAATGCATGCTTCTCTTCGGTTCTTTTTTTTTTTTTTTTAAAGATTTAATTAATTTATTTATTTGAGAGAGAGAGAGAGAGAGAGCACAAGCAGGGGGAGGAACAGAGTGAGTGGGGCAGGCAGACGGATGCTGGGTGCAGAGCAATATGGGGGGGCTTGATATCACCACCCTGAGATCATAACCCGAGTTGAAATCAAGAGTCCCCCAGCTCAATGGACTGAGCCATGCAGATGCCCCTTCCCTTCCGTTCAAACCCCACTTCCTACTTCACCTTAAGATGATACGTTAAGGGGTGCCTGGGTGGCTCAGTGCGTTAAAGCCTCTGCCTTCGGCTTGGGTCATGATCCCAGGGTCCTGGAATCGAGCCCTGCATCAGGATCTCTGCTCAGTGGGGAGCCTGCTTCCTCCTCTCTCCCTGCCTGCCTCTCTGCCTACTTGTAATCTCTGTCTATCAAATAAATGAATTTTAAAAAATCTAAAAAAAAGATGGTATGTTAAATTGAAATTACAAGAAAAAACAACCGCCTTTAAGAATACTTATTAATTTTTTTAGTGAAATATGCAAAACGACTCTTCCGTTCCATGACCAACCTTCCCAGCAGACTAATTTTAACATACGGAACAGGTAATGGCAAAGTGGCCTGATTGTGTTTCAGTTGACTATGTGTGTGGACTGTGAAAATGAGCCAAACTTGCCTGGTGTGTTTAGAGCCCAAGCTATAAACAAACTCCTACCATTAACCGTATTAACTTCTCCAAACGCGCAGCTTTTCAGGCAGAACAATTCATTGGGGCTAGAGGTGTAGTTAATAGCCCATCATGGTGCCCATAGCTCCATCCCTTGTTGGTTTTCATATCTCCCTGCCTGTTGGAGGTGATTGTTTCCTAGACCTGATTATTTTATGTTTACATTTAGTCCATCGTGAATCTAGGACCACTTTATATAATTGCCCACAGCACCCACTGTTTTCTTACTAGAAAATACATTTCCAATAATAAAGTTTTATGGGACACCGCATGGGCTTTAACATTCAGACTCAGGTTTGCTGAGAGCAGTTTTTCTAGTCTGCATTTGACGCTATCTTCTGTTGGTCTGTTTGCTGTGGCAAGAGGCCATTTCTCCACTACTGCTTTCAAGGACTTTGTTTTTCCCTCCAAAAACTGAACTTGGAAATAGAGCACATAATTTCACTGAAAAAAAAAAATCATTTTCTAGCAGTTATTGTGTTAAATGCTTTCATCTCCTTACACCATTTTTATTAAAGCCACTGTACTCTTGGGGAATGGGGCAAGGAAAGGCAGGGGGAGGGGGGGTGCAGAAACACAGAAAGACAAAAGCAGCCCAAGATCACTACTTCCAAAACTCACAGCACTTCCTGGAACTTTGTCAGATGCCCTCTCCCTCTATTTTGCAGGTGGTTAGAGGCACCATTGGAGCCTAAAAAGAAATGTTGCCACTGGAGATCAAAAGTTAAAAACACCATTCATTATTGATAGGCCTGGATTCTGACAAGAGTGTCCTTTGGGTCAGAGATGAGCTAAGAAGCACTTAACAAATAAGCAGATTCTTTTTGCAGTTCTTGAGGGAACTAAAGACGTAAAAAGAGATGAGACTCTATTACCCAAATATGAAGATCACTCATTTAAAAAAGATGACTCCATTATAGAAAGCAGTGCCTCATGACCAACCATTTCAAATAAAATGATTTTTGAAACCACGGTCACCTAAAAAGAGAGATGGTCATTTGAGCCAAGTGTGACACTTAACATATTAAGCAAAAAGGTACTTGTATTCATCTTAACCTATATCCCTTTCGGCCACTGTATTGAGAGAAAGCATTCTGAGTTCTTCTCAACCTGTATTCCTTTTGGCCATTGTAGACAAATCTGAATTTCTCCTAAGTAGGTCACAAATAAGTTCCGATGCTGCTCGTTTCTATTTTAACAGCAGCAGAGGAACAGACAAGCCATTTCTTTGAGGGAGACGTTTCTGGGTACCAGTTAGAGCAACGGTAGGAATCCAGGCATGATGAATTCTTGCTTTATTCTTTACCCCCCACATGAAAAGTTCTTCGCCCCCAGCTTTGCCTCAGGCCAAAGCCATAAGGCCATAGCCTCAAGCTCCTGATGAATCCTTGTAGACCTCTGTGGTCAGAGTTTCGCCAGCCAAGTCAGCACAGAACAAATGCTTTTCACTTGATGTCTGCCTCTTGAAAGCTTAGGGCAAAGATATCTCTTTGCAAAAATAGAAGAAAAAATGTTGAAATTATTCTTATATGGCCAACACTTCCCTGCTTTCCCATTTGTGTATGCAGCATACAGTAAATATTGTATCGCCTAGCAGGAAGTCAAATACAAGCGCCCAACGTGTCTTAAATAAAATAAGAGGCATGTTCATTTAGAGACTGTGAGTGATAATTCAACATGAAAATCTGGGGGCAAAGAAATGATCTTGGGAGCCCGTGGGCAATCCTGGAGAATTGGCACACGGGCAGTCAGCAACCTGGCTTGCCTTCGTTACCAATGGGATGTACATTGCCTTTTTTCTCCTGTCTTTATTCATTTTTCAACAGCCTGCCACATGCAATATGCCAAATCTCATATAAAAAAAGCCCCTATGCACGCACGCACACACACATACACACACAGACGCGCGCGCGCGCACGCACACACACACACGCACTCACACACTGGGACTAAAGAACCTTCAGCGGATTCCGGCATAGACAGTAAAAACAGCCATCTGCACCGAAGCTTGGGATTTATTCAGTTACACTTGCCCGAGTTATTTGTTTGGCTTTGCGATGTAAAGAGTTCTGTTTTATTGTTGGAACCTCTCATGCTGTCGAATTGTTTTCAAAACTCTTCCCCCAGATGCGTTTGTCATGTACCAACAGCAAGCAAGCGCTAGCAAGGGGAACACCAAAATGTGTGTGCATCAGACGGGCATTCAAATCTTCACCCAGGTCACTTGCCAGAATCAGACTAAGGTTTCTGGTATTTAATGGAAAGGTTAAAGTAAGTTTACAGGTTTAATGCCTGTGGCACACTGATCATTTTTCAAGGTTTTAAGGATTAAAGTATAGGAGATGCTTTGAAGCAAGTTTGAACAAGGGTGTCGGGAAGCGTGAATGGCAGGTGGCTCTTCTACAAAGTGTCATCCAGGTTCAAGCCTCTGGACATGATGTTATCAACAGCCAACTCAGATTTCACGTTTGATCCCAAGGATTCTCACATAGCTATAATCAAGTCAGGTAGTGCAGCTGACTTTTCATTTAAAGTAAGGCTTTTTAGTATCATGTATGCTTTCTATTAAACTACGGATTGCTCTCGCATAGTAGTATTTGTGAAGGAGCTCAAATGATCATGAATATTTATGCCAAAGAAAGGAAATATAGGATCATCATTGAGAAAGGTAAACTATAATAATTAATTACAACATACGTAGTTCTCTGATGCAAAGTCTCTGTTCTTACATATGGCCATAATGTTGATAGACCTTAGATCGAAATGGAATGACTTCGTATTCTATCTCAGAATACTGTATTATATCACAATAAATCTATCTCATGCAAACTTAAATTTAATATACAAAGCATATTAAAATCCACAAATTTTGGAATTGTCATGACCAGAGATGAATCCAATATTTTAGGGGCAAGCCCTGTTTGCTATACACTTGCTGTAAAGATTTCATACATAAGTATAGATGGGTATGTATGTAAAAATTTGTATGTTTCTATACCTATCTCTGTATCTAACTTGGAAAGTACATCACCTTGATAATAGCTGGGCATGTTTTATCTTGGTTCTAGTTTATGGTAATTATGAAAACTCTAGTTTTCCTCCCAAATATCTATCTGCATTTGGACATTTTAATCATCCTTTAAATTGTTCCATTCAGAAACATTTTGCTGTAGAAAACAATCCAGCAGAATACTTATAGTTTCTCCAAAAAGTTGTAAAATACTAAAAAGATAGACTCCATCCTTCCCTCCTGCTTCCCTCCCCCTCCCTCTTCCTACTTTCCTTCCTTCCATCCTTCCTTCCAAACATGAATGCTTGGTTAGAATTTGAAAGTAAACTGTACTTTGTTTCAAAAAAAAATGCAAATGGAAATTCAAAAGATATTACATAAAAGCATATCCAAATAAAACTCTGTCTGAGACACGTGAACATCAAAACTATTGCTCTGAAGTGTAAAATCACGCACAGTGCCACGTTGGTATGTGTTGTCATTCAGTCAACTGACTGAAGTTCATCCTCTTGGTGTTTTTCCTTCCTGAATTATTATGTGTCTCAGATTCATAAAGGAAAGAGATGTTGTGTCTTTCATTTAGAAGTTGCACCCACAGGTGATACACTGTAAATGACCTTATTATCTCTTTCCCAGATGCCAGGCAGAGTACATGGGCAAGTTCTTTTTCTGGATATAGCCTAGCAGGATTGGTTAGAGAGAGAAGCTTTTCTTTTTCAACGTAGTAGATATCCAGGAATCTCTTTTTATTTCATAGAAGGAAATAGGGGAAAAAAAACAATCAGGAGTAGGTCTTAGCTCTGTATGGGTCCCTGGATACTTCTCTGTTCCCTGTTTCCTCTTACCATTTCCTTTTCCATTATGAATTTGAAACATGGTGGGTTATGTTGGGTCTTACAGGAGTTTCTTAAGTCTGGCAGCAATTGGTGTTGGAGATTAACAGCCAGAAGTATCCCAGCCATGACTTTGGGGTCCTAGAAAACTGCTACAAATATTCGGTGACCTAGGACCTAGATTTGAGTAAGAATGGGATGCATACCATATCCATCTATGAATGCATTGCTTTGCATCTGTTCAGCTTTGCTTTCCTATGAGTAAAACAATGACCATTGCTAATTTATATGCTTTCTGAAAATACTGCTGTGTTGAGCATAAAATGTGATTTCTTTGTGTCATAACACTGCTGCCAAACAGATGCATAATTTGCATGTATCAGTGTAACATTTAAACCAAGAAAGACAGTGATTTAATTGTATTTTAGATAAGATTTAAATCAATGAAACTGGAGCAGTGGGATGGCTATTTGGAATGCAAAAAGACTTATTCTTGTTGTTGTTTACATGGTTTTCTGTTTAATTTATACTTCAGCATCTACTGTGCAGTCCCTGACTCTTATTCTCTCATTCAGAAAGAATTACTCGATACCTGCTATGGTCTAGACACCGTGTTTGATGTTTGGGTTCTAATGATGAACTTACATCCTCAGAGAAATGTGAAAATACCAAGGGGATTCCAGGAAAAAATAAAAACAAACAAACCAAAGCAAAGAGATTAGGAAATGGACTTTTCACTGCACTAATAAATATTAAAACACTTGAAATTATTTGACAAATAGGGAAAGTTAAGTATTGGCTCCATTAATTTCCACAAGGGTTCAAAGTATGTTTCTAGAGGGTATTTCATGCAGAGAATGGTAGGAGGCTCCAGGAGTCAGGTTGGTTGCAAATAATAATTGGGTTTCACATAAGAAATGTTTTGACTTTAAAGCTAGCATAGAGTTTTTAAGAGAGGAGGTGAATTCTCCCTCCTTCATTGAGGGACTGAATGTTGAGCTCCCTTCCTGCTCTATCTTCCATGATTTAGGCTTTACCTGCAGTAGATGGAGAGATTGGACCAAATGACCCCTCTTGGTCCTTTCCAGCTTTTATGATTCTTTGATACACATGTTGGAGAATAGCTTTTGACAAAAAGTATCTTGCCATCGTTTGGTTCTGCTCTTTTCCACTTGGTCCAGAGTGAGGTGAAGCTTAGTCAGAAAGGAAGAAGTTGAAGGTGACAGTGGATTTCATGAATGGCACACACCAGTGCACTGCATGTGGGGACCTGATGCATCACAGCTCTCTCTCATTGAGTTATTCAAAGATTAAGGATGTTCTTGGCTGTGGTTCCTTTTCAGGGTGGCATTGCCCTTTGCGATGCCACAATCAAGGTTCTGTCACTGTTTCCTTATAAACTCTAATTTTCTGAATTTTTAAGTTAAGGCTAGTAACTCCCTCTAGGCTGAAACTTGGAAACTGCAATCTGATCTCTGTACCTGTTGGGTTTTTGTTCTTGCTTTTGTTTTCTTTTTGGCTTCTGAAGGAGACAAGTAAGTCCAGCTGAGCTCAAAGAGGACGTGATGTGAAGAAAATTAGACTGATGATTTCCTTTCCAGTTTCAGCTCAGTTTTGCTTAATGAACTTCTGGCTTCCAGACTTCGAGCCTTTAAATCTCAGCTATGTGCCTTAAAGGACTCTTGAGAAATAACAAGGTCTTGGAGGTTGTGAGTGTCTCCTCTTGACCATAATGTTTCACCAAGGACACTCTATCTTTAGATAGAGTGGAAGTCTTTTTCTGGAATTAGTGAGTCTTTGTAATTAATTTCTTAGCCATTGTTGAGCTCTCCTGCTCATCTAGCTTTGTGTCACACCTGGAGAAATCTGATCCAAAGCACATCTACTAATGGTTGTAAACAAACATACCTAAAAGGTAGTAAAAAGTAGCAAAAAAGAATCAATTTTTTATGTATCTCATTTGGTTTAGATGGAAGGAAACTTGGGAACACTGACTTCGCTGAACACAGCATCCAAAAGCCCAGGACAAGCTGAGTAGAAATAATACCTTAGTCGTAGTGATCCTGGGGTCCAGGAAGCAAAATTGGAATCAACTGAATTTTACTTGGTTTCAAGTGAATGATTTGATGTATCTTTCAAAACAGTTATCCCCGCCCCCACCCTGCCCCAACCCCAGCACTCAGAAAGTCTAAATACAAGGAAAGAGAGTAAAATTCACAAGGGTGTGAAAACCTGAAAGGTAAACTTTCATGAATTCTTGCCTCTTGCATTTGTGTCTAGGTGTATCTGATCCCCTGACCTAAAAAACCCTCCACCAATATCAGTGTTCTCATATTTCCCCCCTTTTCCTCCAGGTAGATATCCTCACCATTTAACATGAATCCTCTTGCTTCTGAAGTATTTGATTATTTTTTCACATAAAACATATATAATATTATTTGAAAGTAGGTTTGATTAAAAAAGCCAATACTTTTTGTGTGTGTGTTTTGTTTTTTAATGCCAGAAGGGAGATGTTTTATGCTTTTTTTCTGTTCTCTTCTCCACTCCACAAGAACAAGCTTACCGGTTTTATTTTTTATTCTCAGGCCAACTCAATTTCATGTTAAGCCGGACAAATTTATTCAACTCCAGTTCAAACACTGATTTTTTTTAAAAAAATAAATAAATAAAGGAAGGTCAGTCTAGCTTTGGTTTTTTTTTTTTTTTTTAAATATATATTTTCTTTTATAATAAATTCTCCCTCAAATGATACCTATGTGTATATTTTGACATAATCATGGGTACAAATGTGCAATGCCTGAAATCTAAAATGACACTGGAATATCTTTTCTTGCATTAGCATTATTTTAGCATTCCTACAACAGGGGATGGTTTGGAGAAAGGCCGAGGCTTTCAGTTTATATATACACCTCTGATTATTATTCCAGTACCTCAAGCTACAGATCCAATCTCGTATCATGATGGATGCGTCTCTCAGCGTTCGAAAGAAGTGTTGGCAAAGAGAAGGGCTTTAAATAAGGCAACCGGGAGAGCCCAAGATGTAAAATTCAAAATTGAATGCCATCGTGTTAAATGATGATCTAGTCTTCCTTTTGATTTCTGCGGCAACACCTGAGGTTTCTTTGCGGTCTTCACGTGTGGGATCATGTAAGAGAACAGTACTACGAATCCAGAACCACAGCGATGGTTATGGTCATGTTCTGTTTTGCATTCTCTTCTATTCAGTGACTTTGAGAAAGTCTGGTCCTGGGAGGACAGAGGGCTCATCACTTGAGGGAAAACATGTACATCAAGGTGCTAAGAGGAAGAAAAATTAGGCAAATGTGGAAGGAAAAGAAGAAAAGGGGCCGATTGTTCCCACTTTATTTTAGTTATTTTGTCCATAAGCCCACCACCCTCTCCCTACCCACGCCCCCCCACCACTGGCCACCCTCAGTTTGTTTTGTGACATTGGACTCTCTCATGGTTTGTCTCCTTCCCTAACCCGTCTTGTTTCATTTATTCTTTTCCTCCCCGCCCAGACCCCCCATGTTGCATCTCCACTTCCTCATGTCAGGGAGGTCATATGATAGTTATTTTGCCCTTGAGGCGCATCCAGAAGGTTGTGCAGGACCAAACCAGATTTGGGTGCTGGTATTGGTATAGGTGGTTTGTAGAATGTTCTCACAAGTGTGATGTCATCAGAGTAACTGCAGACAATGTCAATAACTGAAGATTTTCCACATTAAAATCTAAGAAGCAAAAAGTAGTCCTCTGCCCATATGATGTGTTTGTAATAAAATGTTGGGGATGTGGCAGAAGTTAGTAGGCTATTTTAGTCTCATCCTTGGTCAAAGAAACAAAAAGAAAAGAACAAAAAGGAGGAGGTAGGTGAAGAAGGGTTCATTCCTTGGAGATACGATACTATGCTTTCGCGAGTCCAAGTCTGAAAGGAGAATACTCTTCATTAAGGTAACGTGTGACTGGTTATGACCAGTGCCGTGCAAATAACGGATGAACACAAAGAGCTGAGGAGGGCAAAGGGGTACGGATAGGTGTGGGTGTGGCCCAAGAGTGCTGTGTGATCCTGCCGGGACAATGAACCTCCAGTAGGGAAGGTTGCCACACAGTAGGATGGAAAAGAGGGAACCAAAGACCAATTGTGGTTTCGTTCTTGGATTTGCCTGAGGCTGCCCTTGAGCACAGTTCTGGTGAATATTTGCAAACAGTCCTTAAGATAAATACTCCTCCTTTCATACCAGTCAGTGAACTACCAGAGTCTAGATGTTAGAGCTCAGGTGTCATTTATGAACTTTCCTCATCTTTGCACCTGTTTATTAAATGAGAGCCTTTAATGGTGTCTAGCATCCCTCTACCTTATGAAATGCATTGTACCAGAGGATAAAACCCATCAGTCCACTTCTAAGGGGTCCAAGGTAAATCAGGGAATGCCAGGTTTCTATCTTCTTGCTTTAACATGCATGAACTGACAATGATTTTAAAAAAAAAAAACAACAACTAATTTGTAGATTTTTTGGGGGGGGGAGGGTCAGAATCATGAATCAAGTTAAAATCATTTGCAAAAGCTATTTGTCACCATTGGTTCCTTGGCATGGTTCACTAATTTTCTTCAGTACTTTTCTTCAAAATGTGACAGTTATGGTGTTTAGGGAGAAATCTGGTTGAAGAAAGCTGAAGGGGACTCTTTCCCCTGAAAATAGATATTTCCATTTATAATGTACCTGAGTTATCTCGGGGTGAACCCCCAGGGTAGAAACCACAAAGCTTTGGTAGAGTGTTTTTTCCCCTTGCAGCTTTTGTTGTCATGTCCTGAAAAACTAAATTATAATCTCACATTTTCTTCCTCCCTTGTTCTTCTTGCCTCTAACTTGTAGAGTTCTCAACTTGAGAACTTATTTTCCTCTTTCAAAATGTTCATTAAAGCACAAATGACTTTCTCCCTTTTGATGTTGCCAGAGAAGCTGAAGCACTATGTAATTAGGCTTCTGTTTTAAAGTATTTCTCTCAACAAACACAGGCTTCCAGGACCAAGACTGCATAATAGATGTTATTAACTGTACGTATAAATAGGAAATGTGTCTTGCAAAGCATTATATTTGCTGAATGAGTTTGCCTTATTCCAAAGTCATCTCTTTACTAATGACTCATGAGTTTCCTTTCCATTATTTAAAAATAATGTAATCATAAGCTATTCTGTAATAATTTGACATATCTTATATTCATATCTGAACCTATTAATTAGAGACAACATAGGTATTTATAATGTGCCTTTATTATTCAAGGTAATCCCTTTAATCCTATTTAAATGGCCAGATAAAAATTAATCCCTTCAAACATCTTTATAAACAAACATTTAAATTCATCTATGTTCATCTTTGTTCCCAGCACCTACCCTGAAAGCTTTCATGATTGAGGTTGATAGAAGCGGCAAACAAGCAATCTGGGAAGAATAATATGCAAATTATTTTTCTTTGCAAAGAAATAATGCGCATTTACAAAAGAGTTCTCCCAGTCTACAGGGGTCTAAAAATCACAGGGATTTATTTTAAAGAGTTTAGTAATGTCCTTAGAAATTAATGATGCAATCATTCTTAGAGCACAAGGTAGTTGTCAGGGTCCTTAACTCCTATTATGAACCTGTCTGTCTCGTAAAATAAGCAGATGTCTATTTGAAGACTTTTTGGCCCAAGAGAATCAGGGCAGGACAAGGCTTTGAGGTTTCTCAGAGGGTCCTTTGGACCAGGCATTTACTAATGTAAAAATAACAGAGGGAAGCCATGTTGAAGGCAATTTTGGATACTTTTTCCGTCACTGTGATCTACACACACGCTAGGTCACTGGAAACAGGAGAGGAAGCAATTGTTTTTCCCCGCTGTGAGCAATGGATTTGAACATGGCTCACACTGTTCTCACGCTGAGTTTTCTTTCCCTTTCCTTTCCCCATAACACAAGTGTAAACTGAGCTCATGAAAGTCCTTTGGGCACTAGAAATAACACAGTCTGTCCACAGATGAGCTGATTATCTTATTTCATTCTTTTTCCTCTAGAATTATCCAGAAGCAATCAATTAAGTAATGATAACTTCTTTAAACCAGAGAGAACTGAAACGTAACTGGTATTTATTTTCTCAATATTTTTGTTAGATAGGAACTCTGAGGAATATAGTAAAGTCAAAAAGAATCAAATAAAAATCAGCAGCAATCCTAGAACTGAGAGAAAACCATGTTTGTTACTAGTTTTATTTCCTTCCAGGCTTTGATATGGTTGCATAACTGGGATCATGCTTTAGCAATGGCGTTCTGCCTTTTTTCATGTTATTAATAATTAGCTACAAGACGTCTTATCTCAAAGACTTCATCTTCTCACATCCCATGAATTGTCTCTCCCCACCCCAAAATCTTTCTTTTGTTTTTAGCTGAAGATGGTATATAAAGTAATGGCTCAGTCCATTTTGGAGAGTTTTACCATTTTCTTGGGTATCTCCCATGTATACATAAGGTATACATATTAATAAACTTCTGTTTGTTTTTCTTTTGCTAATCTGTTTTTCACTACAGGAGGTCTTAGGCAAGAACTTGGAAGGGTGAGGGGAAAGTTTTTTTGTCCTTTCCTGCAAAACCATTACGTAATGGCAAAAGATCAGAGTAGAAGGACAAACTGAGGGGTTCCCCATCTTGGGACCAGGAGGAAATGGAGTATTGGGGAAAATGTGTTCGTAATCTCACAGAATTCATTCTCCTCCTTTACAAAGAGGCTTGTCTGTTCTGGTAGTGAGGAGCTAAAAAATAAGTGATAGAAAGATCTCTGAAGGAAAAGGAAAATGTAGTGAGAGCGGTATTAAGCAGTCCCACGAGTTTTAGTATATGGGCTTAGTATATGGGCCAAAATACATAAGTACTTAATATTGCTCATTTAAAAATTCTTGAAATAGAAAGTTTTTGGCTTCAGGCCTCTGAACGGAACGGGGGAAATGATTTAAAACTCCACAATAATCTCTTAGGAATGGTTGGGAGAGAATATCGCCCATGGAGACAAAGGACATTTCCCAAATTTGGAGAAGTCAAAACAAAGCCACGGTTCAAAACCAAGTACATAGACAATTCCGGTGACATCCTCATATTCCAGTTATCTTATTCTCCCTTTACCATTAGATACTGGGTTGGAGTTGGGAGTTGCCTTGAGAAACCACATCTGATCCTGATGGAAAGAGGTCTGTGTGGCATCAAAGGATCCAAGACTTTATCTGAAACCCATGCCTGTGCAGTGGCAGACTGTGGCAGAGACTGTTAGCTGCTCACCCAAACCCATTTCCTCTTCTTCCTTTTACACAAAAGGACTGTGTTTCCCAGTCTTCCCCAGGATGGTGTGGCCATGTGACTGAATTTTAGTCCACAGAATGTGTGTGGGAGGGATGTGACCGCTTCTAGGCCTACATCACCCAAGCCATCTAAGGTTATCCTCCCAGCCCAGGGATCCTTAAAAGCCTGTGGCTGAAGATGGGGAGACCTCTGACAATCTAAGTCTCTGACTTGCTATTTGGATTAGACTTTAGCACACCTCTCCAGACTGGAACCATCTTCAACCTTTCTGTGAGCAACAAGTAAACTGTTACCTTTGAGCCATTATTCATTTTTGGATCTATTTGTTATAGTAGTTACTCACTCTAAATGATTTAGGGAAGGACTTGAGAAATGGCAGAGAAGATGACTGGGCATCTCTAGGCCATCTCATGTCTTAATTGCTCACAGTCTCAGGTGTGGAGCAAGACCTGCTCTCTTTCAGCCATATTCAATATCATGGAGTAAAGTTGTTGCCTTTTTAGTGTTTTATGTGCATCAAATGTGGACCACCAACTCCCCCGCCCTCCAAAACCACATGTATTGGTTGTCTATTAGAAAAAAACTAATGTTTTTCTTGAAGGAGGGACAAGGATGCTAGGTAAGCAGAAATAATTTTGAACAGTACAATCTGAATGTACCAATATAGATAATTCTCTAACTTATATAGTATGATCACCTTAGTGTAAATATTTTTTTTAAGTGTGTGTGTATGTGTGTCTGTCTGTCTGGGGCAGAAAATAAACTTAATTTTCCATCTATTGTCTGAAAACTTAAAACTATATGTATTTATTTATTTTTAAAAGATCAACAGTTACCTTTTATGAGATAACATTGTGGGTCAATTTGCTTCCTACCTTATAATTTTAAGTATGAAAATCAATTTAAAAAAAACTCTGAAACAAGTGATATAGGACACTTTTTGTTACCTTACATAGTGAATGTGGCTTGTTTTGTCCTACTTCCCCAATTCTTCCCAAGGTTGCTAATAGAATCTGAAGAAAGAGTTTGAGTTGGATGGGAGATGATTTTGAAATTATTCCTAATCACTAAATCACTATTTCTGCCATCGTATATACAATCCTTCAAAATTATTTATTTTACTTTTAATTTTGTTTAATATATTTATATACTTAATTCTAATTTAGTAAAATTAAACATTAACTTAGTTCTTTCTACTCTGACCTGTGTTTCTTATTTTATTCACATTGTGTGGTCATCAAGAGTATGTTTTTTGAGTAGGTTTTTTTGGAATATAGTAATATATTTCCGAAGCTCTCTATTTGAGAATATTTTTTTTCATTGCCTTTGTATGTGAAAAAAACAACTTGGCAGACCATGGAACTCTTGGATCTCATCCTTTCCTACTCAAAACTCTCAAGATTAGTCCAATGTCTTCTGGCACTCAATAATGAAAAGAAAGCTAAGGCCGGGCTAATTGTTATTTCTCTGTAATTTTTTTCTTGCCCGATTGCTGAGAGGATTTTGTATTTACCGTTGAAATTCACAACTGCTGCCAAGATATTTCTAGGTATTGGCTACTTTTCATATACAGTATTCCATCAATTACAAGTTGCATTTTCTCTCTATTTTAACATCTAGGAAATTAGGATACACATTATAATCAATGATTAGAAAATCATTTTATGTCATAGTTCAATTGGCAGCATTTTTTCCTTTCATTCTGCACCTGAAAAGAATGGTATCTTTGAGCTGGTGGAATCTCAGATTTAATGAAACGATAAGCCATGCTTTCTACTAATATATTCTGTTTGTATGTGTCCTTTCCCTGCCACTGCTTTGACTAAAGAACCGCATATAACCACCAAGTTCATCTCTGTTACTGCCCTTTATCACCTTTATCTCTTTCACTTATTTCTCTGCCTTTTCTGTGCCATATGTGAATGTTAATATTACCCTTGTATCCTTTATTTTCCTGGATACATTTTTTGTTATATAACTATTTTTCGTGAGATATTTTTAAAATTAGTATTTTAATAAATTTTAATATTAAAAAAGAAAAATGATACTTGAACATGGTAATATTTCCTTATAGTACTGAAGGTATATTATATTAGCATAATGTAATCTTGACATACATGAATCTGCCATATTCTATTTGACTATTGTATACTTCTTATTTATTTATAATACTTTATTTAGCCATTCCCTTGAAATGGACTTTGAATTGGGTATAACCTTTTGCTATTATAGACAATGCTATAATAAACATCCTTGTACATAGGTTTTTCCATTTCCTTAGGGGTAACTATAAAATGATTACTAGAAGTGAAAAAAACAGTGTATATTTTAAATTTATATAGATGATGTCAATTGCCCTCCAATTAGTTTATAACAATTTTTGTTTCTGGCAATGGTCTTTGAACAAGACTTTTATCCCTGTTACTTGCCAGAAATGTATATTACCAAACTTACTGTCTTTTCCTACATTGAAATTGTGAAACACTATCAGGGGTTTTAAGACCCACTTCCTTAATTCTAAGGGGGAGAGTTTAAACAATTCTCAAGAATTTCTAATCTGTTGTTATTTGTTCATAATCAGTCTGTTCACATTTTTTTGTTCTAAATTTTCCCATGATATTCATGTTCTTATTAATTTGTAAGAGCTTATTATATTGATTTTTATGAAATAAAAATAGAGCAATTTTTAATGTTCTTGAAGTTTTATGATCTGTTTAAAGCAGGCTTTCTCCAATATTACTATTTAAAATAGATATCTTATTCTATAATTGCTACAGTTTCCTTTGTACTTCTGTAACTTGTATTCATCTAAAATATATTTTAGCATAAAGAACTAGATACAGATTTAGCTTTATGTTTTTCGTAACATAAAATGAATATTATAACATTATTTAGTTAAATAATCACTTTTTCCTACTGTCCCTACTGTCCTGATATTGAATAATGCATTTTTCCTACTTCTAAACTCTCTGTTCTCCTCAGCTGATATGCTGTATATTTCTGGATAAACATCAGCTCTAATTTCTATAGCTTTAGAATAGGTTGTATTATTTTGTATGAATGTTTTACTTAAATTCTCCACCCCCAAAATTTTCATGACTGCTACCAGACACCTCTTTTCCCTCCAATAATCACAATGATATTTACATTAGAATTATATTTGATTCATAGGTTCATTTATGGAGAATGTTATCCATATGGTATTAATTCATCTATTTAAAACCAGGTTTTATTTTTCTGGTTTCTCACCTCTTTTAGGTCTTTTAACAGTTTAAATAGTTTTTTCCAAACAAGTCTGTATTTCTTGTTATATTTATCTATAGTTACTTTGTGGGGTTTTTGTTGTTGTTGTTGTTACTTGTTAAAATGTGATATTTCCTTGTATTTTCTAACTTACCTGTGTGTAGGAAAACTATTGATCTTTGTATAACATCTTGTTAACTTATTATTATGCTTTACTTGGTTATTTAGTTGATTTTCTTGGAGTTTCTATGTATGTAATCATATTGTTGGCATATAGGAATAATTTTGCCCCCTCTATTTCAATATGTATATCTCATGTATCTCCTTCTATTCCGATTGCCCAGGATTTTTTCCAGTTGGTTAGTATGCGACTTACGTGGCTTTTAAAAATATTTTGGATGTCATTCCTGCATCATACGGCAGATTTCTTTTCCTCATCAGAATAGAAGGTATATGTGGTTCACAGTGAAACCTTATCATATCATGATTTAGCATATATTCCTTTCATTTTCATTAGCTTCCCCCAAGTTGATCACTCCTTGACTGACATTCTCTCCATCTACTTCTTTCAAAGACGGCTCATCTGAATCCTTTCCCCTAGGGTTGGCCTCACCTCATATTTTAGATTTTAGTAAAATTTTAATATTAAAAAAATATTTACGCTTAGTAAAATTCTCATATAGTACTAAGGGTGTATATTAGCATCATATAACCTAGACATACACAAATCTGCTACATCCTTTTTAACTACTGCATATTTATAATACTTCATTTAGTTACTCTTTATAAGGATGTAGGAAAGCATTGTTTAAATCAACTTGTGTATTATATTTGTTTTTTTAAAAAATAACTTATTTATTTGAGAGAGAGAGAGAAATAGCAAGAGAGCAGGAGCAGGGAGGAGAGGGAAGCAGACCCCCTGTGGAGCAGGAAACCCCAGATGGGGCTCAATCCAAGGACCCTGGGCTCATGACCTGTGCCTGAAGGTGGACGCTTAACTAAATGAGCTGGCCACATGCCCCTAGACCAACTCGTGTCCTGCCCACACCATCCGATGTGGCTGTTCTCACTCTGACACAGCTACTTAGGTCTTTTGCTAATTTGGCATCTAGACGCGTAAAGAAACACTGCATCCTCTAGGAGAACTGCAGAACTTTACACATGCTCTCAGGGCTCTTCTTTGATTTCACCCTGACTTTATTGTATTTGGCAGCTTTTTTTTTTTTTTTTTTTTTTTTTTTTTTTTTAAATAACCCAAGACCTGGGTTGTGACTATATCTTGGTTTCATGAGGATGGAGATTATTGTTTTTATCTTCTAATTTTTTTGCTATGAGTGATAGAAGTGAGGAGAAACTGAAATGATGCCACAACCCTCATTCCTAATGCAGCTGGTTCGCTTTATACTTTATCTTTTAATAACACTCTCTTTCATCTTATCTTGTGTGATAAAGTTTATGTTTTCGTATGTTTTATTGGGAACAAAGCAAAGCATTCTAAAATAGAGGTATTCTTCATTTTTCTTATTTATTTAAAAAATAATTTTTATAGGTTTCATTCCCTCTACCTCATTAGACCAATTTTTCTTTTCTTCTATGTTACAGATTTTTAAAAATATATAATAGCTATCTAGTTTGTTGTTTGCTTTGCTTATACTTGAAAGCGGGGAGAATTCACCAGGTCTTGCCAAGCAACAGACGGTCTATAATCTCTTTGATATTTTTATGGTTAATGTGGGGATGGGGTGGGGTGTTAGAATACACTGTTCAGGTTTTTTGCTGGAAATAACATAATGTTCTTAGCCCCCAGCTAAATGTGTAGTCTGGCAGGCATTTATCTAATGCAGCTTGGCTGGTTTGAGATGAGATTAACTTTGCTGTTGAGTGGTACATGTCTTTCTCTTACTAGTTGGTTCTCTAGTTTGCGTACCAAAGTTCTATAGCAATGTATAATTTTTAATTATACATTAATATTATGTATAATTATTTAATTATATATTAACATAATGTATAATTAAATGTATATATTATATATACATTATATATAATGTGTATATTATTTATATATATATATAAAATGTGTGTGTATATATGTATATACACACACACATATATATAAGACTGTTTGCTAGAGTTGTCTTTGTAGAGAGTAGTTCAGCCTCAGGTGAGCTAACACACCATTTTAACATCCACATCATAAAAGATCTTGATGGTCACTATAGTCCAAACAAAGTAAGCCAGTGAAATGCGAAACAACTGCCCTATCTTTTTGTGGTTGTTGGTATAAATGGCTAGCCTTGAAAAGGAATCCCAATGTTTTATAAATAATTTAAATCCTGCATTTATGGAATTTTAAAAGTTTTGAAAGGCTTACTCTATTTTATTGAATTTAATGGGGGAAATTGTAAGCTAACTCTGTGTTTAAAAAATGGGACTATTTGGAGCTGCTGGGTGGCTCAGTCAGTTAAAAATCTGCTATTGGCTCAGGTCATGATCCCGGGGTCCTGGGATCTAGCCCCATGCTGGACTCCCTGCTCAGTGAGGAAACTGTTTTTTCCTCTCCTTCGGTCCCTCCTCCCCCACCCCCCAGCCCTCATTTTCTCTTTCTCTTTCTCTCTCAAATAAATAAGTAAATAAAATCTTTAAAAAGTGTGACTATTTGAAGACTTGGACATTTTTTTCCCTCCTGAATAGCATGATTTTTTCCTCACAAACTTCTGGAAGAATTTCTGTTTATTCAGAAATGAATGATCTGGTTTCTTTCTTACCTCAGTTTTCTACCTCTTGAATTTGTTAATACTTCTTTAACCATTTTACTATTGTGTAATTTGAATTTACATCTGGGTTGAGCAAAAGGAAGCAAAAAAGAGAGGACTCTGGAGTCCTCGCTCTCACATACTGATTTGTGGTCTTGCATTTGTCTCACCAACATTTTTGAAAAATTTGGACCTCTTTCTCTACTACTAAGAATTATAAAAGGATCCTCTTATGTTTGGTGATGATATTTCTATTTCTCAGTAATTATAATACTTTCATCTGGGCTTTGAGATGTTAAAATCATTTACAGAAATGTCAGAGCTGGTGCACAAATATATTCTACACAACTCTCCTTTTAAATGGAAATTTTCATAACAGTTGAGTTGGTGCCTAATTTGATTCTCTGTCAGATGCCTGTGGTTTAGGGTAATCCACACCAGGCTTTTACCTCTATTTTCCCAAGTCATCAAACATTGTTTGAATGTGCAAGTTAGTCTAATTCTATATTCATTCGCTGAACTATAATGTCATTCTGAGAAACTCTGATACAAACGATGCCCTCCCAATGCCTCCTTATCTCTGAGAATTGAATTGGAAGGTGACATTCAACCTTGTCCATGTGGGCAAAATGGAGTACAGAACTGAAGTAATCAGCCAGGTATTTTAGATAAAACTAATCCACTATTGAGGAGAAAGTAGGAGTTTGAGGCTAGAATTTTCTAGCTAACTAGATAGCTAACTGCTCAACTCACCGGATAATTGGCAGCTCCTCTTTGTGGATGTAGGTGACTAGTCTCTGTCTTTTAAGTATTCAAATTCTTGGAATAAAATCTGTTTGAACTAGACTCTTTCCAAAAACTCTACACTATTCCCACTGAATTTAAACTTTTCTCCCTCTGACAGGTCAGTCTTCTTTCCTTTCAGCATTACTTAATTCAGCAAGAAGGGCTAAGTTGATATTTAAAGCTACTCTCCCTAAAATGCCTCCCATACCTTTAACAAAAACAGAAAAGAAAAGAGGAGAAAAGAAAAAAAAGAAAGGTTATTTTTTTTCTTTCAAGATTTATTTAAATTCAAGTTAGTTAACATATAGTGTAGTATTAGTTTCAGGGATAGAATTTAGTGGTTTATCAGTTGCATGTAACACTCAGTGCTCATTCCAAGTGCCCTCCTTAATGCCCATCACCCACTTACCCCATCCACCACCTGTCCCCTCCAGCAACCCTGAGTTTATTTCCTAGAGTTGAGAGTTTCTTATGGTTTGCCTCCTTCTCTGTTTTTTGTTGTTGTTTTGTTTTTGTTTTAAAATCTACCTCCTTCTCTCTCTTTTCTGGGTAGGTAATTCCAACATCTACAAACTTCATTATCAGTAAGATGTGTGAAGGAAAACCATTCTCTTTTCCTAGTAAGCCACACAAGTTAAATTTTTCTTGGGATTAAAAATGATCATGTGCGCATTTTAAAACACGCCTGCAGTTAGTCACTGAGATTACCAAGAAAATATAATGTTGGTTGATAATGAAGAGACAACCCGTATTTCCAAAGTATTTACCATTTAACTGGGGTTCAAGCCCAGATGGCATAAAGCCCAAGAATAGTCTCACAAATATGATTTTGCCAGACTAGTTTGAGGGGGAACATGTGGAAAATGGGTGAAATTAATTAGATCTTGTGGGCTGGAACGAGAAAGCCTTGGGAAATGATTTTTAAAAGCAAGTGTGTAGTTTACCTGACCAAAAAAAAAAAAAAAAAAAAAGAAAAAGAAAAAAAGAAAAAAAAAGGCAATTCTCTGTAAGCGGGGGTGGGGGGCGTGTATCAAATATAAAGTTTAGGAAAGAAAGAGGTCAGCCAAGCTATATGAAATCACAGAAAACAGAGTTAGTCTGAAACTATAGATGTGACCTCTAGGAAAATAAAAGAATTAGACCAAGAGATCAGGAGGAATTGCTGTCCTGTCTGTTTAATTCATATGGGTTTTCTGGTGGATTTAAGGCACACATTTCTGAGGTGTCCACTGAGCTGCATGGCCTTGCCACTTCCAGGACGCTGACATAAAGAGAACAGCAGATGCTGAAGAAAATTTACACTGATCTGGTCATAAATGCCTAAATGACAATTCCTAGGGGGTTCATGTTTTCTTCCTGTCTTGGGTCAACTTGAAACTAAGACACTTTATTTTAATTTCTTTATGGTATAAAACTATCCAGAAATGGATATCCTGGGACCCTTTTTTAGCCAATAGCCAACAGAGCAGCAAATCTGTTCAAAGATACCTTTGTTTTACATGATACATGCTTAGCATCAAACACCCTGAGAGGAACAATGAAAATCAGTGTAGCTTTTGAGAAGAAATGATCTGCTAACATTTTTGTGTATTGGATATTAAAAAGAGAAAAATTTTATTTTCTGTAATAGGAGTTGTAGAACAATTTACAAGAAAACATTTCCACTTAATTTTATCAACAAATGCAAACTGAAATGGCACGGTATATTTGAATGGCAGTAAAATTAAAAAATTTTTTTGACAAAATAAAAACAAACTACTCTATCCATAGAGGACACAAAGCTTAAATCACTGCACCTTTAAGTTTTCAACTCCAGAAATGCTGGAACAATCTGGCTATAGTCGATGATTCCATGTGCAACTACTATGTTTAAAATGCTGGGAGGAAACCAAGATGAATCATATATACATTCCACATTCAAGAGACCGCCGTACTAGTAGTCAAGTGAAAGCAAAAATAACTGGAAGGTAATTAAGCACTACAAGAAAGTACCTGGGACTGAGGATTCGAATATGTAACAGGCAATGATTTCTTTCAGCTGGGTAGATTCCAGCCAATATAATGATGAAAGTGATATTTCAGTTATACTTTGAATACTAAGTGCTTTTAAACAAACAAATGGGATAGAAATTACCTCCAGGCTGAGGGAACAAGTGTGTCTATTGGCTTCTTTCCTGTTTACCATCGTTAAGTATAGTACTTGGCACATAGTAGGTGTTGAGCAAATATTTATAGACTGTCTGACTGAATGCAGTAAATGGTTTACTTAACAAGAGCATACTGGAAGGAGAAAGGAGAACACAAGGTGGGGAAATCTAGGCCTTGAACGATACCCCAACATCGATAGTTGGATTTCAATTGCCAAGCAACAGTCACTGAAGATTTGTATTTTTTTAAATTGTGTCATTGAAGCAGGAGGAGATGAGCGACTGTGGCTTTAACACTGTCTTCTTTACATGGGTGGGAGTAGGTGTGTAGATAAAGGGGAAACATTGACAGTAAGGGAAGGAAGATTCCTCTCTGATGGATAAACTATAAAACGATTACACAGAGAATCGGATTTGATCAATCACTTTCTGTAGAAGAGGGAGTCTTGGGCAGTGGATTTGCTCTTCCGTGGGCAAATATATTCACGTTACAGAGCCTGACTTGATAGGATGCGTTTGAACACTCACGACTTGGTCTTTCAACCAAACTGATACTGTCATTAAATTTGTGTTTTTTTATGTCTGTGTCTGCCAAGTAGACTACACACTTCTGGAGGTCAGGGAACCAATCTTGCTTGACTTGGTATTTCACGTGTCTTCACATGCTTGAAGTTCAAAGTCTGGAACAACTATCCGAATAGTAAACTTCCCGTATTCTGATTTTCTGATGGCCCGCATGCATGCTTAGGAACAGAGAGCTGCTAAGTCAGCTAAAGGATTAGTCATGCCAAGAAGAAAAGAAGTTGGGTCTGTGTGTTTGTCTCGGTGAACTCTGCTGATTACGTCTTCCCATGACCAGGGGGAACTCCTTTCCCCAAATGCTAACAAAATCAGATTTCTGAGTTTGCACAAATCAGAGGCCCAGACTCTGGATCATCACAACTTTGCAAGGTAAATGCCATCTTGTGTGAGAGAGAGGAGGCATTTTCCAATGACATCCTGATCCCATCAAACCTGACCTTCCAAAGGGTTCCTATTAGAGATAGGGATTATTTTTATGTTAAATGAGAACAGAATAAAAAACAAAGGTACTTGAGTTCCAGAAGGAACAGCTGAGGCTAAGTGGGAACAAGACCTTTCCAACTATTGTCATGCACTTTTACCATTCTCTGAGTTTCACTTTTTGAGATGTTAAGAGACTGTCTTTTGGCCTGTAAGGATTTAAGAAACCTAAAGGAGGTGGGGGGGGGGGGGTTGGTCTGCGCTTGCTCTTTAATTCCATGACCCAGTAATTTTTTTGCCCACCTAATTTGCTTTTCGTGCTTTACAAATGAAGGCAAGCTTTACGAATGCATTAATAGCAAAACAGATGACAACTTTAGTATAAGGCCCCATTAGCCATGTCAGTATAAGCACATATACTGAGAAAAGAGAGCATTTTATTAAATATCACCCGAAGACAGCAGAATAGAAACCAACAGAAAGAAAAATGGTCACTGAAAAATTTAGTGCTGAGGAGCACACACTATATTTTTTACCATTTGCCATATTTACTGAAAAATCAATGGCAGATCTCCCGTAGTGTGACGGTGAGGTGACAAATTCTTATTATAGGTTAACATCCTATTACACCAGTTCATTTGTGTAAAACTTTCTGCTGGATTGGCAAATATTAGTAGCATTGTCAGGAGACAATAGCTAAGCTCTTCCAAGAATGGGAAGGAAAGGGGAATCTCTGAGAATGGTTATATTTAATTATTGCTTTCAGTTTGTGTAAATATTATACTCCCCCCAAAAAATGCACACAATCTAACATGATAGAACCAAAATTTAAAACAGATGAAGGAATGCAGTAAAGGGCAAGAATATTAGAAAGATATTAAGAAATTAGAATTGAGACTAGTATATGCATCCGATGTTGGGAGATTTTTATTCTTGTGTGAACGGGGCCATGTAGGTGGCTCTAAAATTTTGAGCAGCCAGCTTAAAGAAGACCCTATCAGCTTTATGATTCACAGTGCTTAATGAGATAAAAAACAAACCAGGTCATTGCTCATGAATATTCTAATTTTTTCCCATTCTACGCCCAGAGATAAATTTCTCTTGTGGATTCTCAGAGAGAGCGCTGGAACGTGGGAGACCGTATTCTTACAGTACTTTCACAATGAGCTTACTTATAATTTTCTACTACATAGCCTGGTAGAATTATACCCCAAAGCAACAAAGTAATAAATCTTTGGGGAACTAATAGGATGTGCTTGAGGGGTGAGGCTTCCTGCTGGAAAGGTATAATGAAAGACAGATTTTAAAGTATACTAAGGACTGGATGGGTTCTATATCCTCTTGAGGCTCTCTCTCTCTCTCCGTCTCTTATTTTCTTTTTTTATTTGAGCTTGAGATTTTTAAGTACCTGGCCTAGGTAACTGGCTAGCCTGGCTGAGCTGTACGCTTCCATCCTTAGTCCCTCTGGGAGTTGGATTAACCTACTTCTGTGAAAATTGAGGAGTGACAGAAACCTGTACCTGAACAGACCATTCTGCCTCCCCGCAGAGGCGACCCCACAGAGGCTGTGCCAACACGTTCCCTCAATAGGAACAGTCCCTTTAAAGATATGGAGAGACATCTTGGCCACGATGTTCACAGAGAACCAGATTCATTTGGCAGCATCATGTCAGGGAGTAAATAAAAACTGATTTATGTTCTCATAAAATTTTCAGTGTGAACTGACAAAGACAAATCAAATAGAAATAACTCCAATCTCTGAAATTTAAGTCTGAAAATTGATAGCGCAGACTCATCTCTGGGATGTAGAATTTCAGAAATTAAGAACCATGGGAATGAAAAGATCAAGGGAAGAAAACATATTCAAGCCTCCATCACTCTCTGCTGTCTTTTCTCTGAGCACCTGACACAGCCATCTTGGATCCCGATTTGTCTGCTTTATACTATCCACCGTGGAACTGGAGCCCTGTGATGAAATGATGCTGTTTGATCTACATCTTTACAACATTAGTATCAATTTTGTTTGTCTAATATGGGAGGGAAGTCAATATTGGTTGAATGAATTCATACTTTTAGGGCCATTTACGTAAGTACAAAAAAATTACTCTGCTAGTTTAGGAATAGCCGAAAGTTTTATTCATACATTGGTTAACTAATGAAATATTTTGTTTGTATTATAGATTCAGGATTGGGATTGAACAGGAAGAAAATTTAGGGGAGCATCTGACAAGTATAAGAGTCAAAAAGTTGATAGGAAAAAAAGAACCCTAACAATAAATAATCTTTGCTACTTTTGCTTATCATTTTTCACGTATTTGAAACAAAGCAGAACTAAAACGTTGTCACGCCCTTTGACAACAGATGCCATCCGGCGTTTAATTCTTGGCCAGTGAAGACGGGAACCTTGACTTTTGATGCTGGCCCAGTGTTGTCAGTGCAGAGGGGGCTTCCAAACCCAGAAACAAGGCTTGGCGGCGGTGAGTTGGGTAGAGCGTTCAGCTCCATAGGTGACGTCTGGATCTGGGTCTGGGAATTAGGCACATTTGCCCTGATTCTCAGCCGGTAAATGGGTATCCTCCCGACAGTTTCAAAGTGGTTCTGGCCGTGTTTAACTTCTCTCCCTGTGGGGGGCTAATCTCATAAAGATTTCAGCCACACCAGCAACAGTGTCTGGGGTGTAATGATTGCTTTGAAGTTTGTTTGCTCGCCAGTGCATTTAAAGCGTTTAAATGTTCCAGGAATAGGATTAGATGCCCCAGTGAATTCATTTCATTTACCCCCAGCAGTGGTTTCCCGATGCTACGAGAGGTTTACATGGTATCAATTTAGAGGCATGCTGCTTTTGAAGATTTCCCCCTTCACCCTCTCAATTTTCTACCTCTCTCAAGGTCTTGCCTAGAAAAATATTAGGGGTCAGGGCTCAATAGAAAGGGGCATTATTGTTATGCCTTGAGGGCGTGCTAAAGATAATTTTCCGAATCATCTGCTGAAGTGTTGTTAGCTTAAAAAGGAGAAAGAAGAAAATGAGAACAAAATTAAGGCTACTTTAAACTTGCGCAAAAATTAAACCACCGTGCAGCCCCAATCTCTGGGTCAGTCACGCCTTTTAGAAGTGGAGAATTTTGAACCTGAATCAGTGCACTAGCACTTCCTCACAGATCACCTTTTTCCGGCTTTACGCTTTCGAGTTCCAGTGACAATGTACCTTCAAACACCCCCCATACTGTCTTTGAAAATAAAAAGTTGACTTGCAGTGGGCCCTCCATGCCTAGCATGGTTTTTATAGTGAATCATGGCACACTGACTCACCATACAAGAAAACATAGGTTTAACCTCTATCTCTGTGTACATGGAAGGAAAAAAGTTCTCCTCAGCTACTGTGTCCACTGCCATGACTTCGGGGACCAGCAAGATGGAGGATGTCTGGTATTTTACATGTGGAAAATGTTCTTGGAACACGATCTTCACGTTGTGGAAGTATTTTACGATTTTTTACCGTCCACACTCTCCTAGGTAGCTCAAATGATATATTGTAGCTAAAGGGAAATTTTGATGTCACAGAAATTGGGGGGATATTTTTAAACCAGCACTTGTCAGATTCAGCTGTGCCTCTGCTCTCCTCAGAGGTTGGATGTATTTCTTAGACATTTGGGTTGTTATGTTTTTTCTTAAAAAACAAAGCAGAAGTAAGACATACTCATTTTAGAAAACTTGAAAAAATAGGAAGTTATAAAGAATAAAATAAAAATTACAGGTACATTTCTATAATGTGAATATAACCACAATTAAGATATTGAGGTATTTCCCATTTTTTCTATGTATATGTTTCCATAATTATGATCATGCTATAAATAAATGCTTTCTTAATGTAGGTTATAGCATAAGCCTTTTTCTAAGTCATTAAAATTATTATTAAATTTAGTGACCGGTAATTTTAGTCACTAAAGAGAATATTTCATTAGATGAGTATACCATAGTTTCTTTCTCTTTTCCTTTTTTTTTTTTTTTGGTGTTGTTGTTGTTAGACATCTAGAATTCTCCCAACGTCTCAGTATCTAGTTTCTATGTGGTTAGAAATATTTCTAGTGATTGTATCAGGATAAATTTCTATAGCTGGAATTACTGGGCCAAAAATTCTGAACATTTTAAGGATTCTGATATATGTTGTCCAATTGTTTTTCAGAAATGCTGTGTCAGATTATGAGTTTTAATATTTTAAAATATGCTTATTAACCTTTTCTTCATGTTCCTTGTCCAAACTCCAGTCATTTGCCTATTTTTTCCTTTGAGGATGTTTGTTTTATTCTTGAGTTTTTTAAAAAGCTCACTGTATTGGGGATATGTGTTTGTTAGAAACACCTTTCCCCAGGATGAAGATTATTGGATTTTGCATCTCCTATCACATTCTTATCTTGCTGCCTTAGCCTCTGAATAAACTTGTTTAAATGACAGATGTTTGAACTTACATAGATTAGTAATATAAAAAAGAATTTTGTACTTAGAAATTATTATAGTTACTGTTTCAGTGTTATGGAGAACCAATCACAAAATTACTAAAGGTATGACAAAACATTTTCTAAGGGAACTAATTTGGTTTTTCCTGGTTGCTCATGCTTCCTCCATTTTCCCCCAGCATCCCTTGCCCCCCATTACCAACCTTATCTCTGTTTTTCCCTGAAGGAGAAAAGTTTTCTTTCTTTAAAGTAGAGTGAGCAATCAATTGATCTTCTTTCCCCACTGTCTGGTTAGATTACCTAGGGAACTGCTGCAGATCTTTTAGAGTGTGGTTTCCTTGCCACACACAAAGAAGCTCTGCATCCAGACCCTGCTAGTATCACTCTGCTTGATCCTATTTTAAGGGACTTGCAGCCTTCCATACTTAGTGTTATGGCGCATAAGCAGCCAAGCAATGTGGCTTGATATTCTGTATTCTGATCACACTTTTGTTTAGTTTATTAATCTTTGTGGAGGTACATCTCTACATATTTCATTCATTATGCCAACAATGAATTGTATCATCTCTCACTGTAGTTATTTTA
The DNA here is from genome assembly GCF_009829155.1 of Mustela erminea. Classification (NCBI taxonomy): domain Eukaryota; kingdom Metazoa; phylum Chordata; class Mammalia; order Carnivora; family Mustelidae; genus Mustela; species Mustela erminea. Next base: position 57,505,604 of record NC_045618.1, on the reverse strand, counting down.
TAGTTATTATATGCTTAAGGAATATTCTAGATAGTAGCCAGTTTTAATTTTCTTTCTTTCTTTCTTTGACCCAAGAGATGTAAGAGGGAACTGCTTTGGGCCTTGAGTTTAGAATTTTTCTTTTCCAATAGTCAACACCAATTCATGATCAAGATATATTTTATCCTCACTTGAAAACTGGACTTGGGGGATGCCTGGGTGGCTTAGTTGTTAAGCGTCTGCCTTCGGCTCATGTCATGATCCCAGGGTCCTAGGATCGAGTCCCCCATCGGGCTCCTTGCTCCACAGGGAGTCTGCTTCTTCCTTTGCCTGCTGTTTTCACTGCTTGTGCTTGCTATCTTGTTCTCCCCCTCTCTCTGACAAATAAATAAATAAAATCTTTAAAGAAAAAAGAAAACTGGACTTGGCATTTTTGCTGGGCACTTATAGAGAATGAATAATGGACAGCCTAGAATAGATACTCCGATACTAGACAATTCGAAATATCTGGTGCCTCTCCTGGGGTTATTTATTTTCAATGCTTTTAAAAAATGATCATAATATGCTCATTTGTGTAATTACAAAAGTACATTAAGTTTATGTTTTAGGGTAAAAAGGCTTGTTTCATGGCATGACCTATGGGAGAGATTATGGAGGTCTTCAACTGTATACACTGAAGGAAAAAAACACCACTTAAGCTAGGCTCTGCTTCCTAAACAAGTATTTAATCTCCTCATTAAAGATATATGAAACTAAAAATCAATGAGCTCCAGTGGTTAGAGCTTTTTAGTGGAACTAATGGATACACCTTGTCTAACATTAGGAACTTCACTTGTGGTTTACAGCTATACATGAGGAGAAAACATGAATCTAGAAATAAGGTCTCTGGCCAGGGTAATAATTGGGCTGTGAGTTCTGGATATGCAGGCCTCATAAATATATAACGTATGGAATAATGTATTGCCAATTCACATTCTCTTCCATTAAATAGATATAGTGAACTCTTACTATAAAGCTCAAGATTAAAGTCGGCAAAATTCTGCTTGGATACATGCCCTATTGAGCCCCATTAGAAAGACTCTTAACTGTGCAAATTTAAACCTCTGACATGCTGACATCATGAACTATTTAAACTGAAAAATATTCCACAGGACTTGTTCGCAGATATAAAAAACAGACTTCCTTTCATCAAACAAGTACAAGTAAAATCCTGGCATGTTTCAGGTAAATAGTAGCCTGGTCATTCGGACAAACATCCAGAGGCTGAAATGAATCTTGTATAAACCACCTCATCAATAAAACCAGAGAATTCCTAAGAAAATCTTAGAGCATTTATTACCTATTCATCCTGCAATGAGATTTATAAATTTGTCTGTTGTTTGAAACAACGCAAGAAAAAACGACGAGCACGTTATATAGATTGATTATAAGCTCCATGAGGCCAGAAACGGAGTCTGTCTATTTCAAAACCTCAGCCGGCACTCACTGCAGGCTGAGCACTCACAGTATAGTTAAGTAAGTGAATGAGCATGGAGAAGGGAATGTATGCAGGCTGGCCAGACTGTAAACGAAGACAGCAGGCCGCTTTGGAGCGTGAGCAGTCTGTAGGATACCATTGCACATAGTCCTGACTCAATTCATTTTTTTCGATTTTTGCCTCATTCATCTTGTTGGAGATACATCTGTAGATATTTCATTCACCCTTTTGGAGCTCTCAGAAAGAAAGGACACAGCTAACTGCAAAACTGTACTAAATTTGCAACCTGAACAAAGGGACTTGCTTTTCATTCTAAGCATACAGCCAGGTGTCCGGTAAGAATTACAGAACAGATGTCTCCTGGACAATGGAGAACAGAATTCCACACAGCCTTGTAGTCCAAGTCCCTTTTCTCAGAATACTAGGGAAACTTCTATCACCACAGGTGCAGAAAGCATTAAAAGAAGTTTATCAGAGGGCATTTTTAAGAAGTCCGAGTGAATCGAAGCTTTCGTACTCCGAACACTGCGCAAAATACCGAAGCAGACAACACAGAATTAGGAAAACGAAAGAAGAGACTCCACACGTAGAACAGAGATATGACCTTTGGCCCTACCAGTGAAGGTTTACACCAAAACCTAGTGCAGAGTTCACTCAAACCCACGTGGTACCTACCTATCCTTACTTATACCCATAGTCATTTCTTGGTTTTTCTCCTGACATTCAGCAATCTATATGGTGGATTTCACAGAGCAGGCTCAGTCCTTTTAAATGAATGCTTTTGCTGTTTTTGCAACATGCCAGCCTTAAAGGATCCCTTTGGCCGAGAGGACTGAACTCTTAGACCTAAATGACATCTTCATCATTATTGTGCTTTCCCAAAGGGAGTAATACAGGTGAGCACACCCTTACAATCCGCGCATAATGAGCTCGTATAAAGTGGCATGTCATGATGAAACACCATTCAGAAGCATTCATTATAGGAAAGCCATCCTGAGGATCACCAACTCAATGGGGGCAGCTGCCTGGGCTTCTTCAAAAGTCATCGTAAGTGGCTCCCAGATCCTCGGGTCATTTTTCGATATCAGTGGGCAAAATTATACTCACCTAATGACTCAGCATGAGAGAAGTTTTGAATCTCAAAATAAGGAGTACAGAAATTGAGTGGAGGCCTGGCTTACCAGAAATATCTAGGGATTGAAAAAATAAAAAAGAAATATCTCGGGATTGAGAAAGAGCTCTTCTTTGTGATGTACATGAATTGATCAAACGTTTGTGACGAAGAGGCTAAGTTCCTCCTATATTACTTTCATTTTATGGAATCTAAGGAAAGCAGAGAGCAGAACCTTCTTGCCAAGAACATAACATCCCAACTAATAAAATACCCTATCTTCTCCCAATCTTAATGAATTCTGTCTGCGAGATAACCAAGAAAAAGAATGAAACCTGTTTTTTGACTCCTAGATTAGTGGTTGTGTTTGTGTGTGTGTTTTTTTAATGAGTTTATGTGATTTTATGATGGCATTTTTAAGTCATTATGCTTACTAACGACTGTTCTTGTTTTATGTTTTATAACCTATTCAACTCTATAAATTTTATTTTGATAATTCACCCTAAGGCAATTCAAAGCCAAATATATAAACCAAATGCATAAAGTACATATTATTGCTGTGAGGGCATGTTTGTTTGGTAAAGAAGACACGCCTGAGTACGGTAAATGATTGCCATATGGGGTGGAAAGAGAAAACAATTGTCCATAATTTTTAAGAGAGGAGTCATGGAAAGGAGTGAGGGTAGACATTGCTCATCATGAAGTATTGAAAAGGGGGGAAAAAAAGTAGCTTTTAAAGCTACTCAGTCTATAAACAGTGGGTTTATTGGAAAAACTCAGGGAGTTGTGTCCCCCTTTATAATCCCACTTTAGCAAGACTGCTTGCTGTTTCTTGAGCTTTGTTTTTACCATCTCCTCTACACTGAAACTGGCATTTAGGTCTGAGCTCCAATGTTATCTTGTGAGAGGGTCTTTCCTGAGGAGCCTATGTAAAATAGCGAGGATAGCTTTCTACTTGGCGTGCCTTCATCCTGCTTCTTCCTTTGTTTCTCTGCATCATACGTACTTTATAAAGTAATAAGAAATATATATAGAAGATGTATATTTATATGCAATTTATATATTATATGTATTTCTTTAGTGTTTACCATCTCTTACTATAATAAGTTGTGTGAGGAGAAAATGACTTCGATTTCTTTTCTATTATCTTTTTGGTACATTAAACTTTGCGTGGGTATAGCAGGTGCCCAAAATATTTTGCTGAATGAATGAAATTATGGACAGATGGCAATGAAGGGTTCTTAAATAAAATCTTACTGTTTAGAAAATAAATGTACACTTTATAATACATTCACAGCAAGCAAAGTCCCTGTTTACTCATATGTTTCTTTGATGGCTTAACATGCAACCTTCAACAATAATAATTCATATCAGGAAAATAAAATGCATATTCTAATTATAACTTAGAGTTCTTTTGCATTAGCAAAAATTACACTTTTTTTGGAAAAGAAATATTAAAACATTAACGTTATTAGTCGAAGAGAAATACACAGTAGAAACATCTGAGAATTGAATACTGTTAAAAAAAAAATGATGTGCTTCTGGGTGGCTTAGTTGTTAAGTGTCTGTCTTCGACTCAGGTCATGATCCCAGGGTCCTGGGATCCAGCCCTGTGTTGGGGTCCCTGCTCATTGGGTAACATGCTTCTTCCTCTCCCACTGCCCTACTTGTGCTCCCTCTCTTGCTGTCTCTCTCTCTCTCTCTGTGTCAAATCAGTTAATAAAATCTTTAAAAAAAGATGATGTGCTTCTTTGCCAGAATGTAATTATTATTAATTTATTTTTTGTAAGAAAAATATGTATATATAATAGAAATATTAGATAATATTGGAAACACTAAGAAAATGTAAATCACATTTTATTTTGTCATCAGAGGTAATTAAAGTGAATGTGATACATACCTTATATAAGTTTTTGAAATGAGAGATTATTTATAAAGAATTGATATTATGTTTCCTGAGTATTTTGAAACCTGATTCTTTTTTCTATTTAATCATATATCAAAATATCTTCTCATATTGTTAAATGTTACTCTACATGACATTTTGATAGCTTAATAGTATTTCACTTTATGGATGAAAATTATTAATCCTGCCAGTCCCCTATTATTGGACATTTACATTATTTATGGCCTTTCCCTGTTACAAACAAATTTTAAAAACTGTTCATAAGATAAACCTTTATACCTACTACCCATGATTGTCTCCTTAGGATGAATTTCTACAGGTGGAAATTCTAGGTCATAGGAAGCATATGCTTTTCATTTACTTTATACTTACTCCAAGCTATTCCCCAGAAAGATTATAGCACGTTAATCTTTCTACTCAGTATACAGAGTGTAAGAATAGTGATTTTAGGTAATGTAGAGAAAATGCTGATATTTTGACTGCTAAGATCAAAGTTTATTTTCAAATGAAATTGTTTTTATTTTAAAAATTACTTTAAGTCAGGCTCCTGGTAGAAGATAAATTCCCTGAGGGCTTAGGAGTCAATGGCTGCTTTGTGTGAGTTCTGGATTAGTTGAACGGTCACTGAAACCCATAGAGGTCAGGAGCTTCAGTGGTTCATGAATATAATTATCAAAGAGAAAATACTAGTGTAAAGTTGTTTGCATTGCTGTGATAGGAACCCATCTTATGTAAAGTTAACTTTTCTCATAAGGAGTTTGTGTGTGTCAATTTTTTAGCAAAAGTTGAAGGGAGGTTTGGGGGGTCACTGTGGAGCAGCATTTGAGTGGATAAATAGAGAGATAGGAGCCCAAGAGAAGTGAGGATCATGAAAATCAAATCCTTAGAAACGTGTTGAACTCTTGGCCAGGAGCTTGTATTTCCCATTCCACTGGGACACTGGAGACATGGCAACAGTTGAGTCAAGTTCATTAATATCCCAGAGACATGGAGGCTCACACCTGATAATCTAGCTTACATATTAGTAAACTCTAGATAGCATTTTTGAAAATCTCTTAACATGAATATTAAAATGGTCACAGGAAACAATATTCAAAGTCAGTTCTGTTATTGTTGCCATGAGATTAAGCATAGTGAGTAGAGGGGTGCCTGGGTGGCACAGATGGTTAAGTGTTGTACTCTGGGTTTCAGTTCAGGTGGTGATTAAGTTCCTAGTCAGGCTCTGTGCTCAGTGGAGAGTTGACTTGAGTTTCTCTCTCTCTCTCTCCCTCTGCCGCTCCCACTCATGCCTTTTTTTTCTCTCTCTCTCTCTCTAAAATAAATAAATATCTAAAAAAATAGTGAGGAGAATAGAACCTCTTAATTCATGTTTTCTATGGGTCATGATAAGATAGACAAAAGGATTGAGTGACTCTACGGACAGATCAGCATGAAGAAGCTTAAGCTTGGGCAGGATTTACCCGATTTAGCAAATATATATATTTCATATTTAGACAAAAACTTGTTTGTTTCTCTGAAATTCAAATTTGGCTGGTGTCTTGTGTTTTATTTGGCCAGCTTAAGCTTGGTTTTCTTATAAGGATGAAGTAAACATTCAAGAGATGCATGAAATGATAACAATATGAATTCTATTTAAAAAGTACAGAACATTCTAAATCAAAGTGGTAGATTCAAGTTCTTGCAGATGACAGTCCTATGAGATTGGGATCCAACGTAGCTGTTGTCTTTCTTGATTAGTTATCTCACGAGCCAAGCAAACTTTATGTAATTCCTAAATTGGGATTCATAAGTATTGGCCTGTGGCTAGGCCAGTACAGATGTGCAAGACCCTGAGGCCAAGGGATATAACTACTTTAAGGGGAGACCTGCAAAACTTTGGTTGTATTGATCTCTTGAAACATAAAATGCCAGATGCTCATGGGCTCACTGCATCCGCAGGACAGATGAAAACCTCAGAATTTCTCTAATATAACTGATACCAGTACCCAAACAAATCACCTTCCTGGTTTTGCTCAATGTTTAGATCTCTTGCCCTTGTAATGTTGAAGAACGTAACTGCCATTCTTTATCATTATTATTTATAATAAGTTGTCTTGATAAGCCACCTGCCAAAAACAATTTTATCAAAGTATAATCTGTTAATCTCTACCTTTTTTTAAAAAAATATGTTATAGCCTAGGAATTTAACACATTGCTTTGGTTTTGGAGTTAAAGAGACATGGGCTGGAGACCCTACTTTACCACTTCACCTACTAAAATTCCATATTTAGGTATATACTCAAGAGAAAGGCATGGTCATGTTTCCACAGACACGCGTAATAACGTTTATGGCAACAATATAGATCTTCTTTGCAATATTGTAAGGATTAATAATAGATAAAAACTAGAAACAAAATGTCACTCAATAATCATGAATGTATGTCAACAAAAATAAAGGATCTAGAGTTATGTGCAACAACATGGTTAAACCTCACAAAGACAATGTTGAGTGAAAGAATCCAGGCACAAAAGAAAATGTATTGTATAATTCCATTTATGTAAAGTTAAAGAAAACAGGCAAAAATAAACTAAGATTGAGAGATGTACAGTTAGGCATAAAGGTTAAAAAATCCAATTTCTATAAGACTTTTCATAAAATCAGCATAATGACTATGAAAAGGATAATGGAAAGGAAGGGGGTAGTGATTGGGAAGGGAAATGAGGGGGCACATTTGGGGCACAGGCAACGTATTAATTCTTGATGTAGTGTACAGGTGTTTGGTTTATGAAAAATCATTGAGCTGTACATTTTTGCTTCCTATGGCCTTTTTGTGTGTATATTTCACAATAGAAAAGTTTAAAAATTAGAACAAAACAAACTTCAGCCCAGTTTGAATGAAATGGTTGGCTCTTTTAGTTTATTGGAGCATGAGTTAATTACATATTCCCACATTCTACTCATGACTGTGAAAAGTGTCTTGAATGTCTCTCTAATATTAAAAAAGTGATAAGTCGAGTCACAAAAACAGCATCTTCAACGTATCTTTTTTTTTTTTTTAATTTTTTTTTTTTTTAAAGATTTTATTTATTTATTTGACAGAGAGAAATTACAAGTAGATGGAGAGGCAGGCAGAGAGAGAGAGAGGGAAGCAGGCTCCCTGCTGAGCAGAGAGCCCGATGTGGGACCCGATCCCAGGACCCTGAGATCATGACCTGAGCCGAAGGCAGCGGCTTAAACCACTGAGCCACCCAGGCGCCCCTTCAACGTATCTTTTATATAAAAATAAGACAAAAGAGAAGTATCACTGATGAAATTATAAATTATATTCATATTTGATTTTTTTCTTTTTTCCTTTTTCTTTTTTAATTTTTTAAATTAACATGATGTATTATTTGCTTCAGGGGTACAGGTCTGTGAATTCATTTTTGGTTTTAAAGCATCTCTTCAAAATACTGTTTGGGATTCTTTCAGAATAATAAAACTAAATGTGTCGCATAGAGCTATTATTTAGCAATTAAGTTTTATAAGGCACCCCAACCTAGGCCGTTATTCAATATTATTAGCAATATATAAGCCCAAGTTCTATTGAACAAAATGTATTACATGGTTTCTGACAGTAAGCTATTAATTTTAGTAGAGGTAGTTAGAAACTTAAAACTTCAAATCCTGTTTTCTTCTTTCTGATAAGGTAAGTCAAACAGATGAAAAGCCTACCAAAACCCACGAGCTGCGTTCAAACCCTCGCTGTGCAAACACTTGCATGAACACGTATACATTTAAGTGTTTTTTTCCCCCTTTCTCTCAAGTCTTGTGACAAGGGCAATGCCACCGGCAAACTGTCTCTGGCCTTTAGCACGAGCTCCGCTGCTGAGACAGAGGTAGGGCCCCATCCAAGCACCAACACGGAGTGCAAAATGGAAGGCACCTAAAACAAATCTAGGCTCTTGCCAGAAAGAAGAGGCAATGAATGTCAAAGTCAAAAAACATGCTCACCACACATATATGAATCAGTCTTCTCTTTTCTTTGATACACATCCTTTAGAGAGACAAAGGCCACGGGCTTCTTCTACTTCAAATTATTGATATATTAGTATATTCAGGGACTAATAACCCCCTTGTCTACCAGCTCACGGTGCAAGCTCTCCTGAGCCCAAGGCGTTCTCCTTAACCCCACTTTGACAGAAGTCCCTGGTGATCTGCTGTGACGAAGGAGAACATGGTGCCTCAGTGGCAATCCTGCCAACTGGGCCAGCTCTACCTGCAGAAGGAAGAGTAAGTCCCAACTCCTCGTTCCCATTTAGCTCAATGTGAAAGGACTGCAGACTACACATTTGGTCCCAGACTGGCCAGAGGAGACAACATGGTTACCACTGATTTCTCCAAACATTTTTTTCTTCGATTCTTAGCCCGGCTGTATTGTGTTTGAGAGATCTGAATGACAATACAGAGGTCGGAAAGACACTCAGATTCCAGTACATCAGACCATAAGGACACAAACAAATCTCCCTTTACCGGTTTCCATTGACGCATGAAGAAACCCATTATTGGGCCATTTGTATGTTTTCTCTAAAATGGCAACCCTTGGCAGTGATGTCTTGGTAATGATATGTTACAATGCCCTGCAAAGAGCTCATCCAGGAAAAGGCCGTGGAAGTGCTGTCTCCCTCCTGTTTGGAGAAAGGTCAAACTCGTGTCGCTCTTGCTGACATGGCATGAGTACTAATCTCTGTGCTTCGTCGTCAACCAGAAATGGAGTGGGCACATTAGACAGCTTGTTCAGGGTTCCTGACTGCACTAATGGTAAATTAGCTCAGCACCGCACAGGCACAAGCAAAAATCCCAGTTTAGACTTTCTTGCCTAAAGTACCGTAATGATAGTCCTAAGGCCTGTCATTACTTCTGAAATTATAGTCAAATGCCTATGATTTGGCAGTCTACCAGAGGATAAAGACACTTTTGTTGGGGGCAGGTTGGCTAGATCATTCTTTACTGTAGGGATGTCAATGAAGACCACCTGAAAAAAACAGAAAAGAGGGCAAATGAAAATGGAAAACCAGATTGGAAATGTTTTCTGAGCTTCTAAGTTGTTTGACCATTTAGAGTTATTGATTCTTTATGTGACAATAACTCCGGGCATATCTTAATTTAGGTTCACCCACATGTGATGACTTCCTCTTTGATTTTAACTTGAGAATTCTTATAAGAATGGTGTACATGGATAATTGAAGATGTCGTTGTCCTGGAAGAGTTCTATTCTTTAGATCAGACAATTTTAGGTAATGAACATCAATCTACTCTACTTAAAATATGCCATCCAGTTTTGTTTACTTTTGTTTTTCTTTCTTTTTTTTTATATTACAAATAGTGTTCAAATAAGATATTTATATGTATTTTTTAGGCTTCGGGTTTTTTTTTTTTTCCTTCTTCTTCTTCTTCTTCTTTTTTTTCTACTTTGTAACAGAAAAGGAGCCAACCCTTCCCTTTCTTACATTTTGGTCGTCATTTTTATTGCACACTTTGCCTCTCTAAAGAAATAATAAACAGTGTTTGGAGGGAGTGTGTTCTGTATGGTTAATCCATTCTTGCAGTTTCCAAGCCATTTTTATCAGTATTTAACATTCTATTTTTTTTTTAATTTCATATTTGAGGAGAAAATTATAAATACAGCAGTGGAACAGCATTTTTTTTCCTATTTGCTTTCTTTTAATTTATGCATAATATTCATATGTGTCCAAAAGTTATTAGTGGGTGTTACATTGTGTGACTTGGGAGATCTGTATCATCATGGTTCTCCTTCGTAATCATAGTCTGATATTCCATGACAGTTTGGAAGGAAAAGTTCTCAACCTTCATTACTGTTATTATATCTATCACATGATGTCAAATCCTTAGGTCACAGCTTGGTTTAACATCTATAAATAAAACTAAGCATTAATGTTTTGTAGGAAAGTGGAGTGTTACAGCATCAGAAGAAAAAGAGGAGAGGCTAAGACTGGTTCCACGGTGGAAAATGACAAGGAAGAACAGATTGTCCCTGATTTATAAGGGCTTGGCGTAGGATTTTCTGAGTTTATTATGGTGCAAAAATAATATGCTTTCAGTAAAAACTGGACTGTGACTTTTGAATTTGGAATTTCCCCCTGGGCTGATGATACAGGGAACAATGCTATCGTGATCCTGGGCACTGGAAGCCAGCTGTGGCTCCCAGTCAGGAGGGTAAACAGACGAAATGCTTACAACTATTCTATACCCATGCAGCCTTTCCGTTTTATACTTTTAGTGCAGTATTCAGTAAATTACATAAGCTGGTCAACACTTTATTGTAAAATTGGCTTGCATCCAATGATTTTGCCCAGCTGTAGGCTACTGTAAGCGCTCTGAGAATGTTTAAGGTGGGTCAGGTTAAGATATGATGTCAGGTGGGTTAGGTATATGAAATGCATTCTTGACTTAGAACATCTTCAACCTAGGATGGGTTTATGCCCCCCCAAAAGAGGAAATCTGTATTCACTTACAGTTGAGGTGTGGAAAAGGAGTAATTTAGTTCTTGGCTGTTGTTACTGAGTCCTATGACCTAAATAATTTAGGTGGTTTTTTTTTTTAAAGATTTAATTAATTAATTTATTTATTTGACAGAGATCACAAGTAGGCAGAGAGGCAGGCAGAGAGAGAGAGGAGGGAGTAGTCTCCCTGCAGAGCAGAGAGCCCGATGTGGGGCTCAATCTCAGGACCCTGCGATCATGACCTGAGCTGAAGGCAGAGGCTTTAACCCACTGAGCCACCCAGGGGTCCCTAATTTGGGGGTTTTTCAATGATTAATAGAGCCTTGTAAGGGTAACAATTAAACACAAGAAAAATGTTCTAGTAAAGAATGAGAGAGAGAGAGAGGGAATAAGAGAAAGGAACACATTCAAGACACTGTTTTTCTTGCCATTCTTTGGTGCCTGCTTGGTTTTATAGTACTTGGTGGTGACCAGCTTTTTCATATCTGTGAAATACTAAAAGGAGACCTCTATAAAGCTTTAAGCCATTTCAGGAATTCGTGCGTGCTATTACATTCAATCTGGGAGGTACTTCAAGGAAGCTCTGAGTATTTTGCTTTTTGCCCTCTGTCTTTAGGGGCAGCGTAATAAAATGGCTATAATAATAGGGAAAGGAAATGGGGAAGAAGTCATGTGACCAAATGACTTATGGAGAAACATGTTTCCCTGGTGTTCGTATTCATTTATCTCTACTGTATAATGCATTTTTCTTGTTTTACTGGGTAATTAAACCTTCAACACTCCCAAGTTTGTGAGGAATCTGAATCCCATTATGGGGAGATGCCTGAGTTTGATTCCCTTATATTATTATCAGGAGTTGGCCTCGTTCAAAGGGAATGCTTTTGATAATGTTTGGAGAAGTCTCTAAGTAGAGTCCCTACTCTGGGCAAGTTAAGCACTGTCACATGTCTTGGCAAGGTTTGCTGAACTTTTAGGTTAATTCCTACAGCTGTTTCTTCCCCCTCCCCACCTAAATTTTGTTTTAAACTTATTGCCTTGTCTGCTTCTTAGTAGAGCAGGATCATTTTTCAGAGGTAGAGCTATTCTTTTCTTTCAAGTTACATTTTTATGAAAAGGAAAAAAAGAAGAATCCACATCAAAGCCCTTATGGGAGAGACCACAGGTTTTCTGCATGTGTCTCCTCTAGTAGAACAGTAGTCTGATACCAGTCCTAAAAGATGAATTACTTAAAAGTTACACTTTCTATTCTGACCCTTTGGATTTAAAGTCTACGTTTGTGTCATGTGTCTTTAATCTGAAACGCACAGCAAGGATCATAACTCACTTTCATTCGTTTTCTGATCTAGGGAAGAGGAAGCTACAAACTTCTGTTTTGAATGTTGCTTCTCTTTGGGGATACTTCTTCGATCATGAATCTTTGTTCAATGTTTTGAAATCATACACATGCAAAATAAAATGGTTCTAATTTTTTTTTTCAGAAAAATCACCTAAATTGTCAGCCATGTGTCTTACCTGCTTACGAATTTACTCTTTTTTTTTTTTAAAGATTGTATTTATTTATTTGACAGAGAGAGACATAGCAAGAGAGGGAACACAGCAGGAGGAGTGGGAGAGGGAGAAGCAGGCTTCCCGCCGAGCAGGAAGCCCAATGTGGGGCTCGATCCCAGGACCCCAGGATCATGACCCGAGCCGAAGGCAGACGCTTAATGACTGAGCCACCCAGGTGCCCCCGAATTTACTCTATCTTAAAACTAAGAGACTATGCAATCTCACTGTGCCCGTATTTATTGATTTATTTATTATTTTCTGTTAGCCACTGTATAGTACATAATTAATCCTTGATGCAGTGTTCAGTGATTCGTTAGATAAGTGTAACACCCAGGGCTCATCACAGCACATGCCCTCCTCAATACCCAACTCCCTGTTACACCCCCCCCCCCGAACCCCCCAGATTGTTTCTCGGTGTCCATAGTCTCTCATGGTTCATCTCCTTCTCTGATTTCTCCCACTTTTGATTTTCCTCCCTTCCGCTATGGTCCTCTGTGTTATTGCTTATGTTCCACATATGAGTGAAACCATCTGATAATTGTCTGAGCTGTTTGACTTACTTCACTTAGCATAATCCCCTCCAGTTCCATTCATGTCGATGTAAATGGTGGGTATTCATTGTTTCTGATGGCTGAATAATATTCCATTGTGTATATGGACCACATCTTCTTTATCCATTCATCTGTTGAAGAGCATCTCACTTCCTTCCACAGTTTGGCTATTGTGGACATTGCTGCTAGGAACACTGGTGTACACGTACCCCTTATTTTCACTATGTCTGAATCTTAGGGGTAAAAAGCCAGTAGGGCAATTGCTGGGTCATAGAGTAGCTCTATTCTTAACATCTGGAGGAACCTCCACACTGTTCTCCAAAGTGGCTGCACCAACTTGCATTCCCACCAGCAGTATAAGAGGGTTCCCCTTTTCTCCACATCCTTGCCAATATTTGTTGTTTCTTGTTTTGTTAATATTTGCCATGCTAACTGGTATAATGTGGTATCTCATTGTAGTTTTGATTTGTATTTCCCTGATGACAAGTGATGGCAAGCAGCTTTTCATGTGTCTGTTAACCATTTGTATGTCTTTTTTGTGTCTGTGTCTGTTCATGACTTCTGCTTATTTTTTGACGTGATTATCTGTTTTGTGTGTGTTGAGTTTGAGGAATTCTTTATAGATCTTGGATATCAGCCCTTTATCTGTAATGTCATTTACAGATATTTTCTCCCATTCCATGGGCTGCCTTTTAGTTTTGTTGACTGTTTCCTTTACTGTGCAGAAGCTTTTTATCTTGATGAAGTCCCAAAAGTTCATTTTTGCTTTTGTTTCACTTGCCCTTGGGGACCTGTCTTGAAAGAAGTTACTGTGGCTGATGTTGAAGAGGTTACTGCCTATGTTCTCCTCTAGGATTTTGATGGATTCCTTTCTTACATTGAGGTCTTTTATCCATTTTGAGTTTATCTTTTGACAAGAACTTTGTAATATGAGGATGATCCCAGAAACAGAAGATGAAATGTGAAAGACTGAATGCTATTTTTATCTCTTCAAAGAAATATCAGGAGATTCTAATGAGATATTCTAACACTTCAACAACTAAATGAAATAATTAATTAGTAAATGAAGGAAGATTTTTAAATTCTGAAGTCAGATGGTTTTGTTGAGGCATTTATCGAACTACCTGAGCTTTCAGAAATATATGGGGCTTGAACAAAGCCAAATATTTTGGTGAAAAGAAATAATAAGGCATTGTCGTGGAACTGTAGAGCTACATACAGAAACTTTATTAGCATTTAATGATGTTATAAGTAATAAAAAAACTAAATGAACAGTAAAATTCATATTTCTTATACTTTTAGTGAAAATTTCTTGTGCAGCATTTTAATTTTTAATATATTTCTCTTTGGGGAAAAAACAATTAAGACAATAGTGAATTATTAAGAGAAACTGGATTTGTGATTTAATAGAAAAAAAATCACTTGACTTTTTGGAAGAACCTAGATTGTGGTGATAGTATTTCCATGAATTATGATTCTGGATCAGACACTGAATTTCTATGAGTCTCAGTGATCTTATTTGTCATATGTTACATCAGGTTCTAACCTGTAATCTTATAAATATGTTTTCTAAATACATATTTTCACTGAAAAACCTCATTCCTACTGTGATTATAACCCCAATTCCAGTTTTTCTCCTTTACATCTGGGATCTGAAGTGTATATTGTATCATGAAGAATAATTTTGTCCTACCTCTCCCCCCCTCTTTTTTTTAGAAAAAAAGAAAAAGAAAGAAAAAGAAATTCTTAAAAAATAAAAGGAAAGGAAAAAAGAAATTCTCTTTCAAAAGTAGTAAAAACTCAGAAACCAGATGTGGTTTGTATAGGTATTCATTGTGAATTTGCTGCAAATTATAATTATGGAGACAGCCAAACCCAAAGGCACACTTCAGAACAGAGAAATAAAGACAGATTTAAGTGATTCTAAAAGGAAAAGCCTTCTTAAGAAATATTTAAATGTCTTCATTATTTTACCTTGGTAAAACAGTAACACAAAGTTAGGAAGAGTTCCCCTTATCCTTTACCCTGACAAGAACTTCTGTCCTGCTTCTAGAATCTGGCCAGGGTGCAAGGCTCACTTTGTTCCCCGGGGAGCAGGACACGTCATGGGGTTACCACAAGGCTCTAATTCCAGCTGACCTGGGATCAAATCTTATCTGGGTCATTTGTGAAACCTTGGAAAAATCCAAATATTTTGAGCTTTTTTTCTTCAGTTGTGACTTTGGATAATAACGTCTACCTGTAGGATCATTGTTAGAATTGGAGATACTCTTCACCTGACACAAATGATATACCCAATGAGGCAGAGATGTTAGTGTATTATTAGCTGGAGAAGCTTGCTATGCATGTCCTTTAAAGGCTAATTGGAAACCCCTGGAGACTGTTGATCAGGGTAGCGTAAACAGGGAGATCAAAAACAGGAGGCACTATTTGTGCTGGGCATGGCTGAAGAGCACACTCCAGCAGCAAGCTTTAGGGAAAGTTTAAACCATGAAAGGTGGAGAAATGCATAAAGTGCAAATAACTGAGGGTTTGTAGTGACTCCACTGTTTTATTGGGAGCTGGCTCCAGGAGGCTGCCTTCCTTGTTGGACTGGGAGATTGCTTTATGTCCTGCATATCCAAATGGTACCGTGAGACAAAAATACACCTTGTAAAGCAGTAACTTTTATTTTTCTAATATTACAAATACCCTGTGTGTTTACAGTGGATGTTTATGTTTTTTCCTTCCAGGATCCTTTCCATCTCTTCTGGGAGCTGCCCTTGAATATCTTTTGAATATCTTTTAGAAAATAAATTGCCTTCCTTCCTAGTCTCAGCTAACTGGCTTGCTTGTGATTGATACATACTCCGCTCCTGGAGATGACCTTGAATAGTTTAAGGCCATCAGCACATTCGGTTACATCTTTTAACAGGAAATGGGTTTGGAATGGGAACCTGAAAACCTTTAAGGCTTGTTAGAGTCTCAAGACTGGAATGCTGGGCATGGGTGCCGTTTACCTTTCTGGACTTGAGGACAAGAAGCTTAGAGCCTTGAGAATTGCCAGAGCCACCTTGGGATTACCAGGGAAGAAGGTGCCAGAGGAAAGGATTAACAGCACAAAAGCAGTGCCTAGAAAGGAGAAGGTAAAACAGATACATTACTTTTAATGTAAGTGAGCCAATTGTTCAAGCATACTGAAAAATTTCACTCTTATTCACATTATTTCATATAAGCTAGTTTTGGTTAGATTTTCTGAAACTTTGTAAGATACTAGTGATATACTTATTAATAGTTGAAATTAAGAAGTAAGGGGAGAGAAGAAAAAACGTTCTATTTATAATTCTAATGCCTATAAAACATCATAGTATTCATGTAATATATACATCTAGTCCTCTATTTCTTTGTGTGCATATATGTGTATATGTATATATATACACACATATGTATTAAAATATTTAAAAAATACATCCTTGCAATCTGATTTTTTGCTATGATTATAGGCTTTTAAAATGTCATTAAGTGTTATACTACATACAATCCCATTTTAAATAATTTCACAGTAATCCATTGTATGGATATACCATAATTTATTTAACCAATTTCTTATCGCAGACAATTAAATTATAACTCTACCTTCAGTCTTATAACAATGTAATGAACTTGGTAGATAAGGCATAATGCATATTTCTAAATACTTTCAATAGGAAAAATTAATCAAATCTACTTTTCAGATCAACATGTTTGCCTACTTTTGAGGTATTGATACATTTATGTGGCTTCCAGAAGATACATACTAACTTATGCTTTTAGTAGTGATTGAAAGTTTTTGCACTCAAAAACTCAAAAAACGTAAGTTTTACTATTAGAAATTTGCCAGTATGATAGATATAAAATGCTAGCTTTAGGGTATATCTTATGTGGAGACGTGTAGATACATAGTAGAGTTTTTGCAGTGTGCATGAAGGATCTTTTTTCTCTTAAAGTTGCAAGTATTTTGAATTATGAGCATGTTAACATGGAGTTACAGGATTAACTAAACTGGTGATCCATTCCAGTTGAGCAAATGGTCTTATATATTTTTACTGATTTATTGTTTATATTAACTATTTTTAAAGGTAGAACACTTGAAACTTGTTGAGAAGGTGGAACAGAAATGAAAAAAAAATTAAGTTACTCTATACGTTAGCAGCTGGTGGTTTATAAATGAATATGATATGGTTTACCTTGGGAGAATATAAGATGTGTGGAACCTTTAGGGCTGTGTGGTTCTATGCAGCAGACAACATTGTGTATGTCTTGTGGAGCTATTTTCCACTCTCTCTGTTACTGTTCAACTAAACTATTTTTGAAAGTGATTTGGGAAGAGCTGATCGAGTTCCTTGAAACATTTAGTTTTCTAAGGCACGACAGACAGGATTTTAAAGATTCTTAGGAGGAGAATGGAAAGCAATGGTGGAAGACAGTGAACATACGAGAGGCAAGTTCAGAGTAGCATTGAATGACACGACCCAGTTGTGCCTCTAAGTCACTGCGTTTGCTCAAAAGTGCAGGTCTTTGCTCTCAACCCACCCAGGTTCCCTGTCTCGAAGTCTGAGGGATCAGGGTCACCACATTGTAACACTTCAAAATGCTCATCTGGTTTGGTTGAAATATCCTCTTAGAAACTCACTAATTCTTTTGGGTCAGGGCTAAGGTCCATATGACAGCACTGTTACTGACCAGAGAATTATCAGACCCCAAAAGATGTAATTGCTAGCATTATGAGGGGCTGCAGGAGATAGAGATGATTTTTTTTTTTTTTTAAATCCCATTTCAAAAATGCCAATCCCTTTCTCACCTTGACAGGGAAAGTAGATCTTCTTGAAATGCTTCAACCAGCTCCTTTGTCTGGGCGACTATGAACACTTGAAGACAAAAACCTTCCTGATCCCCATAGCTATTTCCGTTAACTCCTTGAAAACCAAATAGTGTGTGCGCTCAGCTGCTGAACTGTTTTAATGAGGTGCCACTGATTTTAATGGGGCAAAAAGATGGATGATTTACACCAGATGTCCGTAAGGGCCATTCGGGGATTGCTTTGCTGGACACATAGTACATCATGTTGCTCGTTGAATTCTTAAGGGGTTAACTTGACCTTTCCCTTTAACACAGCACTAAAAATAATGTAATTTCCATTCTCGGTGTCTCTTTTATTTATATAGAAAAGCTTCATGACAAACCTATCAGGCCTCTGAGAGCAAGTTTCTCATTTATGTCTTTGCCATCCATAAACCCCAGTGGGTGATTTTGAAAGTGAGAATAGACACTGGTGGGTGCTTCACTCATGAGCGTGAACTAGGCTTTTATTATCAACACTTCAGGCATTGAATCATTCTGGGATGAAAGGTATTATTTCCTGAAGATTGCTGGTCAGTGTTGTATACCTCATCTCGGAAGAAGTATTTCAGCTTAGATAATCAATACTCGTGCCCCTTGAAGTATGAAAATAAAATTTAAAACAAAGAGAATGAAGCATAAATCTTCTTTTAAACACACCACCGCAGGCATTATATAACATTATTATTCCTTATTTTCTAGATGTTGGGGTGATAAATGCTGCACTATTTAAGTTATCAAGTAGTAAGATATCCTAGAGTTTATAAAATGGAAACTTGACTGACGTTTATAAGGATTCTTACTTCAGAACATTTTCTGTTTAAAAATGAAAGATTGAAGTTCTGAGTATTAACATTTTGCCTCTTTCTTGGACTCAGAAACTAGATTTGTGATCTGCCTGAGGTCTCTGTACGCTTATTTCAACTCCTTATAAAAATAAAAGTTTATTTATTTGTGGGTTATTATGACCTTTGGATCAAGAAAAGATTCATCTTTTGCTGTATATTTCCTTTGAAGATCAGATATTATAGTTGATTGAAAAAAGAAATCCAGAAACTCCAATGCTTACAATAATCACCCAATAATGGAGGCACATCATTGTAGAGGATCTAAAGGGTGATCCAAATGATAATTCATCACTGCTTTCTTGTTTCTTCTGCTGTGTCTTTATGATTTACCTATCATTTTGGACTCTGGAAGAGAAATATCATTTTGCCTTAAAAGTAGTACCACAATGTCCACAGAGTCAAAAAGTAAATCCCCATGTTTATCTTGAGAATTTGAATTCTGTATTTCAAGATTATGTCTATGTATTCTTTTGTGACACCTTGAAATATATAACAATTTAACAATCAGATTGTCTCTTTAAAAAAATCTTGTGCAAACAAAAGAGAAAAAGAGAAAAGATAAAATACCGCACTGACAAACAGCTCTACCTCCCCTCATCGTGCTCTCATATTGTAGGTTGTAGGTTTTTGATTGAGGGCTAAGGGAAGTGCCATTTCTCTTTCTAGTATCGATATAATATTTACCTTTAATGGAGTTTTCTAGCTAATCAAGCACACTGAGATAGTTCACTTTTGCTCACCGTCTTATTTCACTGTTTAGGTACAAAAAACCTTTCTTTATGTTAGACAGGACTCCCATTTCACCAATTACTTGTTTTCACTCAGTTGAAAAGGATGTGAACTTTGTTACCAATTACATGTAGTGGCTTTACTGTAGTTTTCCTATCTTTGGTCTCACATACATAGGTATCTGACCTTATAATGCTGTGTTAATGCAAGCCAAAGTTTTGCAAAAATGTGCTTTCTAGGTGTACACCCATCTCCATTTCTTGTAAAATTTTGATCTAATCATAAGTACGTGGTAACATTAGGTAAAAAAGTGACCCCAGATATCCCCTGACCCTGTATATTCATTCATCAAGAGGTAAGGATGCTTTGTATCTGAACTGATCTTCTTAAACTATGATTTCTGTTGACCAGTAGAATGCAGTAGAACTAATATTGTGCCCGCGCTGAGTCTTAAGTCTCCAGAGGCCTTCTGTATATCTGCTCTCTCTCTCCCACCTCTCTTCCACTGCCAAGAGATTGCACCTGGGATAACCTGTTGGATGATGAGATGCACATGGCCCAGTCGCCAACATAGTCCCATTGGGCATGTTAGTGAGGCTAATCTAGACCAGAAGAACCACCTAGCTGAGTCCAGCCTCATTCTCTAACCCACAATATCATGATCCAAATATGGTTCTTTTCTAAGCTGATTTATGGTGTGTTTTGCTATACAGCAATAATTTTAGATTCAAATAGATTTGGATTTAGATAAACTTAGATTCAAATAGATTCTGAGGAAAAGACTGGACATAATCATAGTCAGCACTGAAATATCCATGTGGTATATGGAACTTTGGATTCACCTAAGACTATTGCCTCTTGTTCTTTAGTGTTCTTTTCTGGGCTTATAATTTATCTGCCAAATACTCTCTTTTAAATGACTGTGTTTCATTTTATCTTCTCCAGAGTCAGCTACTAGTGTGCATTAAAGGTTGTTAAAGGCAAGGATGGAAGAATTTCTTTGCAATTCCCAATATTTTACAATTAAAAAGATTGTTTTTTTGCTTTTGGTTTTCCTGTGTTATTTATTTTCCCCACAGACAGCTATGTGGTATCCTTCTTTTATAAAATCCTATGAATTAAAATTAATTTATATTCTGGAAACCTATCAAGACCCTGGCCTTTTTTTTTTTTACATTGAGGAATAAACTCTTGATTGTCACAAACTTACTTTGGAGAATTATTATTTGGGGAGGCTGAACTACTCAGTGCTACAAAGCCAAACAACACAAAAATTCCGGTTCATTAAGCAAAAAGTGAATTATAACAGTTCTCATAATATTAATTTATCCCGACTTCACTGATCGGCTGGAAGAAGAAACATCTGAACTCACAACCCTGAGATCAAGGCTTCAGCTGAGATCAAGAGTCAGACGCTTACCTGACTCACCCACCCAGGCGCCCCTGGAAGAAGGAATATCTATCTGTCGTTATCTCACCTTCTCAGGTACCCTTCTCCCCACTCCACCCTCGGTTTTGTTACATTGATGATAAAAGCTTTGGGAACAATAACATCATTTCTGTGCAATTAAAAAAAAAAAGTACTTATTTCCTCCCTAAAAGAATGCTAAAAAGAATCTTGTGATTGACTCTATCAAGCCTCAAGTCTAAGTTTAAGAGTACTGGTCAGATCTTTGAGTTTGTTCACAATCTGATCTTAATATTCTGTAACTCATGGATTAAATTATGTTTAACAAGCTGTGTACTATATCTTTAATAATAAAGGAAAAAAGGAAATAGCTTATGTAACTACATACACGAATAGCAAGAAAATAAATTTGTGGAGAGGACCCAGTCCTTGTTTTAGATTTATGAATGAGGACTTAGGTAGTACTGATAACTTTCTTCCACTTTTCATGTTTTCTTTGCTTTCAGCTAGTATCTCATCTAATTGATACCCCTTATTCAGTAGGGTGTCCCATATCTTTGTTCCTGAAGATCGATAGCCTTTGATGGTACTGCCTCCCTATGATGCTGTCCAAGTTGACTTTTTGTGACCAGGAAACTGGTCCACAATGTGCACTTTCTAATATGGCAGCTACTGGCCACATGTGGCCCTTTGAATGCTCAAGAGGAGATTAATGAGATGGAAAAACTGAATTTTAATTTTTATTTATTGTTAATTAAATCTTAAATAGACACTTATTAGATAATACAGCTTCAGTAGTCTTTCATTTCCTTTTATAGATATAGAAATACCCAGAGGTACTCCACGGGATCACTTGGCTTCTATTTCTGTTTATTAATTTTTTTTTTTGAGAGTCTCTTACAGCCTCTTAGAGGACATAATTAGCTTATTGGTGGGTACATGACACAAGATAATTCTACCCCTATAATTCCATATCCCTTATTCTTTGGATTTCATCTATTTTGAGTCAAGAGACTTAGGAAATTGCATCTTAATTTGCCGTGAATCTTAGAATTTAGCTACACTACAAAATAATCAATATCACATCTAGTCATTCAGATAAGCAAATTTATTCCATAAAAGAATATCAGTTCAAAATTGGTTCTAGTAGCAAAACTCCAAAATTCATCTGGAGTATAGCCTTCTTTTTCTGAGTTTTATTTCATAATTTCTCTCAGGACTGCTGGATTCTGTATTTATAGTTTAGAAGATGATAAAGGAGAGAGGCATATAGTGGAGGATGGGAAGGGGGAGCATGAGAAAAACTGATTTCCTCTTAAGAGATCACCAACTCAGGAAAGAGGGGTAACAGAGTCTCCAAGCAATACTGCTCTTTAACCACGTTTACCTTAACTCCAACCCAAGATTCTTCCTATTTCCTTGCTCTTCTCTGCATCTCATTCTCTGTTACCAATTTCATTAGAAGTCAGGATTTTTACATACAAACAACAAAAACTGGCCCTGATAAACTTAGGCAAGAAAAAACTTCAGAATCAACAGAACATCTGGAAGACTAGTCAAGGCAAAGGTATGGTCAAGATCCCATGATCAGTTGCTAGTGCCAATGTCATTGGGTATTTGAGGCCATTGCTCTGTTACTGTACCCCTGGGCAATCATGGCCACGTTGCTGAACTCTCTTTCTCTCTCTCTTTTTAATGAACATTTTATTTCATAATGGTTTTAGTGGTGGGAGGATACAAACGTTCAATCCATTACAGTTTCTAAGTTTGTGTTTTTATTTTTGGTATATAGATGTTCTGTTGTTCCAGTACCATTTCTTGTAAAGACTGTCCTCTCTCCACTGACCTCTGCTCTTTTACCAAACACAGATTGGTTGATTATATTTGTTTTGGCCTATTTATGGTCTCTCTATTCTGTTCCATTCCTCTATGTGTCTGTTTTTTTTGCTTGTTTTTCATCAGTACCACATTCTTGATTTCCGTAGCTTATGGTAAATCTTGGAGTCCTGGAATGTCAGTCTTTCAAATTTATCTTTCTTCCTCAGCATTATGTTGTCTATTCTTGGTCTTTTACCTTTCCATATAAACTTTAGAATAAGCTCGTTCATATCTACTAAGTAGCTTGCTGTGATTTTGATTAGGATTGGATTTAATGTATAGATGAAGTTGAGAAGATGAATATCTTAATTTAGAGTCTTCTAATGTAAACATGGACTCTCTCTCCATTTATTTAGATTTTTAAAATTTCTTTAGTGTTTTATGATATTTTATATGTGGACCCATTTTTTTTTTAAGATTTATATCTGCATACTTCAAGCTTTGGTGCTATTGCAAATAGTATTTTGTTTTTAATTTCAAAATTTCATTGTTTACTGATGGCATATAGGAAAGTAATTAACTGTTGCATATTGTACAAGTCCACTGTAATTGTTATTCTTGTTCTTCTAGGTAAGCTGTTTCTTCCTGCTGGCTCCCAGCTTCTTTCAAGATTTTATTCTTTGTCTTTGGTTTTCAGTAATTAGATTATTACATGACTCTCTCTCTGTGTGTGTGTGTGTGTGTGTTTGGCATACATCCTGCTTTGTGTTCTCTGAGCTTCCTGGATCTATGCTTTTGTGTCTATCACTACTGTTGGAAAGTTCTTAGCCGCTATTACTTAAAATATTTCTCTTGCTCATTATCTTTTTTTCATTCTTATATCCCAATTATATATATTACATTTTCCAAAGTTGTCTCACAATTCTTAGATGTCTATTCCCCGCTCCCCCCACCCGCCCCCAATGAACTCCATTGCCATTCATTTCTTCTCTTTTTAGTTTGGAGAATTTATATGGATCTGTCTTCATGGTCTCTGATTCTTTCCTCAGCTGACATGTCTACTAATGAACCCACTGAAGCTTTTCTTTATTCCACTGTTTTTATAATTTTATTATTTCTAAAATTGCTTTCTATTTCTTAGTGTTTTCATACTTGTGCTTATATTATTTGTTTTTCAGGTTGCCTACATTTTCTGTAAGAGCACTGAACATATTAATGGTAGTTATTTTAAATGATCTGTTTAATAGCTCCAGCATCACTGTCATTTCAGAGTCTGATTGTGATGCTTGCTCTTTTCTCTTCAGACTGTCTTCTCTTGTCTTTTGACATTCCTTTTCATTTTTACTGGAAAGTCAGAGATGTTGAATCAGGTATTAGGAACTGAGGTAACTAAGCCTTTAGTGCAGGACTTATGTAAGTCTGACTGGGACTTGAGTTGTGTGAATGTTTGATAAGGGTTCCCGAGGCTTCAGATCCTTTTTCTGTCTTTCTTTGTGACTACCTATGTGTTTGACTTTGGGTTTCCACATACTCTTTCCTGAGAAAGAGTATGTGTCTTGCAATTTTTTCAGTTGTAATTTGCTGTTATTTCATTGCTGTGTTTGTGAATTGTGGGGGAGAAGGAGCATTCTATATTCTGCCAATTATCTCTCAGTCTTTTAGTGGGTCTATGTCACAAGGCTGTGGCCTTCACAAGTGTTTCTCCAGTGGGATGGCTTTTATCTCCTGCTCTCTACTCTCCTCCCTAGCTATCGTATTCCCTATCTATTTCCTTAAAGACCTGACCACCCTTGACTATGTTTTCCTTGTACCAGTTGGGTAATACCGAGGCTAAAGGGCACTAGAGTGGGAGGAATTATCTTCCTCTATCTGAAAGAAGTCTTCAGCAAAGTCTTCTTCTGGAAAGTAGGTTTTGTTCTAGAGAAGGCTTATGGAAGGCTCTAGATATATTTCTCAATGATCCCACTTTTCCTCTCCTTGTCAGAGCCAATAGGGACTCTTTCTCAGATCTCTACCATGAAAACCTGATGGGATTTTGGAGGTGAAGCAAACAAAAGTGTGAGAGCTTCCCTAAAACTGTGGCTCTCAGAAGTTTCTCACTTTCATACTGGCTTCAAACACAGTCTCCAGCAATTGGCCAACATTGCCATTTAAGTTCCTATCCGTTTATGGCACAACCAGCTTCAGCTCTAGGCAAGCAGTTCTCAGCTGTGATTGTCTGGATAGGTCCTCAAATTTTGGTATGTCTGTTTGCCACAAGACCTCTAATCTCTGGTGTATCTGTGAAATAGCACTGTTTTTCATTTATCCAGCTTTTTCTTGTTATAAGGATAAAATGAAGACCTCACCCCCGTATGCTTTTTTCCATGGCAGAACTGAAACCACAAGTTCTTCACTGAACCCATGGATTCATTGGAAGAATTTCTAATGGTTCTTGAATGATTGTGTCACTTTCTTAATCTTTGTAATCCTCTCTTCAAGTAGGCTTCTCTAAGAACAGAGAACTAAGCTGTGCCTCACATAAAGGATCCTTCTGAGGAGGCAAAAGTGCCTGGATTCTGTGTATCCAAACGGAAAACTTTATTGAATGTGTGACAGCAGAATTTGAAGGATGTTTTTCTCAACTGAGTGTACACCATTAAACTTATGTAATTATAATTCTGTGTGCCTTATACATACTGAGTGACCTTTTGGAACATTTTAGATGTCATTCTTTAGCCTAAACCATCATCAGCTGCTTGTCTTTTTTTTTTTTCCCTGTTAGGCCACAGACCAAAATGTTATTCCCTGATCCAGTCCTGCCTCTGTACAGCCTGATGCCACTGTTCCCTTCATTCAATAACTTCTACATTTGACTAAGTCTGCCTAATATACACTTTCACAGAACCTTGTATATTTTGGGGGGAGGATATTACATCTGTATTTATTTATTTATTTATTTATTCATTTGTTTATTTGTTTATTAAAGATTTTATTTATTTAGACAAGAAAGAGAGAGAGAGAAAGAGAGCATGAGAGGGGCGAGGGTTCGAGGGAGAAATAGACTCCCCATTGAGTAGGGAGCCTGACTCAGGACTCAGGATCATGACCTAAGCCAAAGGCAGTTGCTTAACCAACTGAACCACCCAGGAGCCCCTGTAATAAATTATTTAAATTGTCATATAACTCTTTGTTTACTATATTTCTCTCCCATTGAACATATATTCCAGGAGGTCAGGGAATGCCTGTCTCGTCTATGGTTATGTTCTTTTCACCTGAAGAATCTTGGAAAACATTTTTTACATGCATGAATTGTGAATGAATGAAAATTCTACCTTCATTTTCATTTCATGGAAAACCAGATCCTTGATTTGGTCTTACGGATGAGAAGCATAGAGAGGTCCGAACGGCACAACTAGAGGCTCCTGAGCAGAAAACTGGGAGCTGAAATTTAGTTTGAGTAATAATATAAAATCTCTCCCCTCAGGAAACTCAGACATGTTCATAGTTTCTTTTTTGCTGTTATACAGATGTGGGTATGACTTGATTTCTTTGGACACCAAAAGAAAGGATAAATGGGGAATGTTGACAAATTCAGGGGCGCTTAGATAACAGCAGCAGTAAAAATGTGATTGTTGTCATTATCAACTAGCTGATCTTTTTAAGTTTCTCAGTGATTGGAATGAGGCAGGAGAGAATTCCTCAAAGCCACTGTCAACAGAATGATTCGCTGGGCGAGTTCTGCTCTCATTTTAGGCCTTCAAACTTGAAGATGGCTTTCCATGACCATTTCTGATACGTATCACCCTTCACTTACTGGTGGGGTGAGCTGTGGCCACACAATTCCCTTCTTAATAACACATAACCTGAAAGGTTTATTGGATAGAGATCGAAACCCATTAAATGGATCAAATAATTATGCCGTACTTGGCGTGTTCTCGTATATATCACATTTGATTTTCAAAAGAATTCCATCGAGTAGGGCAGCATTTCCATTTTTCACAAATCACAAAACAGGTTTAGGATGATTGAGTAACTTAGCCATGATCACAGAGTTAATGTAGTGCCACAGGGAGGGTGAACCTGTTTTCTAAGATCATTGAGGTTGGAAGCCTCATTTTGTGAACAGCTTTGTAGTCATATCAGTATCTACAGCATTTTTGAAATTTTCTTCTTTTTTTTTTTTTTTGGTACTGCTTTCAAACTTAATCTCTTTAAACATTGATAACATTAAACCTGTGTGTTCATTGAGTAACAACACAGATTAATACTTTTTGTGCCAAATTTTATGATCCATTGTTGTCCCAACCTCAATCCGAAGAAAGAATTCCCTACCACTAACACCAAAATTCTCAAAGCATGTGCATTAAACAAGAAAAACCATGGAAATATGTAAGATATCAAGGTTCTTAAAGCAGCTGTTATGCATAGAAAGTGAGCACACTTTATAGCAGTTTTTAGTATCTGTTCCAGCTGCAAATGTGTAATATAATCTGAAAATTATACAGCGTAGTATTCATTTAAATGTGTAAACTTTATTGACAAGAAGACAGCTTCAAAAGAAATAGCAAGAGCGCATTTTGTCAATTTTGTTTGGAAGGATTTCTTGGTAAATAAGGACAAGAACAGAGCTTGATAACTTATATGACACTCTAAATTGCATTTCAAGGCATCCAGCCAATTCTGCAACTTGCATAGCATGAATAAGAAAGCAATCTTGTCTAATTAGAACACAAGACAATCTTGATAAACATGTTATGTATTGATATTCATATATATGATGTGAATGTATATTATTAGATAGACTTGTTATACACACACACGCGCGCGCACACACATGCTCTGATAATACAGTATTTGGTTTTGTTACAAGAAAAAACAAGTGAGAATGCAGGTGATTCTGTTCAAACCATTACTGGAAAAATGCAGTTTTTTCCCTACAGGAATTAATGTCCTACAATCAGCATGGTATATAACCATTTTTAAATTGATAAATTTACCTTCTATTCATTTGCTAATAAGACTATTTCCTCCTCTGCCTATATTAAGACAATCATAATCTCTTTTCTTCTTAATATATTAGCACTGTGAATAATGCCAATAGGGTTTTTTCCATCCTTGCATAAGATAGAAATTATACATTATCTTATTCCCTGAAAATTGTAAAATAGACTTCACCTAGAAACCAATTGAATCTCAGTTTTGAAGTTATTGGTCTATGCCTGTTTTTTCATAGGTGTATTTATTTCCCTTGGTTTTCAAACTTACTAGCCTATAGGCTTTTTGATATTTTCATTATTTTAAAAATCCTTTAAAATGTGGATTATTTTTCTTTATATAATTGGAATTTCTTTTTTTTTTTTTGTATTCTGTTTTTTTGTTGAATCCATCTTACCAGAGGTTCGTCTTAAGTATCAACTTCGTGTTTTATAAGTATTCTCTATCACTTTTTTTTGTTCTCTATTTTATTGGGTTTTTTTTTAATCTTTATTCTTTCCTTCTTTTTTGTTTTTAGTTTTGTTCTCTGCCTGTTCAAACTTTTTCTAATTTTTCTTTATTTGTTATATGTCACAGATTTTGGACTATGTAGTTTTTACTGTTGTTTAATCTTAAATATTTTATTTCTTTTGTCCTTCCTTTTAAATATGGAGAAATATATTACATATCACATATATAGAATTTTTAGCTAGTCTCTTGTTAATTTACTGTATTGTCTTCAGAGAACATACACTAAATGATTTCATCCTCTGTAATTTACCGAAGCTTCCTTTATGACTAAATAGAGGAACAATTTTTGTAAATGTTGTATGTATGTTCAAAAAGAAAATATGCATTCTCTGTTTAAGTGAATACATTTTTAAAGTGAATGGATTTTTTAAGATATGATGGTTATTATTAGTTGAATTATTTATTTAACATTTTCATTTCATTGTTTCCTTTGCTATACAGAAACTTTTTGTTTACATTTTAAATTCCAGTATAGTTAATATAAAGTGTTATAATAGTTTCAGGTGTACAATACAGTGATTCCACAATTTCATACATCACCTGGTGCTCATATAACAGGTGCCTCTGTAATCCTCATCACTTCTCTCACCCATCCCCCCACCCACCTCTCTACTGGTAACCATCAGTTTGTTCTCTATAGTTAAGAGTCTGTTCCTTGGTCTCTCTTTCTCCTTTATTTGTTTTATTTCTAAAATTTCACATACGAGTGAAATCATATGGGATTTGTCTTTCTCTGACTGGCTTATTTTGTTCAGCATCATACTCTTTAGCTCCATCCTAAATTGTCATTGCAAATAACATTGCAAAGGGCTGAATAATATTCCATTGTGTCTATATACCACACCTTCTCTATCCATTAATCTATTGATGGACTCTTGGGCTGTTTTCACAATTTGGCTCTTGTGAATAGTGTTGCTATAAACATAGGGAGTGCGTGATTCCCTTTGAATAAGTGTTTTTGTATTTTGGAGGTAAATATCCAGTAATACAATTAGTAGATCATATGGTGTTTCTATTTTTTTTTTAATTTCTTTTCAGCATAACAGAATTCATTGTTTTTGCACCA